>NW_027315757.1:17448725-17516225 GCF_026437365.1 Eucyclogobius newberryi
TTCAGACCAAAATGGTGTGGATGGAGAGAGAATATACGAAGCTGACGGAAGAGGTGAGCAGCCTAAAATCTGCCCTGGAGAACATGGAGAATAAAATCAGAGATGATCGGACCAAACTGCTGCAACTGGAGGGGGAACGTCAGCAGCTGATGGAAGCGGTGAGTAGCCTAAAATATGACCTGATTAAAGAGCGGAGGACCACCAGACAGACTCAGGCTCAAAAGGTGCAGCTGGAGAGAGACTATCAGCAGCTGACTGCAGAGGTGACCAGCCTAAACGCTTCCCTGAGAAAAGCGAAGGTGGCTCTGGCCAAACTGGAGGAGATGAAGAGAGGAGATCAGGAGATAACAAAACTAAAATCTGCTCTGATGGAGGAACGGGCTAAACTTCAATCCTTGCAGTGCGAGAAGGTGACAATACCTGCGTCGTCATTCGCTCAACTACCGAAAGTGTATATGGCAAATACACAAGTTTTAACCCAGACTCTACAAGCCGAGGAAGCCCAACTTATCCCTGTCATTGAAAAACTCAACGCTGTTTGGGATTCTACTCTGGCAGAAAAAGACCGGCTGATGAAAACTGAGGAGCAGAAAGTAAAGGAGCTTGAAATGACAGTGACTTCCTTGGATGCGACAAACTCTGCTCTGCTGAAAGAGAAGCAAGAGCTCCAAGACCACTTAACAGCCAAGGAAGAGGCGATGCTGGAGACCATCAACCGACGAAAGAGGAGTGGGTGGTTCTGTCGCACGTAAAGCCAAGGTCACCTTACCCTTCCTTCAACGCCGCGAGGGATGGGAGAGAGCTGAGTAATTAAATGGACAAATCAGCTTGTATATCTATTCCTAAATGAATATAGGAGCTGAAGAATTTCCATTGTTTCCTGTCCTGAAAGCGCCAACATTCCGAGACATCACCAACATTCTGCCATTCTAAGAGACCATGGAATACCAAGAGCAATACCATGAATCAAAGAAAGAATATTTACTTCGACAGTCGAAAATCGGACAATAAATGCGACCTGTGATACTTGCCAAAAAACGTGAAAACAATAAAATAATGATAAATTATAAACAAAATGAGGAAATTAATCAAGATTGGCCCTATCACATCTAAAAAAACTGCACAGCTCAGGTTTTCTCGATCTCTTTCTTGCTCTTTTTTCCCCCTCCAACAATATAGCGTAAAACACATACTTTGAAGACGTACAACTCCAGTAGGTGTCGGTAAAGGCACCTTTTTAGTTTGCTGCCGACCGCCATTAAAAGCAACAGAAGAAAAAGATCAAAAATTGAGAAACGATTGTGTCGCGTTCATATGTATTTATTCATTCTGTCCCGTTGTAGTCGTTAAGTTTGCGTGTCCTCCGACGATTTTTAAAACATTTATTCTCGAACATCTCAGACAAGCTAACTCCTCCCGCACGTTTTCGCTATGAACATTTATCCGAAAATACGCATGACCTCATTCTGTGTCTGTGTGTGTGCGTTTTCCGCTCGTCCTTTCTCAGTTTCAGCACCTGTTTTCTTTGTTCTGCAGAAACGCTCAAATTATAGTCTCTTTCACTACGTCCTCCCTCGCTTCTTTATCTTCCTCCTCTCAAATCTCTCTGTCGCTCCTTCCTTACCCCCTCTTTATCTCCTCTGGTTCCTTCTCTGTCTCTCTCTGTGTCCTCACCCTCTCCTCTTCCTCGCCCTTGTCTTTCTTTTCACTCATTCTCTTTCCTCCCTGCATTCTCTCTCTGCTTCCGTTTCTCTCGCTCCTTCCATTTATCTCTCCTGCCTCTTCTCTCTGCTCATCCTTCTGTTTCTCACCTCCTCTAATCTGTGTTATCCTCGCTTTCCGTCTCTCTCTTTTCTCCCTTCTCCCTCTCTCTTTGCTAGCTCCCCTCTCTTTTTCCTCCTCTCTCACTGCCTTTTCTTCCTCACTCACTCACACTCTTTCTCCCCTCTTCTATCTGCTTTCTCCCTGTCTTGCTTTTCTTCTCTCTCTTCCCCTTCTCTTCTTTCTCTGTCCTCTCGGCTCTCTCTCGCTCCCTGTCGCTCTTTCCTTACCTCTTCTTTATCTCCTCTGTCTCCTCTCCCTTTTCTTCCTCTCTCACTCTATCCTCCCCGCTCTCTCTCCTTCCCTTTATGTTATTTTCTTCTCTCTCTGCTTATCTCTTCACCACCTCCCTCTCTTTCTGTCCCTCTTCTCTCTCTTATCGCCCTTTCTCCCAGTGTCTCCTTTTTTTCTTTCTCTCTCCTCCCTCTCAGTCCAACATTTCCCCTCCTTCCCCCTCTTGCTGTCCCACTCTTCCGTCCTCTCTCGTCTGTCTCTCGTTTCTCACCCATCTGGCTCTCCTCTCTCACTTTCTCTCTGTTTCAACCCTGCCGTTCCCTTATTGGCTCCCTCTCCGTCCTCTTCCTCTTTCCTCTCTTCTTCCTCTCTCTGTCAGTAGTGTAAATCAGGTGCAAATACATCCTCCGACATTAAAGGAGAAGCGTGACAAACACGTGTGAATGCGCCGCTCTCGGACTGTTTCATGTGCGTTGCGTAAGACCATCAGAGGAGCGCGTCTCCTCACACGGGGCCCATGCTTTTTATTTTGTCATCATCGCCGGCCTTTTCAGTCCTCTGTGTTGTGGACACAGCCACGAGAGTCCCAAATTACATCAGGGACAAACAAATAACTATATAGCCTAGATTTAGTTTACTTGTACTTTCATTAAATATACCACAATCGAATTAAAATGGTGCACTAGAACAAAATATTAACGCTATGAAAACTATGTTTGTGCCTGTGGTGAATGCCGTATTTTCCGGATTATGAATCGCCAAAAAATGCATAATAGAGAAGAAAAAAACAGGTCGCACTGGAGTATAAGTTGCATTTTTGGGGGAAATGTATTTGATAAAATCCAAGACCAAGAACAGATATTTAATCTTGAAATGCTAAATCACTAAATCCATTGAATTCTTCTTCCTCTGTGTCACTTCTAAACAACTCCACAAACTCCAGAGGAAGAGGAAGTGCAGATTCTTCTTCTGTGTCGCTGGTTGTCAGTGTGAAAATAATGAATAATATCACATATAAGTCACTCAGGAGTAAAAATCGGCCAAAACTATAGTCTGGAAAATACGGTAGTCATCATAGGTTATACACGTGTACAACTGGCAGTTTGGGAAGAAATGTTGGAAAAAATGGTATGAAATGGCGTCGAGTTTTAAAAAGGATACAATGGCCTTGTCCGAATAATCTGCTTTAAAGTCTTTACTGACCCATCTTCCAAAATGTGAACAGTGCTATTTACAAAAAGTGCCAAAAGTTTGTATTGACAGGTAAGGACGAACTCTAGTGTGCCCCAAGCCCCTCCCATGCCCCTTACATGACAAGATCAAAACAAAACAAGCAACACGTACTACGACGTTCCGTAACATTCCTACGACGATTATATTCACTCAAGAGAAGAAAACTGCAAATTGATTGAACACGATTTCCTTGCGTCACATGATTATGAAAACGCCTAAAAGCGCTACATCTGAGTCAGCTGGAAGTGGAGGTTTGTGCTGCCCAAATCTGGCCCCGAGTCGGGCCCCGAGTCTGGCCCCGAGTCGGGCCCCGAGTCTGGCCCCGAGTCGGGCCCCGAGTCTAACCCTGAGTCTGGCCCCGAGTCGGGCCCCGAGTCTAACCCCGAGTCTGGCCCCGAGTCGGGCCCCGAGTCTAACCCTGAGTCTGGCCCCGAGTCGGGCCCCGAGTCTAACCCCGAGTCGGGCCCCGAGTCGTGCCCTGCGTCGTGCCCCGAGTCGAATGGCTTGCGTCCTGCGGAGTGTGAGGCTGGAACGCCGTGAACCGGGAAACCAAAGGAAACATTTTTTATTTCCAGTGGCCACGCTGTGCGCGTGCACAGTTCAGTTCATTTCAGTTCAGTTCATGCGATGTTGTTCCTATAGCAATAATATTCCACATTATGGCTTTAAAACTCTCTACGGAGAATGTTCCAAAGTATTTCAATGGAATTATGCAGGTGATTTTCCACTTCCGGTGCCAGAAAATGAAAGTGTTATCAAACATTTTAATACGTCAAATAATAATTATGTAAAGTAGACACGTTTTGGAAGCTTACCGATGTGGTTGCTAGGTAACAGTTATAGAATTACCTTTGTGTCCAACCAATAAGTCACATGATTCACACCAAAATTGACTTTTAGCTAAATCTTTCAGTGAAATGTGTATTCTGACCTTTCTTATGCACTTCTTCTATATGTTTCATATTTAGGCGTCAGGTGCGAGTCTTCCTCTGCTGTCAACAAACAAGAGTTTAAATGTGTCAAATGAACAAAGAAAAACAGCTGCAACTTCTTTTTTATTTGTACTTTCTTTAGCCCTTAATCTCACAATTTAAATGTCAGAATAAGTTGCACATCCAGTGAAATAAATGTTGTTAGTGTGTTTACGTAGCTTGAATTGAGACAAAAATAATAGTTATTTTTCTTTTTTTTGTTTATTATTTCAACCAGTGTTCACCACGAGAAAAGAACGACATGCACATTTATGGACAAAAAATAAATAATAATCAAAAATCGATCACATTTTTTAGGGTTCAACTTTGACAAATCTGTGTTTCAGTTATTGTTCAACTTAGCAGCAAATCTGTTCTTAAACCTGATGCATGCCTTGTTCTCCTCGATCTAAAAGAACGCACCGTCGTCATTGGTTGGTCATTGCTACGTCACGAGTTGAGGCATCGCAGGTTAAAACAGTCATTTTAGTGTTGGAAATGGGGAATCTACACTTTATGGAACACGACAACAATAATATGATAATAACAGTTTTACACAAAAGTTAAAGGTGCACTATGTGGACTTTTGTAGCACACGCCGACACGTGGCTCCACAAGCCTTTAGCTGTGGAAATGCGTTTTAATTTTAATCAAATCAACATGAACTTCTATCATTTGTCATTTGTATAATTTAATTTAAGTATTTATTTTTGATTTATTTGGGTTCTTTATTATTTCAGCTAATACACTAGATCAATTATTTATCATCTGATTTCAGTGCATTAGATTCAGGACAATAGATCTTGTTTGTAGCTAATTCAACTTTCAAACGGTAAAAAGAAAATTCCTTCTTATTAAGTATTAAATAATTTTGCATTTTAATACAATTTTAACTATGAATTAACATCGAATTTAACATCTTAACTATTGTAACTAAACATTTCGATACGAATTGATTGACCCCTTCCATTGAACAACAGTTATCATAGTCTACAACAAAGCCATTATTGTTAGCCCGCGAGCTAGCATTTGATTGAATTTGTAATTGTTATTCAATTTATTACTATTGTTATATCCGTGCCCGTTCTCCCCCTGAAAACCTGGGGCAGCGACACGACCCTGGCAAACAAGAAGATTAAACGAAAGATCACAAAAACGTTTAAAACATATTAGTTCTCTACAGGTTAATTTTGACAGTATCGAAATGACCGTTTGAAGTAGTCGTGTTTACACTTTGCTTGCCGCAATCGAGTATTGACGGGAGTTTGCAACATTCTGGTCGCGTTACTGTAGAGTTAGCTCAACGAAACAATCTATTCTTATGTTCACAATCACATTCTTCTCACTTACTCCCACTGTGTTTTACGCCAAGACGATACTATAGATTGCACCTTCAACTTGAAACATTTGTGCGACAATTAACAACTAATAAATATAACTTTAAATCATGTATTGAATAAATAAAAACATAAGAGAAAAAACACTTGATATGAAGTCACTAGTGCTATACTACTTTCACCACAGTCTTTTCAAAGGACTATTCTTCGTAACGGCGTCTGTCAGAGTATTGCTTGAACTGTCCATTTAAGCCATTTCATCAAAAAGCCAAACCATCGATAACTAGATGTTTCCCCTCCCGTCATCTCTCCTCGTTCATTTCCATAAGAATGTATTAATCCCGCTGTGAAACTTCAAGCCTTTTGGGTAATTTCTGACCCAGCTTCTTTGCCTTTTGAACATTTCCAGCTAATTGTGAAGGCGTTTTACCCTTCGCACACGGATCTTTCACGTGTGGTTGTGATTTTTCTCGCGTCATGTTTACACGCAGATTTCGATTGGAGTGGCCACTAGAAGGCGCCCTCGCTCATTGTTTTCCCTGTTGACCCGGTCGTAGCTCGAGTGAGCGGACGGCGAATTGCTAGCGGAGGAGTAGTGCGTGTCCATCATTAGCCGCTCTTTAGCCGCGACGCAAGCGGGAGACAGGGACTGCTGTTTGAGTCTGTCCACCAACACGTCTTCTTCGGACGAGGACGTGCTCATGTCAATTTGGGGCGCGCTAGTCGCTAACCCGGCATTGCCCACATTTCCGTTTTGCGTATCCAACATCCAACATTGGTTGAAGTAGCTGAACACCTCCTTAACCGAACATCTCCGCTCTTGTTCAAGGGAGAGCAACCTGCGAAACATTCGCAAAGCTTCGTCCGTGAACCTCCGCCACTGCGACGGCACGTTCCCGGTGCGGCGTCTTTGCCAGCGCACAAATTCGTCATAAAACGCGTCGTTGGGCATGGCTTTCTCCCACGGGAAGTTCCCGGTGAGCATGCAGAAGAGCAGTACGCCGAATGCCCACACGTCGGTGCTGTAGTCCACGCAGAAGCCGTCGTTTCGGGAGGTGTCGCAGAGCTCGGGGGCGGTGTAAGGAATGGTGCCGCTGACCCGTTTGACCGGAGAGCCCGCCCGACGCGTCATGCCGAAATCAGACAGTTTGACTTTTCGGCACTCTCGGTCGAAGATGAGGATGTTTTCGGGTTTGATGTCACGGTGCACCAGTTTTTTGCAGTGGAGATAGTCCAGGGCGATGGCCACCTGATGGACACAGCGCTTAGCAACCGCCTCCGGGAGACCAACCTGGAATAAAACAAGAGGAGAGTTTATTATCATTGCCACAAACTACCGTTATTTTCGGACTCAAAGCCGATTCTTTTTTTCCCACCCTTTGAACCCTGCGGCCCATACAACAGTGCAACTAATTCATAGGGAAAAACAGCTTGAAGTGCACGTGCCTTTTGCGGCCTGATGATGGCGCAAAATGTGTTGAAAATCACAACATGACTTTCATGTCACCAGCAGCGACGCGCAGGAGCGTGTAAAAGTAGATTTAGCGTGTTTTGCAGTAGAACAGACGCTTCTAAGTGTGCAGCCTTAGTCACGGCAAAACGCACTGGAGAAAATGTGGTAAACGGGTTTAAAATGTGTATTTGCGATATAAATTAGTTAGCGTCTAGAAGACAAGGAAACGGGCGCGCTCGTCTTCTCATGCTCTCCTGGGGCCGCGCGCAGGGACGGTCCCCGCTCCGTACCAAACTCACGCTGGAGTTTGACAAAAAATTGCTTCACGCGCTCTTATTTTTTGACTTAATACCGTTTTTTATATTTCATTTAAAGCTATTTTGCGTTGACAGCGGTACTTTATAAAAAAAAAAATGATAATGATTTATTTTATTTATATTCAGAAATCAATAATCTAGGTGCGGCGGATCCGTGGACCAAGTAATAAAATAACGAAGGCCTAATGATGACTGAAGGAGAAGGGCACACAAGTAATTGTATTTAATATGCTGTGTATGTGTGCTATGTATCAATCTGAAATCACATACAATATATCTGTACCTTAATTTGATGCAGGAGTTAAAGGTAACTATTTGTGTCTGTGTACTCAAAAATGTACAGGAGACACAGGAAAACTAGCTGAGTTTAGTGGTGACATCTACTGGTGGAGACGATAGTTCCACCCTTGTACCTGGTAGGAAGATGCACACTAATAACTTTTTAAGAGATTGCTGCTGGATTTGAGAACCTCCCTAATATCTCTGCAGTGTTTCCGATTACCTCAAATAAAAATGTGGACAGAATAAATTATATGAATTATAATTTACAGGTATTGGCAAAGGAGACTCATGACGGGTGCAGCAGTACAGCAGTTAGCTGCCACCTCCATGATGGCCTACCAGACGTGTGTGACAGTGGACATGCTATTAGTTGAACGTGGGGGAGTATTGAATGTTGACCGTTAATCCCTAATGACACAGCCCCTGACGGGACCCTGACCAAAACGTTGCATCGTCTACGGACTTTAGCGGAGCGTGTGAAGGAGGAGTTTGGAATGGAGATATGCATGAGGATAGATGGGCAGACAGACATGTTCGGGAGATATAAAGCTCTCGTGACATCTTTGCTCACTTCCTTGGCTATTTTCATCGCCATTTTGGTAGACCGTGGCTGCTGTTGCATTCCATGCGCATTCCATGCGTGATATCTTGTGTCATTAATTAGTAATTTATAGTCAAGAAATTACCTTAACAGTAAGTTATTTCACACAAAACATTCAGTAAACAGAATGTAAACAGAATAACATTCAGTAAACAGAATAACACAACAATTCACCCCTTTTTAAAATTTTTTTTTAAAGGTCCCATAACATGCCAAATCGACTTTCCAGAGCTTTTAACCTTCTTACATTGCTATTTGTGCTTCATATATGTACCCAGAGTGTTTTTTTATTGATTCCCGCAGTGTTTAGCTATATTACAGACTATCTCCTTTCCGCGAATCTCCAAACTGACGGGCGGTGGGGCAAGACCGCGTCATAAGGGCAAGCACGCGTCCTCATCCGGACGCTGTAGAATAAACACCAGATTTATTTAGGCTCAAAGTAGTGTTGATCTGAAGTTCTATCGTTTCTCACTCACTCGCGCGGAGCAGACAGCTGTGGGGCTATGTCACGGGTGGGCGGGGCACAACACACGCGCTCTGAGACTACGTCACGGGTTGGGCGGGGGAGCCAGATCGCTCTTCGCAAGGGTGGGGGCGAATATCAAACCAAGCTGTTTGCATTTCCGGGTTGGTGAGGGGGTCCAAGGTCTGGGTGATATTTCTAAACTAATATGTTAAGGGTGTTGCACAACCCTTATTATTATCAATTATACACTTAGGATAGACTACGAAACGTAAAAAAAAGCATGTTATGGCACCTTTAATAGGTTCAGTCTTTTAGGTGGTTTAATCAGCCTGCCACTGCTGGTTCTATACTCCTGCCTCCCCAGGCAGCTCTGAATTAGTCTTTCGTGTGTCCTTTTCTGCCCTCGCCTGCATCACAGTGTCCTGAGCAGGACCTTGCTCGTCCCGTGACCTTTCCGATACATCTTGCTCTGCTGGTCGCAGGTCTACTTTGTTACGCCTGTACAACAACCTGGACAACCTTCAATGTCTACCAGATACAAGCGGGGCCCCACCCGTTGAAGACACACGCCTCTTCTCCACCTGCCCGTCCGATCTCCTGGCAGTGGCTGCATTCTGATTGGCTGGCCTGTGTGAAGTTCAGGCAGATCCTTGGCTCACCTGTCGTACCAAAACTTAGCCCTTTGGTGCCTGGCCTTTCATTTTTCGGACACGTCAGTAACCACGCATGGCTTTAGGAGAGCGTCTGAAAGAGGGAGTGGCTGGGCTGTAGTTTATATCCTCAGAGGGAAGTTTTTCACAATTTTCACAGCAGACTCGGCTTTCCCATTTGACTTTGGATGTCTTGAGGACGACATAACATGTTCAAAACCCCACCCTTTTGCAAACTTTCTAAATGTCTCGTGGTCAAACTGCGAGCCGCAGTCTGTCATTATGTGATCAGGTTGGCCATACCTGGCAAATTGTGTTTTACACTTCTGTATTGTAGTTTCTGCAGTGAGGTCGGAAAGCTGCTCTATTTCTCAAAAGTCTGAAAAGTGATCCACCATTATCAGAACGTCTTTCCCGGCCAGGTCCATGCTGAGGATTTGCCATTCACTTGTGGGAAGTGCATGTGACATCATTGTTTCCTGCTGCTGTCTGTGTGAATATTCATTACAAGCAGAACACTGGCTAACAAAGTCTTTTTTTTCGCTCTGCATATTGGGCCAGTAAAGAGTCTCCCTTGCTTGTCTATAACATGCTTCGCCTCCAATATGACTAACGTGGATACGTTTCAGCATTTCTAGGCGCAGTGATCTAGGGATGATGATTCTCTGACCTTTGAAGAGCACCCCATCCTGTGCGCTAATCTCATCCCTGACAGACCAATAGTCTCGAATGGCTACAGGTGTCTCATCTTTGTGCTCAGGCCACCCCTGCAGGACAACTGTCTTTAACATTTGTAAACAAGTGTCCCCATCTGTGTGTTTTCTGATCTGTTCTAGGCGCTGGCTTGTCACGTTCAGATAATCAGACTGGTTAATGCTTTCAATGTTCTCTTGTGCCCTCTGCAGGATGCCTATGCAATGGCGGTTGTATGTGTCCCCAATTGTTTTTGACGCAACTGTGGCTCTGCTAAGAGTGTCACTAATGTGCATGTCTGAGCCGGGTTTGTATGTTACCTTGAGATTGTAGTTTTGCAAAGTGAGAAGCATCTAAACGCTCTGCAGGCGTTTCGGTGCACTCAAAAGTGACTTGTTGAAGATTGAGATGAGCGGCTTGTGATCCGTTTCTGCTGTTATCTCATCCCTGCCATATAGATAATAGTGAAAGCGCTGACAATACAATGCTCAAGCACTCCTTCTCAATTTATGCATAATTCTGCTCAGTCTGTGTTAATGAACGAGATGCAAATCCAACTGGCTGTCCATCTTGTAGGAGACAGCCTCCTAGTCCCTTCTGGCTTGCGTCACTTTGAATTGTGACATTGTAGTATTTTAAAACTGGTGCTGCTGTGACAAGCCTTTTCATCTCCAGCACTGCTGCTTCATGTTTAGGCAGACAGTGAAACATCACATCCTTGTCCAGTAGCCGACGCAGTGGCTCACTCACTTCTGAAAGGCGTGGCAGAAACTTGGCAAGGTAGGTCACAAACCTATGAATCTTTGTACTGCTTTAGCATCAGTTGGGTGGGCTATGTCCTGAACCGCTCTTATTTTCTCAGGGTCTGGGCGTAGGCCCTCTCCTGACAGAATGTGTCCATGAAATTTTACCTCTTTTACTTTAAACTGCAACTTCTTGATGCTCAATCTCAGTCTTATCTCACGACACCTTTCCAGTAGTGCAATCAACTTTGTGTCATGATCCGCCATTGCCTCAGCATCGGAGTCCCCACATCCCACAATGAGTATGTCATCTGCTATTGGCTCAACCCCTCTGATGGCTCGTTCACACCGCAAACGCTGATTCGCCGCGTGCGCATGCGCAGTGGAGGTGTTGTCAGTCTGGCTTCTCTGGTGTAATGGTGGATAAAAGTTGAGAAAGTGCCTTTTGCGTATTTGCTTTTCAAAGCCCAAAAACGGAGACGCTCGGCAGCGTGTCTGGATCCACCAGTGATCCGAGTTTAGTCAATATCATCATTTGCTTCAAGACTGGATAAACATCGCTCTCAGCTGTAGTTTCGTTTGTCCCGGGTCCTGACTTGTTTCCCGCATTGGTGCGCGGATAAGTACCAGGATAACAACAACTACAGACGCCTGTCCATCAGTCCATCAGGTCAGTACAGAAATATTCATGTCTGAGCGCAATAATAAAGTGTATGTGCTGTGTATGTACTGTGTATCTGATGTGTATGTACTGTGTATCTGATGTGTATGTACTTGTGGTTGTGTATAAAACCAATTAAAAGTACATAGATAGTAAAAATTAAACATAGTTTTCATAGCGTTAATATTTTGTTCTAGTGCACCATTTTAATTCGATTGTGGTATATTTAATGAAAGTACAAGTAAACTAAATCTAGGCTATATAGTTATTTGTTTGTCCCTGATGTAATCTGGGACTCTCGTGGCTGTGTCCACAACACAGAGGACTGGACTTCCACAACACAGAGGACTGGACTTCCACAACACAGAGGACTGGACTTCCAAAACAGAGGACTGGACGTCCTCAACAGAGGACTGGACGTCCACAACAGAGGACTGGACGTCCTCAACAGAGGACTGGAGGTCCACAACACAGAGGACTGGACGTCCACAACAGAGGACTGGACGTCCACAACAGAGGACTGGACTTCCACAACACAGAGGACTGGACGTCCACAACAGAGGACTGGACGTCCAAAACACAGAGGACTGGACGTCCACAACACAGAGGACTGGACGTCCACAACAGAGGACTGGAGGTCCACAACACAGAGGACTGGACTTCCACAACACAGAGGACTGGACGTCCACAACAGAGGACTGGACGTCCACAACAGAGGACTGGACGTCCACAACACAGAGGACTGGACTTCCACAACACAGAGGACTGGACGTCCACAACACAGAGGACTGGACTTCCACAACACAGTGGACTGGACGTCCACAACAGAGGACTGGACGTCCTCAACAGAGGACTGGACGTCCACAACAACAGAGGACTGGACATCCACAACACAGAGGACTGGACTTCCACAACACAGAGGACTGGACGTCCACAACAGAGGACTGGACGTCCACAACAGAGGACTGGACGTCCACAACAGAGGACTGGACGTCCTCAACAGAGGACTGGAGGTCCACAACAGAGGACTGGACGTCCACAACAGAGGACTGGACGTCCACAACAGAGGACTGGACGTCCACAACAGAGGACTGGACGTCCACAACACAGAGGACTGGACGTCCACAACAACAGAGGACTGGACGTCCACAACAGAGGACTGGACGTCCTCAACAGAGGACTGGAGGTCCACAACAGAGGACTGGACGTCCACAACAAAGAGGACTGGACGTCCACAACAGAGGACTGGAGGTCCACAACAGAGGACTGGAGGTCCACAACACAGAGGACTGGACGTCCACAACAACAGAGGACTGGACGTCCACAACAGAGGACTGGAGGTCCACAACAGAGGACTGGACGTCCACAACACAGAGGACTGGACGTCCACAACAACAGAGGACTGGACGTCCACAACAGAGGACTGGACGTCCTCAACAGAGGACTGGACGTCCACAACAGAGGACTGGAGGTCCACAACAGAGGACTGGACATCCACAACACAGAGGACTGGACGTCCACAACAGAGGACTGGACGTCCTCAACAGAGGACTGGACGTCCACAACAGAGGACTGGAGGTCCACAACAGAGGACTGGAGGTCCACAACAGAGGACTGGACGTCCACAACACAGAGGACTGGACGTCCACAACACAGAGGACTGGAGGTCCACAACAGAGGACTGGACGTCCACAACACAGAAGTGTTTTTGATAAAGGGATTTTCATATTTATAGCAAAGACCACATGCTCACTCAAGATTGAGCCCAAATGCCATGTTGTTTACACAGAATGAGATCAAGTTAAATGAATAAAACAGTGAGAAGCTTCTCTTGTATTACTTCTGAGAACTTACTTTACTTTTGCACCTACTTGTGCGTTGTAACACTGAAATTTCACCACTGTGTGGACTAATAAAGGATTATCTCATCTTGTCCTTGTTTGTTTTTTGTTTATGATCTTAAATTGTGGTAAATTAAATAAGTGCATCTTTAAATAGCCACTGATTTTCCCACAAACTACCCAGTATTATGTATATATGAAAAAGGTGCATGTAAACAGGACACACATTTTATAATATAAAATAATTTATTTTGTGGAAAAATAGAACAATAAATAACTATAAAAATGATATATGACCATGGCCTGGAGAAGAGTGCAGAAGATGCAGCTCCAATGGTTCCAGATTGAAATCAAATGAATTATTTTCATATAGTAATTTATACATTTGTTATTTTACACATTCTTTTGAATGAGCTGGAACCCTCTGCAGGAGAGGAAGCAGATGGAACATGAGGAGGGTCAGTCCCAGAGCGCTGCCAGCACCTCCCTCTCAAAGCTGGAGGACTCTGGCTCCAGGACCTCTTCCTCGTGGTTCTACAAAAAAAACACACATTGCAATTTAGATGACACAGGCTAAAAAACAAATTGTAATCCAACCAAATGCTTTTACACCTGTGGGTGCAGCAGAAGGGCCAGCATCCCCTGAAGGAGCAGGGGCAGGAGGAGCAGGAGCAGGAGCAGGAGCAGCAGCAGCAGGGGCAGGAGCAGCAGGGGCAGGAGCAACAGGAGCAACAGGAGCAGGGGCAGGAGCAGCAGGGGCAGGAGCAACAGGGGCAACAGGAGCAGGGGCAGGAGCAACAGGAGCAGGAGCAACAGGGGCAGGAGCAGGAGCAACAGAATTAGGAGCAGGGGCAGCAGGAGCAGGGGCAACAGGAGCAACAGGAGCAACAGGGAGGTCTGAAGGCAAATCCAGATCTTAAAGAACATTGTACAGCAGTTATATTTGAGCCCAGTACATTTACTGCAATATTATTCAAACTTTTACTATTATAATACAGTATATGAAATGAGAAACATATGTTGCCAATATCATTTTCCAGTTTCATCAGCTCTTTGATAACTTCACACACTCACTAGAAGCACAATGAGCTGTGCACTATAGATTCTAGAGCACTAGTGATTCTAGTGCACTTTCGATTCTAGAGCACTATAGAGTCTAGAGCACAGCTGATTGTGTAAACATTTCTTTGAGGCTGTGGGACAGTTAAATAGTCCTGACATTAGATTGTAGTCACTCATTTCGCTGTTCGAGTCAGTAATTTAAGTTTTGTATCTACGTAATGTATGTCTCAAATGCATCAAAGTATTTTTAAAGTCTCATTTCAGGTGGATGAGATCTCTTGTTAGCATTAGCTCGTAGCCTAGCTCTGCTAGTTGAGCAGAACAACTCTTCTGACAGCCCTGCTGCTGCTTCTTCTGGCTCCTTCATGTGTCCCTACTCTTCTGCAGATAACTCTGAATAAACACATTAACTCGTCAAACACAAACCAGCGCAAATTATTTTGACCGCATCAACTATCAACACGTAGATTTTAATTGTCTCAAAGTTATAATAACTTACCCCACAGTCCAGTCTCCTCTGATCCTCCTCCAGGCTCGTCCTTCTTGTCTTCCACCAAAGACACACATAAAGCTCCTTGTGTTGACACAACGCACTGTAGTTTATCGTCTGCCATTGTTGTGGCGCCGAGGTTCTTCTCAGGGGAAATGCGAGTGTACGTCCCTGGAGCGTCATCTCTGATTGGCTGCTGCACCGCCTCGCCGCAGAAAAGCTGAGCAAATCTGAACTTTTATGCGGCAAACAATTTTGAGGCATTGAAGCTTATACGCACGTCAAAGCGTCTTGAGCGGAAAACACAAAAGCACCCGCGCCGAAAAAGCAGGAATCGCGCCGCAAAAACGCAGGAGGTGCTCGACGCGCGCTTACATAGACTTTGAACGTAAACTGGACGCTTTGGCCGCCGCGGTCTGAACGCAGCATGAGGCCTGTCAAAGGTTCATGCTGCTTACTTGATACACTTGTAGCACATGCAACATAAATTGATAAAAATGTATTCATAGTTGTGATGTGTTCTCTAATTAATGTCATGGAGTTCTGTTTTACTTCAGCTCAGCTGATGCGGGGGCGGGGCTGGAGGTATTAAGGCGCAGGTGTGCGCAGGCCCCTCTCCTCGTGTGGACATGCGGCTTCTCTTTTGTTTGGACACGCGGCTGCTGAGAGCCGGAGGACTAAGGACCAGTGCGGACACCAGGCCAAACGATCAAAGGAATATTACCCGGAGTTTGGAGGGTGATTCATTGCCAGCTGATTGGACAGACCGGTGAGAGCGCTCCTCTTTGTTGTTTGTTTGCTCCGCACGGACACGCGCACCGCTGCACGCTCCGCGGCGCGCGTCATTCGGACTTTTTGCGTTTTGTTGCGGGATTTAAGAACTGTTTTGGTTGGGAGTGGATTTATTCTTTGACATTTTGACTTCGGGAACTTTGGGGATAATTATGGACGCTGGGAGAACCTGCGCCAAGGGCACAGACTAAAGACTTAAAGGGGCCCTATACTAACTTTTTGGGAATTATATTTTGCTATAATTTAAAGTGTCCGAATATAATTTGGTTGTTAAAAGCTGTGTCTCTTTAATTTCATGTTCTCAATGCACATCACAGCGGCAAGGGTATTTAAATCATCTTAACCCAATATATATATATATATATTTTTGATTGGTAATTCTCCTTTGGGATTGTTACAGATGCTCCAAAAGGGAGCTTGAGCCATCGGAGTCCAGAATGTTGTCATGTAGCTGCTTTCTCTGTCCAACTTGCATTGTAGAAAAGCATCACGTGCATCCACAAGTGTGAAGACTCTGGCCTTAGGGAGTTTGTACAGTACGTCATCGAGTGTGGGCATTTGGTAGTGAGAGCGCCTGAAGGCTTTATTGAGGGTCTTTGGATCAATGTAAATTCTGAGTTTTTCAGCCTGCTTCAAGTTGCTTATCCATTCGGTTGGCTCAGATACTGGGGTTATGTGACCGTCTTTCTCATCAGGCTGCGAAATAGACGGGGGCCCGGGGCCCGTAACCAGTCAAATCTCCGGCGGGCCCGCGGTTTGAATTAGGAGGGGGCCCGCCGTGCTCCTGTATTTAAATTCCTCGAAAAAAAATTAACCCAAGATTTAACTAGTAATTTGGCCATTTTCGGGGCATTTTCATCGCTTAAGTTTAGTTTTGACAGACATGCCACTTCGCAGTCTTCTCTCTTCTTGGTCGAGCGGTGTCCATGATCTAATTTCGATGAAAGCGGGCATCTGATTGGCCGCTGCGTTCGTGTCGCGTTCATGTGTCCTCGCAAATGCCCGGTCTAATTTTGCGGCAAAAGTGAAGACTGAATAGCGGACTAAGTAAAGTTGTTTACAGCAAAAACTGTCGCTGTGGAAGTACCTGACTCGCTCTAAAACCACAATCTGTGTTTGAATAGGCTCCACCTGCCAAGCAGTGTCCACCTCCTTCAACCCATTTTTTTCATTCTTAGACTAAGCAACATCAATGTTTAAACGATCATTTAACTGTTCCATTATAAAGCTCAGAAAGTCAGAATGGCGACCCTCGGCCATTACAGCGGCTACAGTTTCCTTAACACAATGTCAACAGTTGAACACATCAAATCACTGCAGAGCCTGGAAGTGCGAGAGGACGATGTGTTTTTGGTCACTTATCCATAATCAGGTCAGTTCTGAAATTACTTATATGTTGTGTTGTAACTAGAGGACAGTTTACAAAAATTAATGTCTCAATATTTTTAGGGGATTTTCCCGATTACTAGAATATGATATTTTTGCAAAAATTGTCCCTGTTCTAAAACAAAATCGTCCAAAAGCATTTAAAGAATATAGACCTGTTGTGTGAATATTGACCAAGCTATTGTCATGCATTTATCTTGTCTATATCTCTGTCATATTTATCATAAGGGACACAATCTTTCTTTTTTATTGTGTACTTCCTTTATGTCGCTGATCCCAGACTCTGGAACAAACTGTCCCCCGACATGCACCATCACAGATTTTAACCTTTTTTAAATCTAGGCTAAAACGTATTTATTCAGACTGGCTTTTAACACTCAGTAATGTAATGACACTTTATTTTGTACAGTTTTTTGTTTTTCATTTAGCTTTATGTTTTGTATTGCCTTGATTTTATTGTGAAGCACTTTAAGTGTTGTAAAGGGCTTGTGACGTAGGATGGCTGGAGCGGTGTCAAGTGAGACGAGAAATAATTGTGGTCCACATTTTTTAAATTTTCAATCATAATAAAGTGCAAAGATGCATGTGCAAAAGGTTTGGAGGCCACGAGCTGTGTCCTCTCCAGCAGCAGAACCAGGAATCTTCTTCTTGGTTTTTTTTGCCAGGTGGCAACCAACGTTGGGTGCATTTCCGCCACCTACTGTGCTGGAGTGTGGGTCAGAGTATCTGCACTTATGTATCTACACCTCAAATAGAACAAGTAATAATGGTTCAGGTGCCTTTTTATCTTGTCCACACAATTGGGTTGAACTATAAATGATTAACAGGGATGTTGACATTATCTTTTAGCTCATAAGAATGTACTTAAACCTCCATAAACTGGTTGAGCCTTGACCTTTGGCAGAAATAACCTCAACCAATCCTATAGTTGCAGATCAGATCTGCACAACAGTCAGGAGGAAGTTTGGACCATTCTTCTCTTGGGGCCGTCTGGTGTGAATCACTCTCTTGAGGTCATGCCACAGCATTTCAATTGGATTGAGGTCAGGACTCTGACTGGGCCACACCAGAAGGTGCATTTTCATCTGTTGAAGCCGGTCTGTTGTTGATTCACTTCTATGCTGAGGGTCATTTTCCTGTTGCATCATCCATCCTCTGTTGAGCTTCAGTTGACCGACAGATGGTCTTACGTTTTCCTGCAAAATGTCTTGATAAACTTTGGAACAAATTATTCCGTCTGACAGCAATCCGTCTAGGCCCTGAGGCAGCAGAACAGCCCCAAACCATGATGCTCCTACACCATATTTCGCAGTTGGGCTGAGGTTTTCATGTTGATGTGCTGTGCCTTTTTTTTCCCTCCACACATAGCATTGTTCCCCCCAAACGACTCTATTTTGGTTTCATCTGTCCACAGAATGTTTTGCCAATAGTGCTGTGGAACATCCAGGTGATCAAACTTCAAACGTGCTGCAATGTTTTTTTTCGACAGCATAAACTTGCTCCGTGGCTTCCTTCCATGAACCCCTCCCATTAACTCTATTCTTGTTTAATGTTTTCCTTATTGTAGATTTGTCAGCAAAAATGTTAGCATGTGCCAGACTTTCTGTAAGTCTTAGCTGACACTCTAGGATTCTTCTTCACCTCATTGAGGATTCTACGCTGTGCTCTTGCAGTCGTCTTTACAAGACGACCACGTCTAGGGAGAATAGCAACAGTGCGTAACGTTCTCCATTTGTAGGCAGCATGTATTACTGTGGCCTACAGGTGTGTGGGTGGTGTAGATTACTAATTAAAAGCCTATGACATGATCTGACATGATTCAATAATTACTAATACAAGCAGAAGTTGATAATTAAGCAATAACACTACACTGCAATGCACTGACTGACTATCAATTAAACAAACTCATCTGATCTGCTGATTGCAATTCATAATAAAGTCTTAGATGATTGGCTGACAGCAAGTATGTTGCGTGGTCTTCAATATCATTTTTCACCTGGGCCTAATCACTTGCCATATTCATCTTGTTGTGGTCGATGAAGTTAATTGAATTTAAATTGCCGGTACAGCCTAGTACACAATAAATAATACTCCAACGAGTTCACGACCTACCTGATCAGCTTGGCCGATTAGCTCTAAGACAGGGGTGGGCAAACTATGGCCCGCGGGTCACATCCGGCCCGCCAAGCTTGTCCAAGTAAAATTAAAAAAAATATATATATATATATATATATAATTTTTTTTTTTTTTTAACACCCCCAGGCATCTGCACTTGCATCCTTTTAATAAATACGATGTGAAATGAATCAAATAATGGATTCAATAACCTATATTTGACATTTAATTCTTTAGATTTTTTTTTTCCCCCTCTTCACACCAATGATCGCGGGCCGGCCCTCCGCTACTTGCCTGGATTCGAATATGGCCCTCGGAGGAAAATAATTGCCCACCCCTGCTCTAAGGTGATGGGTGTATGCTTTGGCATGGCAGTTCGAACTGGCGTGGTCCCTTGCATTGGAAAGGCGTAGGTTTTTGCTGCCGCCGATGAACACTGGGTTGCCATCACTGCAGGATTCGATCTCTCTACGGAAGTCACAGCAGACTTTGCATTTCAGAGCGATCACAACACCTTTTGTTCTCATCATACTCTAGCCAGTCACGGGCACAAAACTTGGCGAGATCCTCATCAATCCATTTCTTGACAGTGATCGTCTTCAGTATCCTTGCAGCCGCTGGCTGTCAATCATCGCCACTGTACAACTACAACAATCATCGTCGACTGTCGTGTAGCGTGCCAAGTTTGTGCATAGGAATCGCTTTCAACGTGCTGTTTTTGCCAATCAAAAATATATTTTTGTCCGACCTGTAATTTCAAGGCTTGCAATGATCATCTCCATCTGTAAATCTGCTGGAGAGTTGCAGGAGTGTCCCAACAACCTGGTACAGATGCCGTGGCTGAATTTTGCCAAACCAAGCATAGATCATACAAAACGTCCATCTCCTCGTCTGTTCACCTCTCACCTCCCTCCCGGCCTCATGCCTCCAGGGGTGAAGGACAAAAGAGCAAAGGTAACTCAGATGTTGTAAAATCATCCACACAAAAGCACCATGTAAGGCCTGTGACAAGTGTTTTATACGGCTTCAGAAAACAAAATGTCACAACCAGCAAACATGAAATAAAACAGGGTGGCGGAGCGGTTATAGCTCTCGTAAACAGTTAAGCCTATGTATTTAAAATATATAATCGAAATTACTTATTCTCTACGGCAAAAATGCAAAAAAAACAACGATGTACATGGGCAAAGAAAACATGAACATTAATCACTATATAAACAGAATCTCATTTGAATTGCCGCATCAGTTCACAACGTTTATTACATGTCCAATTGCACTTATTCAAACATTTCTCTTGGTCAGGTCATACACGTGATGAGGAATCCAAAGGACAACGCTGTGTCTTATCACTTCAGCTTTGTTGTGAAAGCCTTGAACGATCCTAAAAGCTTGGCTTCTTGGAGGACTACTTTGCTGGAAATATGGGTAAGTGAACTTTTACTTTTTTAGAGATTGGAGATATATTTACCACGAACAATGCAACATGTCACAGACTCTACCATGCAATTCTAGCCACTTCTTCCAGCTCAATATACTGTCTTACACTTTTAACATGTTATACTTTTGAGCGTGGTAATAATCGTTCAAGACATTTCATTGATTATGAAGAGTCCAATCCTACTGTTCACTCTGTTTACCAGTGCTGAAAGTAGCGCTTAAGATGAGGAAGTTAAAGGCTGTTTTTATGATTATTTTAAGTTTTTATTTATCACATCTTTCTTTTTTTTCCTTTCATAGCTGGACCATCGTCCTGGTTTGATTACACCCATCAGTGGCGGTCAGTCTGTGACCAGTACAACATCCTCTATCTGACCTACGAGGACATGAGACGGGTGAGGAATCTGTGAAAAAATAAGAATAACCAGACTTTTCTCATGTTTCTTTTGTTTTCTAGGACTTGAGAGGGGCAGTGGTGAAAATCTGTCATTTCCTGGGTAAAAGCCTCAGTGATGCAGACATTGAAGTTGTAGAAAAATTTACATTTGAAACAATGAAACAGGATCCAAAAGCCAACTATAAGTTTCTGCCAGAGCTAGCCAAGGGAGACTTCATGCGCAAAGGTAACGTATGTGTAACATTTGTCAATGTTTAATATGAAGATGATCTGTCGCAGTTTACTTCATTCAGGTTTTAGTGATAAACCATAAAATCAAAGATTAGTAGCAGTATCTGATCTAGTAGTAGTATCAGTTCTTTTTCCAACCCAATATCAATCCAAAATTACTTTCTTAAAGTTGTATTGTTTTTCACTTACCACCTGTCTCCGCCTGCTCCTCTGTACTTAATTGCAATTATTGAAAATATTCAGACTTTGGTTCCTACATGTTCTAAAATGTCACTTAGCCATTTTAACACAAACACGTGTAAATAAACATCTGCTGCTTGCTAGAGATGGGGCTTCTCGGTTCTGCAGCTTTGAACAGGAAGTCAATGGACCTTTTACTATAAAAGGTGTTTTGGATCATTATTGTATATATCCATCCATCCATCTTCTGCCGCTTTATCCGGGGCCGGGTCGCGGGGGCAGCAGTCTGAGCAGGGACTCCCAGACTTCCTCCTCCCCAGACACTTCCTCTAACTCCTCCTGAGGCGTTCCCAGGCCAGCCGAGAGACATAGTCTCTCCAGCGTGTCCTGGGTCTTCCCCGGGGCCTCTTCCCGGTGGGACATGCCTGAAACACCTCCCGAGGGAGGCGCCCAGGAGGCATCCGGAACAGATGCCCGAGCCACCTCAGCTGGCTCCTCTCGACTTGGAGGAGCAGCGGCTCTACTCCGAGCTCCCCCCGTGTGGCCGAGCTCCTCACCCTATCTCTAAGGGAGCGCCCAGCCACACGGCGGAGGAAACTCATTTCGACCGCTTGTATCCTCGATCTTGTTCTTTCGGTCACTACCCAAAGCTCATGACCATAGGTGAGGGTAGATCGTAGACCGACCGGTAAATAGAGAGCTTTGCCTTTCGGCTCAGCTCCTTCTTTACCACAACGATCCGCCTGTTGATCTCACGCTCCATCCTTCCCTCACTCGTGAACAAGACCCCGAGATACTTGAACTCCTCCACTTGGGGCAAGGACACCCCACCCACCTGGAGAGGGCAAGCCACCTTTTTCCGGTCGAGAACCATGGCCTCGGATTTGGAGGTGCTGATTCTCATCCCAGCCGCTTCACACTCGGCTGCAAACCGGCCCAGTGCATGTTGGTCCGGGTTTGATGGAGCCATCAGGACAACATCGTCTGCAAACAGCAGAGATGAGATCCTGTGGTCCCCAAACCGGACACCCTCCGACCCCCGACTGCGCCTAGAAATTCTGTCCATAAAAATTATGAACAGAACCGGTGACAAAGGGCAGCCCTGGCGGAGTCCAACATGCACTGGGAACAGGTCTGGCTTACTGCCGGCAATGCGAACACAGCTCCTGCTCCGGTCATACAGGGACTGGACAGCCCTGAGCAAAGGGCCCCGGACCCCGTACTCCCGGAGCACCCCCCAAAGGACACCCCGAGGGACACGGTCGAAAGCCTTCTCCAGATCCACAAAGCACATGTGGACCGGTTGGGGAAACTCCCATGAACCCTCGAGCACCCGATGGAGGGTATAGAGCTGGTCCAGTGTTCCACGACCGGGACGAAAACCACTCTGCTCCTCCTGAATCCGAGGTTCGACTATTGGTCGGATTCTCCTCTCCAGTACCTTGGAATAGATCTTACCTGGGAGGCTGAGGAGTGTGATCCCTCTGTAGTTGGAACACACCCTCCGGTCCCCCTTCTTGAACAGAGGGACCACCACCCCGGTCTGCCAGTCCAGAGGCACGGTCCCCGAACGCCACGCGATGTTGCAGAGACGTGTCAACCAAGACAGTCCTACAACATCCAGATACTTTAGGTACTCAGGGCGGATCTCATCCACCCCCGGAGCCCTGCCACCGAGGAGTTTGCGAACAACCTCAGTGACTTCAGCTTGGGTGATGGATGAGCCAGCCTCCGAGTCCCCGGTCTCTACTTCCTCTTCGGAAGACGTGACTGAGGGATTAAGGAGATCCTCAAAGTATTCCTTCCACCGTCCGACGACATCCCCAGTCGAGGTCAGCAGGCCTCCACCCGCACCGTAAACGGTGTTGGTGAGACACTGCTTCCCCCTCCTGAGGCGCCGGACGGTTTGCCAGAATTTCTTTGGTGCCGACCGATAGTCCTCCTCCATGGCCTCCCCGAACTCCTCCCAGGCCCGGGTTTTTGCCTCTGCGACAGCACGAGCCGCGGCTGGCTTGGCCTGCCGATACCCGTCGATGACCTTCGGAGACCTACAAGCCAGAGTGGCCTGATAGGCCTCCTTCTTCAGTCTGACGGCATCCCTTACTTCCGGTGTCCACCACCGGGTTCGGGGGTTGCCGCCACGACAGGCACCGGAGACCTTGCGACCACAGCTCCGAGCAGCCGCATCAACAATGGAGGCGGAGAACATGGTCCACTCGGACTCAATGTCCCCAGCCTCCCCCGGGACATGGGAGAAGCTCTCCCGGAGGTACGAGTTGAATACCCTACTGACAGAGGGCTCCACTAGACGTTCCCAACAGACCCTCACAATGCGCTTGGGTCTGCCAAGTCTGTCCGGCTTCCTCCTCCGCCAGCGGATCCAACTCACCACCAGGTGGTGATCGGTTGACAACTCTGCCCCTCTCTTCACCCGAGTGTCCAAGACACGCGGCCGGAGGTCTGATGACACGACAACAAAATCGATCATTGACCTCCGGCCTAGGGTGTCCTGGTGCCATATGCACTGATGAACACCCTTGTGCTTGAACATGGTGTTCGTTATGGACAATCCGTGGCTAGCACAGAAGTCCAATAACTGAACACCGCTCGGGTTCAGATCGGGGAAGCCGTTCTTCCCGATCACCCCTCTCCAGGTGTCACTGTCATTGCCCACGTGGGCGTTGAAGTCCCCCAGTAGAACAACGGAGTCCCCGGTCGGTGCACTGTCCAGTACCCCTCCCAAGGACTCCAAGAAGGCCGGGTACTCTGCACTGCTGTTCGGCCCGTAGGCCGCCACAACAGTGAGAGACCTGTCCCCCACCCGAAGGCGGAGGGACGCGACCCTCTCGTTCACCGGGGTAAACTCCAACACGTGGCGGCTGAGCTGAGGGGCTATAAGCAAGCCCACACCAGCCCGCCGCCTCTCCCCGCGGGCAACACCAGAGAAGTGGAGCGTCCAACCCCTCTCGAGGAGATGGGTTCCAGAGCCCAAACTGTGCGTGGAGGTGAGGCCGACTATATCTAGTCGGTATCGCTCAACATCCCGCACAAGCTCAGGCTCTTTCCCCCCCAGCGAGGTGACATTCCATGTCCCCAGAGTTAGTCTCTGTGTCTGGAGATCTGGTTGCCGAGGCCCCTGCCGTCGACTGCCGCCCAGATCTCTCTGCACCGGCCCCTTATGGATCCTCCTGCGGGTGGTGGGCCCACGGGAGGGCGGCCCCACGTCGCTCTTTCGGGCTGTGCCCGGCCGGGCCCCGTGGGGTAAGACCCGGCCACCAGGCGCTCGCCATGGAGCACCCATCCCAGGCCTGGCTCCAGGATGGGGCCCTGGTGACGCCGATCCGGGCGACGTAAACTGCCTTGTTATTGTTGTCATCATAGAGGGCTTCTGAACCGATCTTTGTCTGACCCGTCACCTAGGACCTGTTTGACTAAATAAAATAGTTTTAAGCTGACCCTTAAAAGCAGTAACTGAGTCCAGTGACCGTAGGGGGAGTGGAAGATTGTTCCAGAGTTTGGGGGCAACAGCCTGGAAGGATCTGTCTCCTCTGGTCTGAAAATGGGTGCGAGGAACCAACAACAGTTTCTGGTCCAAGGACCTTAGTGAGCAAAAGGGAGTGTACGGTTTAATCAGATCGCTGGTGTACGATGGGACCTGACCATTTAAAGCTCTAAAAGTTAAAACAAGAAATTTAAACTGTATCCGGCACGAAACTGGCAGCCAGTGAAGGGCTTTAAGAATGGGTGAAATGTGGGCCCTTCTATTTGTGCGGGTTAAAATCCTCGCTGCAGAGTTCTGGACCAGCTGCAGACGAGAGAGTTCCTTCTTGTTAAGACAGGAAAACAAACTGTTACAATAGTCTAAACGTGAAGACACAAAGGCATGAATTACAACTTCCAGGTCATTTTGAGACACCATTTTCCTGAGCTTAGAGATTTTCCTCAACTGAAAGAAACAGTTCCTCGTCAACAGCTTAGAGTGGCGCTCTAAAGACGTCTTTGTCAAAGACAACACCCAAGTTTCTAAGACTTGGTTTAGCAGTCTGGCCTAAAACACCCAAGTACTGGTTTATCCCTGGAATGGCATCATCAAGGGCAATAATCAGACTTTCTGTTTTGTCAGCATTTAGCTGCAAGGAGTTTTTACTCAGCCATTGTTTTATTTGCACTAAACTGACCAAGAAGTTCAGCTTCTGGATCTCAGAAGGTTTAAAAGAGCAATATAGCTGAATATCGTCAGCGAACAGGTGTTTGGACACATCACTAAACTCTTTAATGATCATTCCCAGGGGAATTATATAAAGCAGAAATAGGAAGGGACCCAAGACGGAGCCCTGAGGAACTCCACACAACAGATCAGCTGAGTTGGACATTATTTGGTTTGCAGCAACACTAAAACTCCGACCGGATTAATGTGAGGAAAACCAATGAAGCACTGACACTGATAGTCCAATCAGGTCCCTCAATCTGTTTAACATGATATGATGGTCAACAGTGTCAAAGGCTGCAGAACTAGAACAGTGCATTTTCCAGAATCAGCAGACATCATAATGTCACTGGACAATTTCAACAATGCAGTTTCCGTAGAATGATGTTTGCGGAAACCAGATTGAAAAGATTCGTGAATGTTAGACTGATCAAGGAAATCTGACAATTGTTCAGAGACCACCTTCTCAAGGATCTTGGACATGAAAGGGAGCTTTGATATGGGTCTGAAACTTTTTGGGTCTGTCGGGTCCAAGTTTGTTTTTTTCAGTAATGGCTCTACTATGGCATGTTTAAATGGACCAGGAAACACACCGGTAGAAAGAGAGATTTACCATTTTGGTAACCCAGGGGCCAATAACATCAAACACTTTGAGGAAGAGCCTGCAGGGAAGGGCATCTGATGTACAAGAGGAGGGTTTCATCTTGGTCACCAGAGCTGAGATGTCTTCTAGAGTGAAAGGCTTAAAAGAACAATTTTGGGAAACAGGCTCCACAGAAACAGGTTTATCAGACAATGAGAGTGGGATTTGATCTTTGATCATCTTGATCTTATCGATAAAGAACCTGAGGAATTCATTGCTGTCGGCTTTGCAGGAAACAGGAGTCACTGCAGCTGAAGGACAAACAATAGAAGTTATAGTGTCAAACAACACTTTGGGGTTTTTCTTGTTAGATGTTATTAGCTGGCGGAAGTAATCAGATCTGGAACTTTCCATCATTTCATTGTAAGATGACACAAGATCTCTGAGGTGTGACCTATGGACCTCAAGACTGGAGGTTTTCCACAGACGCTCAGTTTTCCGACATAGTCTCTTTAGGTTTAGGATATCTTCATTTATCCAAGGACAAGCTTTTTGCTGTGATGACACAGTGGATTTTATAGGTGCCACCTGATCTAAAATGGATAAACATTGGCTGTTAAAGGAATTAATTAAACTGTCCACATCAAGACAATTCATAAACAAATGAGGATCAAACATAGCAGAAAATTGGACGGCTGTATTTGCAGTGATAATGCGCCTCTGAGACCTGATGTTTGAGGGCACAGGCTCAGCAGAAAAGTTCAATTCAAATAAAACACAGCTATGATCGCTCATATGGACATCCTCCACACAGAGGTTAGCAACACTCAGGCCAAGTGAAAACACCAGGTCTAAAGTGTGTCCCTTTTGGTGAGTGGGACCTGAGACATGCTGCTCAAAGTTAAATGTTTCAGTCAAGGTTAAAAGATCCTTTGCAGGGCATGATGAGCCATCAAATGTTAAAATCCCCAAGAATTAAAACATTTTCCAGCTTTATAATAGAAGATAAAAAGTCACTAAAGTCCTTTTTTAAAAAGACAGCAGCAGGACCAGGGGGCCGGTAGACTAAAACACAGTAAAAAGGACTTGAAGAACCACCCTTAATCATCTGTGATTCAAAGGAAGTGAAAGTTTGTGTCTGACTTTACACATGTGATGATCCTGGGACACAACTGCCAGACCTCCTCCACGTCGACCAGGGCGAGGCATCGCAGAAACGGAGCAGCCAGGTGGGCAGAGTTCATTTTAGATGAATAAACTCACCCACTCTCTGTCATGTCTCCGTAAGACACATGAAATCAAGGTTTTGTCTTGTAAAAAGTTCATTCAAGGAAAACGCTTTGTTGGCAATTGAACGGGCATTCAACAAGCCGAGCCGGACCGAGGATGATGTCACGTCCATCGGTTCAGCTGAGCGCAGCGGGACCTGTCGAAAACACGCGTTACGGTCACGTGATTCCCATCTGTTTCGCCGGTAAGCCGACGAAAACAAGGAAGTGGACGGTGGACCCCAGCGCTCATAATTCCAGCTGCGCGCGGGCTCCAGGAAAATAGCCGCCACATCCCGCACAGGCGGGACACGGCCAGGCATGGCCCGTGCAGGCAGCGGGAAAACAGCCACGATGACACAAACAGGCTCCGGGAAAACAGCCGCAATGGCCCGTGCAGGCTCCGGGAAAGCAGCCGCGATGACACGGGCAGGCGGCGAAGACGGCGACGGCGAACAGCCGCAGGCTCGTCTGCGCTTGACTTGCACACCAGACCTTGTGCCTCGTCTCCTCTGCTTCCTCCTCTTCCCCGGGCCTCGGGACAGCAGCAAAACGTCAGGTGAGTTGGGTGGACAAACAAGGGGTGGCGGAAAGGCTTGTTTGACCCATCGTCGCTTTGATGCAGAAAAGTGCGCCACGGTCATAAACCCGCACAACAGACTGCATAAGTTGTAACGATCATCACAAATAAGCGGCATAACAGGAGTCGAGCAGTGGCGTGGCTGAACACCGGCGCCATCTTGCCAAATTTTGTAGCATGTATAAAGAAGCTGTTGTCTTTGCAGGGCACACTGGAGACTGGAAGAACACTTTCACTGTTGCTCAGAGTGAAAGAATGGATCAAGTCCTGGAGGAGAAACTTGGAGATCTGAATCTGCAGTTTATTTGGGAATAAAAGAGCAGCCAATTCAAACTAATGTGAAGATTATACTCCAAACACATGAATACAAAGTTTAATTTGGACAAACAATAAAAACGGTGAGGTACTTTACTGAAACTGTGTAAAAGGATGTTGTTTACAATACTATCGCCACCATAGAGCGGAGGTGGGGCCAAGTGTTGTTCTGCAAGTCTCAAACCAGAGTCAAGTCACAAGTCCTCTGTTCTGAGTTTCAAGTCCTTTCCAGTTATAATACCAAATAGTTAAATAAAACTCGTCCAGTTTGTTCCAGTAAAAGTAAACACTAAAAGTATATTTTAATATTGACTAAAGAGGAGACGCGTGTATTTTAGGACAATCGAGTCTCAAGTCAAGCCCCGAGTCACTGGCATTCAAGTCCAAGTCCAGGACCAAGTCTTAGTCCAGTTTCGTCGAGTCCCAAGTCCAAACGCCAACAACAGAGTCAAAGAAGCGTTAGTGAAGTGGCTGAGGTGCAAATGTAATATGATTTTATTTTTTTATTTTTTTTTTACTTTCACTCTATAGAAGTCCTTAAAATGCTAAATATCCTACCTTTTATCTAACTCGTCTACAATGAACCTGAAGGGAATTGAACAGGCCAAAGATGTAATCGATTGACGAAGGTTTTTTGACACATTAAGACATTGTCATTTTGTGCCATTTTGTTTTTAAAGGACTGTTTTCAAAAATGTGCAATCCAAATAAAATGTGTATAAACGGCTTTGGATCAGCCCGGCATAAGCCACAGCCAGTGGCTTTAGAGGCGACTGCTCTTTCTCCAGCATCTGTGCGATAGTACAAAATACCACGGATTATGTAACACGATGATAGATGTATTTGTAGTTTGGGTTTTTTGTGTCTACGACTATCAAATATGAGATTGTATAAGAAAGCAGAGACTGTTGATCTGAGTTTTAACTTTGTTGCATAAAGGTCAAATGAAACTGAATGAGGGTCAACTTTTCACGATTTTTAATAAACTTACAGAAGAATCACACACTTGTGTTTTTTTTTGGATTTGGCAGCGTCCAGATTGTAGTACGTCTTTGCGGTCGAATAAAGGCATTTTCTGATGCTTTTGTGACACAATATTTTCCCTTTTTGTTTACCGTATTTTCCGGACTATAAATTGCACCAGAGTATAAGTCGCACCAGCCAAAAAATGCATAATCGAGAAGAAAAACATGTATAAGTCGCACCCTGGCCAAAACTATTAAAGGAAGTGTCTGCAGAGCCGCGGTGCGCGGCCGAAACTGCCATGTTTTTGTGCCAGGCGCGCGCCGCGGCTCCTGAAACTGTGCTGCTATTTGACCGCGTTTTAGCGCCGTTTTAGACCGCGCCGGGTTAAGGTTAGGGTTAAGGTTAGGGTGAGGGTTAAGGTTAAGGTGAGAGTGAGGGTGAGGGTTAGCCATGAGGCTGTAAGGGAAATGACGCGGTCCCTGAAACTGCATGGCAATTTGACCGCGCCGCGGCTCCAGCCACGGCCATTAAAAAAAGGTGCAACTTAGTCTGGAAACTACGGTATTTATGCAGACAGAGAAGACATTAAACCACGTGACCATTGTTTAGTCTCACTGCATATTAACTACAGAGATATCAACCATAAAACAGGTCGACAAGTGGCGCGGTCTGACGCAGCCATTCCAATTAAACTACACAGCCTTTTTGTCTGATTAATGGTTACGCGGGTGGTTTTGTTAACGATACATGGAACTGTTTTTAATAAGAGCGCGTTCCAACCTGCGGCGGGATGATGTCGAAGAGGTCGCCGGCCGGGGCGTACTCTTGGGCGAAGGTGTAGTAGTCGTCGGTCTCGAAGGCGATGCCGAACATGTTGATGATGAAGGGGCAGGGCGACAGGTACAGGGACACGCTGTACTCACGCAGGAAACTCTTCAGCTTCGTCGTCTTCTTGCGCAGAAACTTCAGCGCCATCTTGGTACCTGCGAATGGAGGGGGAGGGGAGAAAGCGGTTAAACTGGAGCATTACACCAAGAGATTCAAAAATTCCCCAAAAATATGGCATAATTTCATCAGAATGGTCGCGAATTATATAACGGAGGTGATTGGACCCAAAAAGTAGACCATGTACCGTATTTTCCGGACTATAAGTCGCACCAGCCAAAAAATGCATAATAGAGAAGAAAAAAAACATATAAGTTGCACTGGAGTATGAAATGCAGTTGCAAGTGTGAAAATAACAAATATCACATACAAGTTGTTCCGGAGTATAAGTATAAAAGTATAGATATAAGTATAAGTTGCACCTCGGCCAAAACTATGAAATAAGGTGCGACTTATATTCCGGAAAATACGGGAATACAGTTTCGTGAATTAGCTGAAAAATCTAACCTGACCGAGTAAAAATGTCTGTTACTTTTTGTTGCTTTTCTATTACCAAAGATGGGAAAATAATACTTTTGTCTAGCATCAAAACTGAAATTAAGCTTTATAAAAATATAATTTGTGGTAAAATTTAAAATGATTGTGCAAAAGGTCAACGATTCTGTGGGTGTTTGTTCAGTAAAGCCGAAAACGTATGAGTTCGTCTTCATCAAAGGTTTCTTTCATAAAATCACATAAAATAAACAAATAATGTAAAATGCAACGTCTTTAAACCGGGCTTGGAAGTACACATTTGACAAACCCGCTTCGATTTTTCATATTTTGGGATATTCTGTGGTCCATCGCAGTTTTTCCATTGAAATTTCGTCAAATTCCTCTTCACTTTTGCCTCAACTCCAGAATTTAGAGTGTATTTCTGTTCAAAGTGAGAGACGAAATGGCCAAATCAAGCCCCTCGTGACCATTGAAACCACAGCAAGCCAAGTTTGAACATGTATTTTTAAAATCCCCTTCATCGCTGCTTGTTCTGTTTTGAATTATTTATGGCTTTGTATTGCCTGTGTAAAAATTGATTAAAATCACTGCGCATTTCATTAAACATTAAAACATCCTGCTCTACTCTTGTCATTTTCTTTTACTTTTACTTTATAAAAATAGTGCCGGTTTGTCAGAGCATTATCATTTCATTTTAAAGTTTTAATTGCGTCTGTAAACGGCGCAGAGGAGATGAGTCCTAGTGAAATCATCTGCTTCCCCCGTCGCAGCAAAGTGAAACGTCAGCCGCCGTTAGTAACATAACGTCCTCTGGGGTCTTATTAAAGGTCACCGCCCCTTTTTTGATGGACTGCTCATTTCCATGGAGATGTGACTGCTTTGCCTGGATTTTCGAAAAGCATGTAAACCCTGGTCTTGTCAAACTCTGAGATTAGTTAACAAATATTTATAAGATAAGATATTCCTTTATTGTCCCTCATGGGGAAATTTCATTGGTGCAACGCAGGTAGATACAGAGGTAGACACAGAAGAAAAGAACAGATCACTTATAGGAAGTCTGAAAAACACTCTCAGTAGATCTCCTATAAATACAAACTCCCATAGACAAATAAATACATAAATACCATTGCATGTGATCACGACAGTAATTGCACATGAATATGTGTCACGACAGCACATAGATTGCACATGAATTTCACAGTAATTGCACATATGACGGAATTGCACATGGTTAGGTCAGTATTGCGAGTGTTCAGGACTAACAGTGTTTGTTATAAAGTCTGACAGCAGCAGAAGGAAAGACCTACGAAACCTCTCCCTCCCACAGCGAGGGTGGCTCAGTCTCTCACTGAAGCTGCTCTCCAGAGCGGACAGAGTGTCCTGCAGGGGGCGACACTCATGGTCCAGCATAGATGTGAATCTAGCCAGGACCCTCCTGTCCCCCACCTCCTGCACCGAGTCCAGAGCACAGCCCAGGACGGAGCTGGACTTCTTGATGAATTTGTCCAGCTTCTTCCTCTCCCTCTCTGTGATGCTGCTGCTCCAGCAGGCCACACCTACAGGAGCTGATGCCACCACAGAGTCGTAGAAGGTCTTCAGGAGTGGCCCTGTCACTCCAAAAGACCTGAGTCTCCTCAGGAGGTAGAGTCGACTCTGGCTCTTCCTGTTCAGTGCGTCTGTGTTATGAGTCCAGTCCAGTTTGTGGTTCAGATGAACACCCAGGTACGTGTATTGAGTCACTCTCTCAATGTCCCGTCCCTGGATGTTCACTGGTGAGGGGGCAGTGGGGTGGCGTCAGCGGAAATCCACCACCATCTCCTTGGTCTTCCCCGCGTTGATGAGGAGGTGGTTCCGCTGACACCAGTCCACAAAGTCCTGCTCCAGTCCCCTGTACTCCGCATCATCGTCGTCCGTGATGAGTCCGATGATGGCAGAGTCGTCAGAGAACTTCTGCAGGACACAGCTGTCCGTGTCGTGTCTGAAGTCTGCAGTGTAGAGGGTGAAGAGAAAGGGCGCAAGGACAGTGCCCTGGGGCGCCCCCACACTGCAGGTCCGAGTGTCAGACACACAGTCCCGGGCTCTCACAAACTGGGGTCGGTCTGTGAGGTAGTCCAGGATCCACTCTGCCAGGTCATACTCCACACCAGCCGTCTCCAGCTTGTCCCTCAGGAGCAGCGGCTGATGGTGTTGAAGGCACTGGAGAGATCGAAGAACAGAATCCTCACAGAGCTGCCAGGCTTTTCCAGGTGAGAGAGAGAGCGGTGCAGCAGGGAGATGAAAGCGTCCTCCACTCCGATGCCAGGCCGATATGCAAACTGCAGCGGGTCCATGGCTGAGCTCACGGTGGAGCGGAGGTGGTCCAGGACCAGCCGCTCCAGTGTCTTCATCAGGTGGAACGTGAGAGCCACCGGCCTGAAGCTGTTGAGGTCTTTGGGGCGCGGTATCTTAGGCACAGGTACCAGACAGGAGGTCTTCCAGACCTGTGGTACCACCCTCAGCTTCAGGCTCATGTTGAAGACATGCTCCATAACTCCACACAGTTCATCTGCGCAGGACTTAAGGAGCCTGGGGCTGATGCCGTCAGGTCCTGCTGCCTTCCTCACTTTAATCCTCTTCAGCTCACTCCTCACCTGTGCTGCTGTGACAGTCAGTGGTTGGCAGGGGGACTGTGTGCTGGGGGGATGGGTGAGTCCAGGCGAAGTGGGGAGCTGATGGTCCGGGGCAGAGAAGCGAAGAGGAACAGATGCAGGGCATTGTCCAGCTGTGGAAGAGGGAGCATGCAGCTGTGCAGGGGGAGGGGCGGGTGACCGATCAAACCTCAAGAAGTGAGCATTTAAATCATTCACCCACTGTAGATCCCCCTCTGTCTGGGCAGGGGGGATTTTGAAGCCCGAGATGGTTTTCAGGCTTCTCCACACTCCCTGAATGTTCTTTTGCTGCAGCTGCTCCTCCATCCTCCTCTTGTAGCCTGTGCAGCTCCTTCTGCACAGTCCTCAGCTCCTCCTTGTTCCCTGACCTGAAGGCTCTCTTCTTCTCCTTCAGCAGAGCCTTCAGTTCACGGTTATGTTGTACTTTGAGACTGTTTAAAGCATTTTTTATCATGATAAAAGTTAAAATCAGGGGTGTGCCAAAATATTGATTCATCTCAATATTAAATTTGGTGATACGGTATTGATATTGTTGGCTGCCGTATTGATATAGCGTGATACTAAATTTGGTGCTTCAGTATCGATATTGTGGGCTGCCGTATCAATATATCGTGATACTAAATTTGGTGATCCAGTATCGATATCGTGGGCTGCCGTATCAATACATCGCCACAAGTCATTTTTGGTCAAATTTCCAAAATAATTTTCTACCCGTGCTATGATTTTGTTACTCGTTTAAAGAAAGGAAACTGGTTTGGGCAAAACCGTGTGACATTTTGACTGTTTTGATGAATAAAACGGGCGTATTTCATTCAGAGTTTGTGCAGGTAAAGGTTCAACAAAGAGAAACGTTTATTAAAATACATCGGGTTCTTTGAAAAACAGTGATACGCCATAGAATATCATGCGCAGTGTATCGCATGTATCGCACAACGGTGATATTATCGTATATCGTGAGCCGCGTATCGCATCGTGAGGAACCCAGCGATTCCAAGTCCTAGTGGAAAATCTGGTGAGTGTAGCTTTACAAATAAAGTGTATTACTGATCAAATAGTTCATTCTTTTCTGTCATTTTGATTTAGCAATGCGGCTGTCGAGTCCGTAGAGTCCAAATGACGCTTACAAGGATCAAAATACAACTGGGATTATTACTTTTTATCCGTTGCTGCGGCAGCCCTAACGACAAACCCTTGTGTCGTTTCATTGTTTTCATCTGCTGCGTTAAAGGGGAAGTATAAACGTCTCCACGGCTGCCAAACGTGTTCGCGTACGCATTTATTCGCGGTTATGGTTACAAGGTTTTATCGCTAGCTAGCTACAGTGTGGAACATTCCGGGCAAAGCAGTAACCTCTTCAGAGCGATAAGCAAATGGCAGAAACTCCTCCCGAAACAAACAGACCTCGCTTTATTTGACACGGAGCGATATCAGTCCGCGCACCAGCCGCCCGCTTCAAAACAAACATGGCCGCTAACGACAAAGATCCCAGCGGATGAAAAACATGTCAAGCAGAATCGATGAGCGAAGCACAAAACCGTTAATCTGAGCTGACACAAGTTTGATTATGTTCTAAATAATAAATGACCAAATGACCAGCGTCACGGAAATAAACTAATCTGATTGAAGTGCGTATAAGTTTATGAATAATATTTGCTAACCTGCTGTCTGCTGCGTAAGAGGTTAAAGTGCCTATGACAGGTTTTTACGATTTTCTAATTATGACTTGGTGTGTTTATACCTGTCGTACGTATAAATAATAGTTTTACATCAATCGAGTAGGTATTTGTAAAATCTGTAGAAAATGACAGGAAGTGACATCACACCAGGGACACTCATTCCAGTTAATGCATAATTTACACAAAGAAACAATTTTTTTGACATTATAAATATTAATTCAGCAAAATAAAGTTGCTCTCACGTCTTTTTATCTAAATGAGTTTTGGCCCAGTGTTTGCTGGGTAATTTTCTTGTGTGACGTCATCAATTACAAACAGGAAGTGAAATTATAAACCATTAAAAAAAAGTATGTTATTCTCCAACAAGTGTGCAATGTTTAAATGTGTCAAATATGAATTGATTTTCCAAAAGCAGCTTGTGCCACGTCAGTTATGGCTGAATAATGAGATGACAGTCGCAAAATGTCACCTCTGATTCCATCACACACGCGTTTCCTTCTCTTCCTGTCACAAGGCAAATAAATAGAGCGGTTTCCATGGTGACGCTGGTCATTAGCATGTCATCTAAATGTTGGCCGCCTGTTTATCTCCGTTTAAAACCAGCTGACTTTAGGCTTGAGCGAATCGTCCATCCATCCATCCATTTTCTACCGCTTGTTCCCTTTCGGGGTCGCGGGTGACTGGAGCCTATCCCAGTGACTTCGGGCCTTAGGCAGGGTACACCCTGGACAGTGGCCAACTTGTCGCAGGGTCAATGGCTTGAGCGAATTGTCTGTTTGACAATTATTACAAGACATTTTTTGAAGGTTTTAAGGCTTTAATCGACAGGACATTCAAAGCATGACGCGGGGGGAGAGGGAGTATAGACATTAGGCAAAACTTCATAATAACACAACTTCGATGGGTCAAATGCAGAGGGAGAATTTCCCCAATAAATAAAATAAAGTGAAGTTTAAAGTGAAGATACCTAATTTTCTTAGGGTCAAAATGAGACTGCTGTGTGTGTTTTATTTATTTTACTGCTTTTATTCATTTATATATTTATTTGTTGCTATTTTATTCTTTTGTTCTTTTTATGTTGCTGTTTTTTTGTTTTTAATGTATAATAATGTATTTATTTATTGCTATTTATTGTTTTGCTTTTTTGCTTTTACTGTTATTTTTGTTGTTTTGTCACTGCATTTATTTATTTATGTATGCATTTATTTATTGCCATTTTATAGTTTTGCTCTTTTGATTTTACAGTTTTCTTTTCTTTGTTTACTGCTTTTTTAAAATGTGTTTATTTATTGCTATTTATTATATTGCTCTTTTGATTCTACTGTTATTTATGTTTTTTTTTTACTGCTGTTATGTACAGTATATATTTATTTATTTGATTTGACCATTTTCTTTTTTTCCTGCTTTTATTTATGTATTGTTATTGCTTCGCTCTTTTGATTCTTCTTGTTTGTTTGTTTGTTTACTGCTATTATTTATTTATTTATTTTACAGTTTTTTTCTTTGTTTTTTAATCCTCATTACAACCGTCACTGTTTCTGTCCAGCACTTTAGAAACAGTTTGTGTGTAAAATGTGCCACATATATAAATATAAATAAAGTGGATTGACTTGGTGAGAACCAGGAAGTGCACCGTTAGCATGCTAGCTGTTGTTAGCATTAGCGTGACCGCGGCTCTGAATGTGGTAAAAAGCACTTACGAACTCATCGACGTGAATAATTCGGACGCTCGGAAAGCACAAGGTAAATTGTAAAAATTATAGTTTTGTCAAAGCAGATGGTCATAATGTTTTGCTGGATCCGCCTGAATCGTGTCTTATTGGCACTGGGTCTGGCGCCTCGTTAAACGCGACACCTCGACTGACAATAGCACGGCCCAATTCACCACGGCAACACAGAATCGACACGTCCAAAAACAACACCCAATCTGCCGCCTTTTTTCACCAGTTGAGACTTTATTTGAGCTATTTTTACAGGTTTATTCTTCTACAGTGAGACTCACCATCCAGAACACAATCAAAAACCAGCTCCCTCTAAAGATACACCCACTTTTTGTATAATAATAATAATAGTAGTAATAATAATAATAATAATAGTAATAATAATAATACTAATAGTAAAATAATAATAATAATAATGGTAATAATAATAATAATAGTAGTAATAATAATAATAAAAACAATAGTAAAATAATAATAGTAATAGTAAAATTATTATAATAATAATAATAATATTAGTAATAATAATGGTAAAATAATAATAATTTGATCCACTAAAGAGCATAATTAAAAATATAAATAGATTTTAAAAATACATAATATCTATTTTAGCAGAAATAATACAGATTCTTTTGTTAAAACATGCAAATAGAGACGCTTTATTAATTTGGGCTGGGAAAAAGGTCTGAGTGCACTGGAAAAAGAGCCAATCTCACATAAAATAAGTGAATAAGTGCACATTTTTTTCTATCAAAATAAGATTTACCAATAAAACAAGTTGTAATTATTTCTAGTTCAGTAGTATTTTTTTGCTATTTCAATTGGAAATTCCTTCAATCATTCATTTTATTTATTTCTACAGGGGATATTTCCTCCAGTGCGGACGTGACAAAAGTTTAATTTCGGCGCTCATTCTGTTGTCGTGACACTTGGACACATCGGCGTCCCGTACCGGTCAGCGTCGCGGTCACTCTCTGCCTCCGCCCCAAACATCAAGAACCCGGGCGACCTTTACCTCTGATCTTGTGCACGACGAGGTCCACCTTGCCGTAGGTGCCCTTCCCGAGTTCGCGCACCACCTCGTAGTACTTATGCACGTTCACTCGCTCCAGGTTCTGGGCCGCGATCAGCTGCAGCTCCTCCAGGATGTCTACGGACGAAGAGGAGGAGGAGCTGGAGGAGGAGCTGGAGGAGGTGGAGGAGGAAGGGGAGGAGCGGGACGGGTGAGCCAGCGAGTTCATGGCGAGCGAGGTCGAAGGGCGCGGCACTCGGGACGTCCTGAGAAGAGAAGGGGGGGAGGAGCAGGAAGGAAAGGCGGTCACTCACAGTCGAATACAATGCAAAGTACAAGTACAGAGCGCAGTAGAAATACGTGAAGCCTTGTGTGACTTGTACGAGGCGTTTCCCGTCGCTATTTCCATCTGAAAATATTTGAAATTCTCTGAAATATATTTAACGTGCATATGACAGGTCGAACCACACGAAAACGAAGCAAACGCCATTTTATTTTCATTACATTTTAGATTTCGCTTAACGTTTCGCCCGTTTGTCCCCAGTTTGACCGTTTTTGTAAAGTTAGAGGTGATTCCACAGCCGTTACCTAGCAACCAGACGGTAAACAAGAGCCGAAATCCACGTACATTGCACGACAGTTATGATTTGACAAGCAATAACACCTTTATTTTGTCGAATAGTGGTTTAAACTGTCGGAAAAGTGTGTCAGTCTCTGTGTTTTTCACCTCGCACACTGATGACATCACAGAGGGACTCGGCTCGAAACTGCCACTCAACGGAAGTGAAACTGTGATCAATACTTTCCACAGGTTCTATACCACCAATCGAAGTCGTAAGTAGAAAAAACAGGACTTTAACTTTATTAGTACGTCATTGATTATGGGCTAAAACTAAGGATTAAAGTTTTTTTTTTCTTTGTTCTTTAAAAAATTAAAAATTAAAAAAATCTTAATTTAAAGAATAAAAAAAGAGTTGATCCATTTTCTTCATCTAGTAAGAACAGTATTTGTACTTTTACTCACAACACTTTTGACTTGAGTAATGTGCATTGTTTGGAATTACAATTTTGGAATTTAGCATTTGTTTTCAAAGGTTTGTGTTTGGTTTCGGTTTTGTTTCTGTTCAAAATGTTTCCACAGTCGGCGTGTCATTGTCGGACTGGTTCTTATGGTTTCATTCTGTTAGCGCTCTGTTAGCGTTCTGTTAGCGCTCTGTTAGCGTTCTGTTAGTGTTATGTTAGTGTTCTGTTAGCGTTCTGTTAGTGTTCTGTTAGCATTCTGTTAGTGTTATGTTAGTGTTCTGTTAGCATTCTGTTAGTGTTATGTTAGTGTTCTGTTAGCATTCTGTTAGCACTCTGTTAGCGTTATGTTAGTGTTCTGTTAGCATTCTGTTAGTGTTATGTTAGTGTTCTGTTAGCATTCTGTTAGCGCTCTGTTAGTGTTCTGTTAGCATTCTGTTAGCGCTCTGTTAGCGTTATGTTAGTGTTCTGTTAGCATTCTGTTAGCGCTCTGTTAGCGTTATGTTAGCGCTCTGTTAGCATTCTGGTGTTAGCATTCTGTTGGCTGCGATTTTATGCTCCGCGCATTTCTCGCAGGACACTGAGCAATAGCAACAAGTCTCAATTTAAAAAGTAAGGAATAAACTGATACCACACTAAAGATGACAACAACAAATAATATGAATAATAATAAAAAATTAAATAAAACTCATTTTCAACACTAAATAATAGGAGCCTACTTCCTTTATGCTTCCTTTATGCTTCCTTTGTGCTTCCTATATGCTTCCTTTGTGCTTCCTATATGCTTCCTTTATGCTTCCTTTATGCTTCCTTTATGCTTCCTTTGTGCTTCCTTTATGCTTCCTTTATGCTTCCTTTGTGCTTCCTTTATGCTTCCTTTATGCTTCCTTTGTGCTTCCTATATGCTTCATTTATGCTTCCTTTGTGCTTCCTTTATGCTTCCTTTATGCTTCCTTTGTGCTTCCTTTGTGCTTCCTTTAAAATACTCCTCCTCACCTTCAAAGCTCTTCACCACCTTGCCCCCCCCTACCTGTCTGACCTCCTCATCCCCCACCGCCCCACCCGAGCTCTCCGCTCCTCCTCCTCTCTCACCCTGACTGCACCAACATCCCGACTCAAAACTTTTGGCGACAGAGCATTCTCCCGAACAGCACCCCGACTCTGGAACTCCCTCCCCCAACCTGTCCGCCACTCTCCCTCACTCACAACATTCAAATCCCGCCTAAAAACATACCTCTTCACCCAAGCCTATGACCTCCCCTACCCCTAGCCTCCTCTACCCCATTGCCTACACTTCTACCCCCTGTTACATCCCCATCTTTTTCTCTCTACTTCTTCTGTCTTGTTCATTTTATCTGTATATTAATGTGTTCTGTACGTGTTGTCCCCCCTGTCTGTAAATACCCCCCCCTTTTTTATTATGTTCAGCGTCTTTGGGTCACTGAAAAGCGCTATATAAATAAAAGTTATTATTATTATTATTATTATTCCTTTATGCTTCCTTTATGCTTCCTTTATGCTTCTTTTGATTAATTCTGATAACGCTCAAGATCATGTTGTCCTCTTTATTTTACTCTAATTTAATTTTTTCACATCGATACTTATTCAAATCCCGTCTTGGTGTCGATTAGTATCTGATCTTCGATACTTCTGACGACCCTCGCCACAGACGGCTCATTCAAACATGACATTCTGTCCGCGTGAAGCACATTAAACGCTTCCCCGGACGAAACGTGCAATATATAACGATAATTGTGACATGACATCATTTTAAAGCCATAATATTTCCATTTCTCGAGCCGTTCGTCAATTTCGGCCCCAAAATACATGTCCACAAAGTGTCCGCTCCATCACCACCTGCAGCCGCGCCCTTTGAAACACGTCTGAGGCCACTAATTTGTTCATTAAAGATTTTCCCGTCACACTTTGATTTAACTTTACAGTCGATAAATCAGACGGTGGATGTTGGCTCGGGGAACGCTGAGTTGGCAGAATCTAGCTTTCCACGTGCAGTCGTTTTGAATTGAAGACGTTTAAGATGGATGCGTTTCCTTACTGTGTGACCGGAGCGCGTTTACGGGACGCTCTTCGGAAACATGAATTATTGGTGTCGTCGATGGTGTCGTGGCGGCGCTCGCACGTCTGCTTCTGTGTCGCTCGCACGTTTGCTTCTGTTTCGCTCGCACGTTTGCTTGTTTCGCTCGCACGTCTGCTTCTGTTTCGCTAGCACGTCTGCTTCTGTTTCGCTCGACTAAGCGAACGCACCCGGCCGAGAAAAGCACTCATGCATTTTGGATGCGACGTGCGCTACAGCGGCAGCGTCTGCTCCAAGACACGTCAGCGTTTGAAACAGGAGTGAACCGACTGACCAACGGACTGAACCGGGGCTGAATATGGGCTAAATATAATAAAAATAGGACTAAAAAAGAACTAAATCAGAGGTAAAACTGGAATAAAGCAGGACTAAATCAAGATGCTGAACCAGGACTAACTCAGACTAAGCAGGGTCTAAACCAGGACTAAATCAGGACTAAGCAGAGTCTAAATCAGGACTAAATCAGGACTAAGCAGGGTCCAAACCAGGACTAACTCAGACTAAGCAGAGTCTAAATCAGGACTAAATCAGGACTAAGCAGGGTCCAAACCAGGACTAACTCAGACTAAGCAGTGTCTAAATCAGGACTAAATCAGGACTAAGCAGAGTCTGAAGCAGGACAAACTCAGACTAAGCAGAGTCTAAACCAGGACTAACTCAGCACCAAGCAAGCCTAAAACAGGACTGTATTGTTTATTTATCTGTTTATCTGTTTATTTCGTGTGCTGCATCAGCTTCTTCTCTTAATAACTGCTTCTTCTCTTAATAACTGCTTCTTCTCTTAATAACTGCTTCTTCTCTTGATAACTGCTTCTTCTCTTGATAACTGCTGATGAACTGTACTGGGGGTTTTGCAGTCAATTTTTTTCAATGACATTAAATGAATGAAATTAGGTCCAAAGCTGCAAAAAAAAAGTCTGACCGTGCAATTCTTGTCATTTTGCATTTGCATCCACTTCCCCCTTTTAATCAGGATTAAAAGCAGGACTAAGCAAGGTCCAAACAGGGACTAAACCAGGACTAAATCAGGTCCAAACCAGGACATTAAACAAGGATTAAACTTGGACCAAAACAGGACGTCACAAGTTCAAACATAAATAAACTGAACGTGACGCTGCAGGCTCGAGTTTATGGGGAAATACAGAGAAACATCCGCATATTCAGGGCGTGGTCTGTGGCCAATCGCTCTTCCCCAAACTTGTTTCACTTCTCTGTTATGACCAAACCGGTTCTTCTTTTCGTGTTATAAGAAGCACAAAGCACCAACACATGATCAGAAGGTGACGCAGAAGCAGAGGACAGCAACAACTACAATGTAAGTCTTATTTTATTATTCACTTATTATTCACTTATTGTACAAACTTCCTCGCATATAAATACTAACAAGAGGAAGCTTGAAAGTGCCACACAAAGACATGTATTTAGTATAATATTCATTTACAGTAGTTGTTGATGTGTTTTTATTTGTCCTTTGCGACACATTTGTCTCCTTGAGTATCACAAAGAGTATGTTAAATTAAGATGAGATAATCCTTCATTTTCCGTCCACATTCACGACGCAGACCCGTGTTTACGTGTCGGTTCTGGTTTGTCACGCCCCTAAACATTCCTTTGTTTGTATTTTAGGCGGTCTCGGTCGTCTGACTTTTATTGGGATAAACAGGTGGCAGTCTTTGCGCCTTTGAGAATGGCAAGATCCACCGTTGTACTCGTGACGTTCGAGAATAATCGGTAAAAACTGTCGCTTTCCTCCTCACAGCGACGTGTGGCGGTACTTTCCTCGAAACGGTCCCGGCTTTGCTTCTCAGATCATCTTCATTTGTACCTGGACCCTCTGCTTCTCTCTTCACCTACAAAGACCCTCTGCCTCCTCCTCTACATAGACCCTCTGCCTCCTCCTCTACATAGACCCTCTGCCTCCTCCTCTACATAGACCCTCTGCCTCCTCCTCTACATAGACCCTCTGCCTCCTCCTCTACATAGACCCTCTGCCTCCTCCTCTACAAAGACCCTCTGCCTCCTCCTCTACATAGACCCTCTGCCTCCTCCTCTACAAAGACCCTCTGCCTCCTCCTCTAAATAGACCCTCTGCCTCCTCCTCTACAAAGACCCTCTGCCTCCTCCTCTAAATAGACCCTCTACCTCCTCTACAAAGACCCTCTGCCTCCTCCTCTAAATAGACCCTCTGCCTCCTCCTCTACAAAGACCCTCTGCCTCCTCCTCTACATAGACCCTCTGCCTCCTCCTCTACAAAGACCCTCTGCCTCCTCCTCTAAATAGACCCTCTGCCTCCTCCTCTACATAGACCCTCTGCCTCCTCCTCTACAAAGACCCTCTGCCTCCTCCTCTACATAGACCCTCTGCCTCCTCCTCTACAAAGACCCTCTGCCTCCTCCTCTACATAGACCCTCTGCCTCCTCCTCTACAAAGACCCTCTGCCTCCTCCTCTACATAGACCCTCTGCCTCCTCCTCTACAAAGACCCTCTGCCTCCTCTACATAGACCCTCTGCCTCCTCCTCTACATAGACCCTCTGCCTCCTCCTCTACAAAGACCCTCTGCCTCCTCCTCTACAAAGACCCTCTGCCTCCTCTACATAGACCCTCTGCCTCCTCCTCTACATAGACCCTCTGCCTCCTCCTCTACAAAGACCCTCTGCCTCCTCTACAAAGACCCTCTGCCTCCTCTACATAGACCCTCTGCCTCCTCCTCTACAAAGACCCTCTGCCTCCTCTCCATAGACCCTCCCCCTTCACCCCAGTAACTTGCCTAACTGCGATGACAATCATAACTCTCTCCTTCACTAAAGTTTTCCTCTTATTCTTAAGTTTATTCTTTTCCACTGGGGCTTGTTAGAGTTGTTCCCAGTGGGGGGTCTCAGTTAAATCACAAGTTAAATTGTGATAGTATCAATCTTTTTTTAATGGGGATTTAATCATGACATTTTGTATCGTGCTTTCATCCCGACATCTTCATGTGGCCTTAAAGAGGTTCTGAAAGTATCAGCACTGGTTGAATCCAGCGTTCTCTCCCTCAGAGCGTCGCAGAGGCGGAGCCTCTGTCTTTGATCAGGCTTAAAGTGACAGTCAAGAAAAACATTGGGATTCACAATTTGGCGATTTGACCCTAGTCTAAGGACTGTTTATTTATCCTTCTGCTTTTGTGTTTCGTGTGTCACTTTTGCTGGTGTGATTTTGTGGAGGTTGTGTGTTTTTCCCGTGTATTCTCTCTTCTTGCACGTTCTGATTTTCTCATCAACCTAAAATATACAATCATTTTAATAACATTTAATATAATACCAATAGTCCAATACATACTAAGAGTAATATTTGGAATACTTTATTTTTTACTTACAGGAATGCATCGCCAGCCCCAAAACCTTTGAGAAAGACAAGTGACAAGAGTGAGACCAGGAATCCCTCTAGAGGCCGTCTCAGGCAAAGACACGGCTAGACAAAGTAAAGGATGAACTGTACAGTAAAAGGATGAACCGTGCAGGCATAAAAACGCTATATAACGCTGAATAAATAATACACTTGTTGTTTTCTGAATTGCTTCATCTTTGTGTTTCATTGTCAGCCAATCAGAAGACTTGTTGTTGTCTCCAAGCAAATCAGACAAAACATTATGCAACAAAAACAATGAGGCAAAATGCAAACATATAATTACGTTTGACTTTTTTACACTTTTTAACGTTTTTAAGCTTTGGGTTTGGAAAATATTAGACAAAAGGCCCCAAAAAAAAAGGCCATTTCACAAATTTGATCGGAATAAGAACCAACTCCACAATAAAACCAGCATTTTAACAATGTGGAACAAGCTAATTGGTATTTTCAGAACTTCGATTTGTATTTTTTTGACTCATTTTCATTTGCGTCTTCTTCCTCTAAGAGTTCAAACGTCACTGCGATAGATTAAATGTGCCTGTCAATCTAATTTCCTCGATAGCCACATGGTTTTTAAACACTGCAGAGAAGACCTGCACAACACGCCACTGTAACAACATTTTGGGTCGCACAACATTTCCCCAACACTCTTTAGATTAATACAATAAAAAGAGTCAATACAATAAAATACAGATGGATTTGATTTTTGTGAGAAATAACAATCAACAAACTAAAACCAAACCAGGTCTAAACTAGTGCTAAACCAGATTCAAACCAGTTAACAAGATTTAAAATGAATATATTTGGAAGCTGTTCGGAATTGTGGGCTGGATTAAATCACTTGGCGGTCCTGATTTGGCCCCCAGGCCTCATGTTGAATAGTGCTGGACTGGACACTGACATTACAAATACAGTTAGAGTTGCATTTTAACAGTGAGATCATGTTGAACCTCTTCATTTTCAACACGTCGAGGGGCTGAAATCTGAAGCCTGAACACGATCAGCAGGTTTTACTCAGGACGAGATCAGATCTTTGGAGTTTGCTCGTCGCTAACGTTGTAAAAGCGATAAATCTCTGCAAACGAATAAAGAACACAAACGTTGTCGTCGCGGTGGAACATACTGCAGCTCGTTTGCGCCGGCTAAACATTTATTTTTGGTTCTCGATCTGTTCTCGCGTTTAGTGAATTTGTCCTTCCAGATCACAGCGGAGATGACAGCGTGTCTGTGAAGTGCACGCCACCTGCTGCGCGGCTTCCCGTTTCCCGCGGCGACCGTCTCGCACCGCAGCGGCTCGTCGGCGTGTGTCAGCGCTTCTCAGAGCAACGCAGACGCTCGTTTAAGTCACTTTCTATGTACAAAACGTCACACATGTGCGAATATTCTGATGATTTAGACGTTTATTTGTTATGAAGAGTCGAGAAAAGGATTCATCTGTTGCATTTTGATGTTGTTTGCGTCCACAATGTGTTTTGATGCTTTAATTTTCATTTGGAATCGGACTGGTGAGTGCAGCGTTTTTCTGGACTTGAAATTATGCGGCAGTAGCTCAGTGGTAGAGTGCTCGTCTTCTGATCCAAAGGTCGGCGGTTCGACTCCCCGCTCAGTCAGAGCGGTCAGATCCACTGGCCCGCAGGTTGGTGGTGCGATCGCAGCTGCCTCATGTGAATACTGCCGTTGTGTCCTTGGGCAAGACACTTAACCCAACTTGCCCCCCAGTGTCTGCGTATATCTGGGGTGTGAATGTGTGTGTGAATGGGTGACTGGTTCCTTGATGTAAAGCGCTTTGAGTACCTTGACGGTAGAAAAGCGCTATATAAATGTGACCATTTACAATGCACTGGCGATATCGAGGAAAAGATATAATGTATGATAAACACGATAATTGATGCTAAATGTTCTATACAAAATTGACTTTTATTGGTTTTTAAACGTTATTGCAGGATTTTACAATTCTTGACCAGAGCCGTACAATATATTGTAAAAGAATCGTAAATCGTAAAAAAAATATTATGTCAAAATATTGCAGTAAATAACAGACATAAAGATAAGGGCTGGATATACATATGCGGAGTTTAGGTATTGGTGTTGTAAAGGTATCAAAATACGTTTAGGTACAAAAACTAAGAGAAACTAAGTATATCTTCCATCTCTTTAATGAAAAGAGATGGAAGATATACACAAAATGGATATTATTTGAGTAGTGACATGTCTTGGGGGTATACAAAGGTATCATATTTCCGCTTTTTCACAATATAACGTCATATTTCTGAACTTTGACATTTTATTTTGCATTAAACATTCATGTGTTTTGAAAAACTTTGACATCAACTAAGACATTTCACTATCACTTACATTACAGCATGTTTAAACACATTTGTATTATATCGTGTGTGAATCGTCATCGGGATAATACGAAACAAACATCCGGAGATTTGTCCTTGTCCACTTTGCCTCTTTAAACGAGTCTGGTCCTGAACGCAGCACGCCCGCCGCACGGTTTATGTCAGAATAATAATAAAATAATAATAATAATAATACTTCCACACACTGTGCAGCGTCTGTCTGTCGGCTCAGATCTGCTGCTCAGACGTGACTGACTGAACCGGGGCTTAAAGGCGCAATGGAGGATTTTTCGGCGATTTGAGAACGCAGGCGGAAGTGCGCATGCGCACTCCCCCGTGTGAACTGATACAACACACGTGCGTTTGTTTATTAGCGCAACGGATCGCATCGCATCTCTCGTCTCCCGTAGATTTCCGTCTTCTGAGTCAGCTCGAACTGTCTTTCTCCGTCTTCATTTTGTCCCGTACACTGAGGGAACTATATTATGATAGATCAATGCGCTTAGACATGCGGAAACGTGGGGACGAGCCTGACGCGGCTGCAGGTGAGCGATAGGTGCGTTTTATGATTGATACATTGAGGAAATGAGACTCAGATTTGGGCCAAAAAAATCGTCCATTCAACCTTTAATATGGGCTAAAACAGGACTAAAGCAGGACTAAAACATGACTAAAACAGGACTAAAACAGTACTAAAGCAGGACTAAAGCAGGTCTAAACCAGGTCTGAATCAGGACTAAAACAGGATTGAACCAGGACTAAAATGGGACTAAAATGAGACTGAACTGGGACGTAATCTAGACTAAATCAAGACTAGATCAGGACTATGCTAGGATGCTAAACTAGGATTAAATGAAGACTAAAAGGAAGCTAAACTAGGACTAAATCAGGACTAAGCAGAGTCTAAACCAGGTCTAACTCAGGACTAAGCAGAGACTAAACCAGGACTAACTCAGGACTAAGCACCACTTCCACACACTGTACAGCGTCTGTCTGTCTGTCGGCTCAGATCTGCTGCTCAGACCAGAGTGAGTCTGAAAACACCGGAGAGAGAAAAGAACAGGATGTGCTGCTGGAACCGCCCACTTTCGAGTTTGTGTTCTGGCTGAATTCCACTGTGCGATTATGAAAGAAACTGTGCATTCTGACAGCAGCAGTTACTTCTTTATGAAACGCACGCGGCTTCAGGACGAGAACGCTCAGTGTCACCTTTAACGGCAAAGTTACAGCATGAAATGCTTGTGGGTTTTCCTTTTTTTACTTCCGGCGTGTGTCACATGAACACACCGTTTTCTCAATAACGATGTTCGGACGATGTTTATCCAGGTGTTGGGAATGTGCTCAAATGTGCCTGAAAAGTGTCTTTGCTTCACGTCGAGCACAAAACGTGACAGGACCATAAAATGAACCACAAATGTGCAGAAAAGTCATTTTATAGCAGTGGCGTGCAGTCAAGGCAATCAAGGCAAGCAGTGATTGACCAATGAAATATAAAATTGCCTATATCTAAATTGTTCTGAAATATATCCAATTAAGCCCGTTTTCCCTTCACTTCTGCTGCTGAAGCTTGGCTGAAGTCACGGTGTCGTTTAGTGGCCTCTACAGGTCGCTGAGCAGCACTGCGGGAAGCTCGGTTCTTCTTCTCCTGCCGCTGCTCAGTCTGTGGGCTCTTTTAGAACCAGAGCGGACAGCAGCTTCTTTTAGAGCTCTGCACATGTGCTCTGAGCTCAAACCACGCTGAATCCATAAAAATCACAGCACGCCACTGCTTTATGCCCTTGTTTGGGAGATCACGCTACACATTTGTCTCTTTTTGAGGTCATTTTTAACTGTTTTAGTTGTGGACGATCTACTTTTTATCCTAATTTTGCAAATCTCCAAAACAACAATTGCAACATTATCCACATGACATCTCCCACCGCTGACTAAAACAAACAACACAGCTTGTCCCCGACCGTTACTGCACAAATAAAACCATTTAAAAAACACATAACAAAGCAACATCAGTGTGTTAGCCTTGCCCCTAATCTCCAGCGCAGAAGCATTTCGCGTGACGCCCTCATTTTTGCAAAATAAACCTCTAAAATGTGTCTTTTTTGGAGCCCTTTGTTTTTGATTTAAACATGAGTCTAGATGAAATAAAAGTTTGACAATCCCGTGACCTCCAGTGTCATATTTGAGTCGATATCATGAGTTAGTCAATGATTCTCAGCCCTTTTCACTGTTAATGTAGAAATATACTAGAAAAGGACATAGTTATTTTTTTAACATAAAATAAAATAAATAAAATAAATAAAATAAATAAAATAAATGAAATAAATAAAATAAATTCAATAAATTCAATAAATCAAATAAATTAAATAAATAAATAAACACATTAAATAAATTAAACAAATTAGGTAAATATATAAAATCAAACTAATCAAACAAATAGATTCAATTAAATAAAAAAACTAAAACAGAGTGGGGCAGGACCATAGAGAACTCAGGTAAAGAATATGATTAGAAAGGAGGGGGGTGATAAAGCATACAATTCTGTCCATTGTTTATTGAATTTATCTATTTTCAAATTGAGTCCAGTGGCTAGTTTTTCCATGGTGCGTATGTGGAAAGTATCAAATGTCCTGTGCATTGTCTCTACAGCTACATTTTACATTTTGACTCAAACACATGTTCAATGAAACAGGGACATGTTTTCATATGACAATGTTTTTGGAGTGATATTTGTTTTTACTTTATTCTCGATCTCGATTTTCGCTTAGATTTTTGGTTGTCGTGCTTTTAATCATTGCTATTTAACAAAACAAAAAAACAGTCAAATTACTTTCGCAAAAGTCAAATTTGGCTCCAAACCGCATGCTTTTAATCGTGGATGCTCTCGATTAAAAACGCCAAAGTATATCGTTGACAATTTAATATTATTGATCTGTTATTCGACTAACTGCACAATTTAAACTCATAAAAACATTTAAAAATCGCACCAAACCCTACAACGTCTTGACTAAGTGCACAGAAGACGTTTGGAAATAAGAATATGCTCAACTCCATTTGACATTTGGGAAATATGTCTCACAACACAACATGACGAGCAGCTCGATATAGCTCGCGTTGACATCAAGACGAATTAAAAGCAAATTAAATGTCAGCCGCTGTCAATCCTCGTCCCTAAATCTCTGCATCCTTCTTCACAGCTGAACCTGTCACCGTCCACACCGCGTCCACAGTCACACAAAGAACAACTGTGTGTGGCGCGCGCGCTGCAGACACAAAGCACGCGGAACGGCTCCGCGGGAACGTGCCAAAAATGCCACGCACGGAAACATTTAAGCTTTGCAAAAAAATACAAAAAATACAAAAAAATGTTTGAACGTGTATCGTGGAAACTGGGTTGGGAAGCAGCCTTTTTTTTATTTTAATATATTTTTTTTGCTTTTTATTAATGACGCTAAATGACGGACGGGCGCGCGCGCTCAATAAACATTATGTGCCAGCTCTGCCAATGCAACAGCAGATTGTCAGCACATTCTTATTTATTCTATTTATGCCTAAAACGATTTCCAAATTATAATCCCCCAAAATGCCATAGCTGTGCACGGTTTTCCAGTCGAACAGCCAGAGTGCAGCCACCTCTGCAGTGAGACCTCGTTGTAAACAGAGACGTTGTGCTTTGTATTTGGAGAAACGCAATGGCAATTTTGAAAGAATATGATTTATACAGCGACGGATTTGAAACATATCGCAGTTTTTTAGCCTTACCTTGCTGTGTTTGCTGTGTGCAACGGGTCCCCGTGAGCTGCGCGTCCATAAAACCTGTGCGTAATGTTGTTTCAGGACAGGGACGGACGCGGGGATGGAGAGGGGTGCGTGCGCGCGCGTGTGAAGAGGGTGGGATAAGGAAAAAGCCCCCAATGTGTCGCCTCTGCCTCGGTCGAGCTGCGGACGATGTTACGGTGACTTTCTCCGGCTCGGGACGGATCCACCGCGCTCTATTGTCTCTGCGCACACCGCCGCTGGCCACGCCCACCGCACGGGAAGCGGCCAATCAGGGCACGCAGCTGCGGTGGAGGAGGAGAAGGATGCTGAGGGAGAGGAGAAGGATGCTGTTTACAACAGCTGACAGGTTTCCTCTTAATAAACAACTCATTTGATGTTTTTCAGTCAGGTTTTAGACCTCATCACAGCACTGAGACTGCTGTTGTCAAGGTGACAAATGACATCCACCTGAACACTGACACGGGCAAAGCCTCAGTCTTAATTCTGTTAGATCTGAGTGCTGCTTTTGACACTGTCGATCATGGGATCCTCTTACAGAGACTAGAGGACTGGGTGGGCATCACTGGCACTGCCCTAAACTGGTTAAGGTCCTATCTGGAAGACAGGAAGTACTTTGTTGAAATTGGTAACTGTCTCAGTCCACATGCCCCTGACCTGTGGAGTGCCCCAAGGGTCAGTCCTGGGTCCCCTTCTGTTCAACCTCTACATGCTGCTGTTAGGTCAGTTGATACGCAGTGAAAATGTGTCCTATCACAATTATGCAGACAAGTCAGATCTATGTTTCACTGTGGACCAGTGGATTCACTCTGTCACTGCATCCAACAGATCAGTGTGTGGATGTGTGGACCGTCCTCCTGCTGGTGCCAGAGTCAGTTTGTGGATGCAAAACAACTTTCTCCAGCTGAACGCAAGACTGAAATCATGGTCTTTGGCCACAGAAACAAAGAGAAAGTGTTAGCGTCACCTCCAGAGTCTCGCTCCAAAACCTACAAATCAAGTTTATAAATAATGACTTGAACTTTAACAGACACGTGAAAATCAATTATATCAGCAGATTTTTACCATCTAAAAAATATAGTGTCTGAACCAGATTTGGAGTGACTTATCCATGCGTTTGTCTCCAGTAGATTAGACTACTGTAACGACCTGCTCACTGGCCTCTCCAAACGAGCTGTAAAACAGCTGCAGTACATCCAGAACGCTGCTGCTCGGGTCCTGACTAGAACCAGGAAGTACCATCACATTAGTCCTGTTCTCAGGTCTCTGTACTGGCTCCTGTGGCCCAGAGAAGAGACTTTAAAACAGCTCTGCTTGTGTACAAGTCTCTCCATGGCCTAGCACCAAAGTACATCTCAGACATGTTAGTGCCATATGAACCATCTCAGACTCTCGCAGGTGAAGGATGCTGAGGTGGACCTGGAGAACTGTGTGTTTCCTTGTGAGATGAGCTGCTTTAGAGACAGTGGCTACACAGTTGATGACAGGTCAGTTGAAAGGTGAAGTAATATGAAGTTGGTTATTTTTATTATGTATTTATTATTTAAAAACGATCAGACTTCATTTAAAAATGGACAAATTTGAAGGACCTAATGGCACATTTATTTTCTTCAGTGCAACATAAAACAATGAACAATGAAAAAATGATCAAACAAGCTAAGTAAAATCAACTATTTAAATCTACTATAGGACAAAAATTAAGAAAAACACTTATCTCTCTCTTATTTCTATATACGCAAAATTGACAAATGATGGGAATTTTGATGCATTTAACAGCATTATTTCTTTACATATTGGTTTTATTTCTCCGCTTATTTTTTGTTTTATGTTCTATGTTTTATTTTGTTTGTAAAAGCTTTAAAAGAAGGCTAAAGTGAGTAGTATTTTAATAATACATATTTTTAACGTCACTGTAGTAAATACAAAATGTTTTGATTACTTTATTGTTACAACAAGAACATAAAGACCAAGTAGAAATAATTGCAAATACACAACCAAACAGAGGGTGCATAGACCACAATCCTTTGCTTCATTTAAGAGCAGAAGTAAAGAAATAACATCATAAATCATTTTAAAAAGACAGTATACTTTCTACAGTGTTAGCTTCTCCACAATATTGCTACAAATATCCAACCGTGAAATGAACATTGTGATAATATCGCACTGTGAGAGTTGTTTTTTACATCCCTAAACTAAAGTAAACACATTTATTTGCTTTGAACTTAGTGGTCACGGGTTATTCATTCTCTGCACGTGGATAATGTCAATATTTGAATTACAAGTGCGTTTCAAAAGACAAGAATCCCCGCTCAGTGAACATTTTCGCTCCACATTTTGGACGTTGAGTCTGGATTGTGGTCATTGTCTGTAAAAACTGTGACCATTGCGGATGGATTTCTTTGAAACTGTAGACAACGATACAAGCTCGAAACCGCCTGTAATTCTGATCCGCTTGTCCTGACGTGAACCCCCCAAAGTCACATGGTCTTGTAATGGAGTCCTGCCCCTCCAAAACCGACGGAGGGACGGTCTGCCGTGATCGGTCATTTGACGCAGGGCTACGGGATTTTAGACACAGAGAAAAATCAAATGACAACAGGTATTGCAATTGCTGTTAGATTTAGACTCTTTCATTTTTAGTTCGTTGTTATGTTATTTATTTTATTTATTTTATTTATTTTATTTATTTTATTTATTTTATTTATTTTATTTATTTTATTTATTTTATTTATTTTATTTATTTTTATCACATACAACCTAGACAGTGAAAGAAAAACAAGACCATAGAGAGATCAGACATAAATCAGAAACAGTAGAAATAATACATTTTTAAAAATAAACTAAATCATGGCAAACGAAAGCCAAAGAAAACGTCCCATTGAGTCCAGAATCTGTCAAATCTGTCCTGTTTCAAATCAAGTCAGTCTTTTCCATATTACAAATGTCCGATGTCTCTGAGGTCCTGAAATCCATTGTGATTGTCATGAGTCATAATGGTTTACAGTTTTGACCTTCTGTTGTCTCTGTGAGTTTAAATTAGACGTTACGTTCAGTTATGGTTTATCATGCAGCTCTAATGTGACGATCTGAAGTTTAGGATTTGGGTTTGAATTAAAAATTAGGATTAGGAAAAAGAAGGTCCTGAATTGAGCCCATTTTTGCCCTTATATGGTCATGCTGTGGCCCTGTTCCTTGTTCCAGATCTAGTCCAGGTCTTGTTCCAGATCTAGTCCAGGTCTTGTTCCAGATCTAGTCCAGGTCTTGTTCCAGATCTAGTCCAGGTCTTGTTCCAGATCTAGTCCAGGTCTTGTTCTTGATCTAGTCCAGGTCTTGTTCTTGATCTAGTCCAGGTCTTGTTCCAGATCTAGTCCAGGTCTTGTTCCAGATTTAGTCCAGGTCTTGTTCTTGATCTAGTCCAGGTCTTGTTCCAGTTTTAGTCCAGGTCTTGTTCTTGATCTAGTCCAGGTCTTGTTCCAGTTTTAGTCCAGGTCTTGTTCCAGATTTAGTCCAGGTCTTGTTCCAGTTTTAGTCCAGGTCTTGTTCCAGTTTTAGTCCAGGTCTTGTTCTTGATTTAGTTCAGGTCTTGTTCCAGATCTAGTCCAGGTCTTGTTCCAGATCTAGTCCAGGTCTTGGTCCAGATCTAGTCCAGGTCTTGTTCCAGATCTAGTCCAGGTCTTGTTCCAGTTTTAGTCCAGGTCTTGTTCTTGATCTAGTCCAGGTCTTGTTCCAGATCTAGTCCAGGTCTTGTTCCAGATTTAGTCCAGGTCTCGTTCCAGATCTAGTCCAGGTCTCGTTCCGGATCTAGTCCAGGTCTCGTTCCAGATTTAGTCCAGGTCTTGTTCCAGTTTTAGTCCAGGTCTTGTTCTTGATCTAGTCCAGGTCTTGTTCTTGATCTAGTCCAGGTCTTGTTCCAGATCTAGTCCAGGTCTTGTTCCAGATCTAGTCCAGGTCTTGTTCCAGATCTAGTCCAGGTCTCGTTCCAGATCTAGTCCAGGTCTTGTTCCAGTTTTAGTCCAGGTCTTGTTCTTGATCTAGTCGAGGTCTTGTTCTTGATCTAGTCCAGGTCTTGTTCCAGATCTAGTCCAGGTCTTGTTCCAGATCTAGTCCAGGTCTTGTTCCAGATCTAGTCCAGGTCTTGTTCCAGATCTAGTCCAGGTCTTGTTCCAGATCTAGTCCAGGTCTTGTTCCAGATTTAGTCCAGGTCTTGTTCCAGATTTAGTCCAGGTCTTGTTCCAGATCTAGTCCAGGTCTTGTTCCAGATCTAGTCCAGGTCTTGTTCCAGATCTAGTCCAGGTCTTGTTCCAGATCTAGTCCAGGTCTTGTTCCAGATCTAGTCCAGGTCTTGTTCCAGATCTAGTCCAGGTCTTGTTCCAGATTTAGTCCAGGTCTTGTTCCAGATCTAGTCCAGGTCTTGTTCTTGATTTAGTCCAGGTCTCGTTCCAGATTTAGTCCAGGTCTCGTTCCAGATCTAGTCCAGGTCTCGTTCCAGATCTAGTCCAGGTCTTGTTCCAGATTTAGTCCAGGTCTCGTTCCAGATCTAGTCCAGGTCTTGTTCCAGATCTAGTCCAGGTCTTGTTCTTGATCTAGTCCAGGTATTGTTCCAGATTTAGTCCAGGTCTCGTTCCAGATCTAGTCCAGGTCTTGTTCCAGATCTAGTCCAGGTCTTGTTCTTGATCTAGTCCAGGTATTGTTCCAGATCTAGTCCAGGTCTTGTTCTTGATCTAGTCCAGGTCTTGTTCCAGATTTAGTCCTGAAGTAAAGGTTAAGTGTAAGAACACGGTTGAGTCGTACTTTCCACTTCACGTTACGTTAAATACTTTAAATGTTCTGGTCTGATCCAGTGAAGTTTACTTTACATTTTTAATCAGTTTGGTGTGTATTTGTGTGAGACCCGGCGACAACAGAAGGTGGTGTGAGTCCGGTCATAACACATAGTGTATTTGATTCAAAAACATAAGGAACTTTGGTCTAAAATCCCATAAAAACAACAGTCCAATGGTTTCAATCATTACATTTACACTGATGTGATGGATTAAGATGAGTTTCTGAATCCGGGCGTTCTGCTTTTATCATTTGAGTTTTTTAAATCCATGACAGAGGAAGGATTTGGAGTCTATCTGCATTTATCCTTTTCAGAACAAAAGAGGAGTAATGAACAGATGAAGAAACGGAAGCTGCACGATATTTAAACGATGGAGGAGGTAATTTTCTCTTTCACTTTTTCTCGTGGTCCTTGAACGCAGCAGCTGCTAAAGCACAGCCAGTTCTGAGCCGCAGAGACTCAATGGACTTCAGTGGAGGCTCTGCTCCTCCTCTCCTCCTCTGCTCCTCCTCTGCTCCTTCTCTGCTCTTCTGCTCCTCCTCTGCCCCTCTGCTCCTCTGCTGCTCCTCCTCCTCTGCTCCTCCTCTGCCCCGCTGCTCCTCTGCTCCTCCTCTGCTGCTCCTCTGCTCCTCCTCTGCTCCTCTATTGCTCTTCTGCTCCTCTGCTCCTCTGCTGCTCCTCCTCTGCTCCTCCTCTCCTCCTCTGCTCCTCCTCTGCCCCTCTGCCCCTCCTCTGCTCCTCTGCTTTTCCTCCTCTGCTGCTCCTCCTCTGCTCCTCTGCTGCTCCTCCTCTGCTCCTCTGCTGCTCCTCCTCTGCTCCTCCGCTCCTCCTTTGCTGCTCCTCTGCTCCTCCTTTTTTATTTTATATTATTTTTTATTTTAGATTTTTTTTAAATATATATTTGTATATATCTTTTAATCTACTTTTTACATTTATTTATATATTTTTGTATTTATTTATATATTTATTTGTATATTTATTTATTATTAATTTGTTTATTTATTTGTTTATTTATGTGTATATATATATATATTTATATGTTTTTTTATTTCAATTTATTTTTTTTATTTTTTTTAATTATTATTATTATTTCAGAGAGAAATAAAATAAGTAAAAAGAGAAAAGAAAAGAAAGTTAAAGTTAAATTAAGTCCAACATAGAACTCTCATTTAGTTTGTGTCAAATTTATAATTTTTCAGCTCATTCTGAGAACACAAACATCCACAACATTAACATCATGATAATAATATTAACACAACATTTGAAGGGGTTATATACAATAGACGAATAAAAACCTACGCCATTAAGATAAGATAAGATAAGATATTCCTTTGTTGTCCACTTCGGTATTACAACGCAGTAGATACAGGGGGAAAGGACAGATAACTTATAGGAAGTTTAAAAAACACTCTTAATAGAAGAACTCATATAAACAAAACAAAAACTCTTATTAACAAAACTCCTGTAAACAGGTCCTCTCATATCTTAATAGGGAATGGAGGGCAGAAAAATAAAAATAAAGATAAAAATATAGCCGCAAGCGGCAATGATCGGCCCTCGCTACGCCGCCGCCACGCCGCAAGAGGATGGTCCTTTTATTACATCTACTGCTGAATCTGTGACGCTGTCACATCTTCTCCCCTTTGTTTTACCATCAAAAAGCAATTTTATTTTGAATTCTTGGCAAAATGTGCGGCTTTGCCGCACAGACACCGTGACTCATAGAATAAAAATGTGGATAACTTTTGATGGTCCACCCCTGAAGATGAGTCTCACCAAATTTCAGGTTAATATGTCTAACGCCCTAAGAGGAGTTCGTGAAAGTCTAAAGTGTAAACATGTTCTGGCGATTTCCCCATTGGAATAACTTGGAAGGTTTCGGTCATCGTTACGGCAAAGCCATAACAATTATGACATGGGTCTCATTGACTTTTTTGATGGGGATGCCAAAATTGAGTTGTGTGTCAAATTTCATATAATTTCGCAAAACTAAATATTTAACCTCCATATAAAATCTGTAGGGGGCGCTGTGGCTCCAAATTAATTTATTTCACTTCAAGTAGGTTTAGGGCAAAGAGTTTAACAACTGATTCTAATTTGACGCAATTCGGACTTTATCTGCGCAAAGGGCAGAAATGTAAAATTTGGGAGATTTCTGAAATTCTTGCTACAGTTTGCGGCTTTGCCGCACAGAGATCGTGACAGGTATCAATGTAATTTGGATAACTTTTGATGTCCCACTCCTCAGTAGCATTTTCACCAAATTTCAGCTTTTTAGGGCCAACGCCCTGGGAGGAGTTCGTAAAAGTACGACGTTTGGAAAAACTCCGAAGTCATGTTTAGCCATTTTTGAAGCAATATGGCCGACATTTGGTTGGGCGGACGGCATTGCCGTAATAATATTTTTTACTTCTCTTGTCACCATCTACCTCTGCGCCAAATTTCATGATTCTACGATCAGATTTTTTTTGGGTCATTTCCCATCTCTCAATGCATTTTTGGTACATTTGGGGCAACACTCATGGTCCAGCATAGATGTGAGTTTAGCCAGGACCCTTCTGTCCCCCACCTCCTGCACCGAGTCCAGAGCACAGCCCAGGACGGAGCTGGACTTCTTGATGACTTTGTCCAGCTTCTTCCTCTCCCTCTCTGTGATGCTGCTGCTCCAGCAGGCCACACCTACAGGAGCTGATGCCACCACAGAGTCGTAGAAGGTCTTCAGGAGTGGCCCTGTCACTCCAAAAGACCTGAGTCTCCTCAGGAAGTAGAGCCGACTCTGGCTCTTCCTGTACAGTGCGTCTGTGTTATGAGTCCAGTCCAGTTTGTGGTTCAGATGAACACCAGGTACTTGTATGAGTCACTCTCTCAATGTCCCGTCCCTGGATGTTCACTGGTGAGGGGGCAGTGGGGTGGCGTCTGCGGAAGTCCACCACCATCTCCTTGGTCTTCCCCGCGTTGATGAGGAGGTGGTTCCGCTGACACCAGTCCACAAAGTCCTACTCCAGTCCTCTGTACTCCGCATCATCGTCGTCCGTGATGAGTCCGATGATGGCAGAGTCATCAGAGAACTTCTGCAGGACACAGCTGTCCGTGTCGTGTCTGAAGTCTGCAGTGTAAAGGGTGAAGAGAAAGGGCGTGAGGACAGTGCCCTGGGGAACCCCCACACTGCAGGTCCGAGTGTCAGACACACAGTCCCGTGCTCTCACAAACTGGGGTCGGTCTGTGAGGTAGTCCAGGATCCACTCTGCCAGGTCATACTCCACACCAGCCGTCTCCAGCTTGTCCCTCAGGAGCAGCGGCTGATGGTGTTGAAGGCGCTGGAAAGATCAAAGAACAGGATCCTCACAGAGCTGCCAGGCTTTTCCAGGTGAGAGAGAGAGCGGTGCAGCAGGGAGATGACACATGATATGTAAACTGCAGCGGGTCCATGGCTGAGCTCACGGTGGAGCGGAGGTGGTCCAGGACTAGCCGCTCCAGTGTCTTCATCAGGTGGGACGTGAGAGCCACCGGCCTGAAGCTGTTGAGGTCTTTGGCGCGCAGTGTCTTGGGCACAGGTACCAGACAGGAGGTCTTCCAGACCTGTGGTACCACCCTCAGCTTCAGGCTCATGTTGAAGACATGCTCCATAACTCCACACAGTTCATCTGCACAGGACTTAAGGAGCCTGGGGCTGATGCCGTCAGATCCTGCTGCCTTCCTCACGCCTATAACCTGCCTCACGCTCTAACGCGCTGATGGCCTTTTCTCACAATTTTTTTAAATATTTTTTTTATTTTCCAAATTGATTCATTTTTTTTTTTTTTTAAATGCCCTTCCCGATCTCGTCAAGCACTGTCACTATCCTCAGGAAATGTGAACCCTTCCAACAGGCCACCGTAGATCTCACTGCTAACATGAAACTAGGTCACAACAATCACAAGCCGTGTCTCAGCGAGAAAGTTATCAGCAGTGAACCTGTTCCTCTGATTAAAAACAGAGTGGGCACAGTCCTCGTGTCATTGCAGAGAAAGCAGAGAAACATAGTTTCTGATGCAGTTTGCAGGAGCGCCAGTTGCATGACAGCAAAGCCCATAAAGATTTTGGAAAAAAAATCTCTTCAAACGTATCTATCCGTCAGTGGTTCAACTCAAACTCAAAGAAGAATCCTAGGGGCGGGGCCATCCATTTAGTATGTACGCATCTAGGGGAGGAGGGGGTCAAAAATTGGCCCAAAAAATTATTAATTATTCATTTGGTAAAATCTCACGCATAGCCTCCTTGATAAGTTGACAGCTCTGCATCCGGAAAGTCCATTCGGACGTCACAAACATCGAGCTTTGCGCCGACTTCCAAGGGGCGTGATCGACGAGTGGATTGAGAAAGGCGCTGTCCAATTGGTTAAACAAACACTGCGGTTTACGAGGGAAATAAACAAGCGATGCACTCAACTCTGTAAATGTGAAGTTATGTATTTATATTTATAAATTTGAATGTTACAAGTACATTTGAGAGGAAACGTCTGCTGATTCGATCGTCCCGAGTTAGGAGGACGCCCCCTTATGGTCTGTTGATTATAGACCCTTCTGCATTTGAACAGGATGTATGTACGTGCAAGAATAATACACCAACAACTCCCTCCATAATTATACACGGCATGTTCAACAGTATGGAATGAATCTATGCACGCTGTAAGCCGCACCTTTTTTCATAGTTTTGGCCAGGGTGCGACTTATACTCCAGAGCGACTTATATGTGATATTATTCGTTATTTTCACACTGACAACCACAAGAGGGCGCTCTAGGCTCTAAGCGACGCAGAAGAAGAATCTGCACTTCCTCTACCTCCGGAGTTTGTGGAGTTGTTTAGAAGTGACACAGAGGAAGAAGAATTCAATGGATTTAGTGATTTGGGGTAAAACTGATGCTTTGGTAAACTTGTTAGCATGTTCTTTATGCTATAGTTATCTGAATAACTGTTCATATGTTACGTTAACATACCAGACACTTACCACAGTTCTGTCTGTGCGTCATGTAGCTGAAGGTGTTAGCGTTAGCATACGTACACCTATTCACCATGTTCTCTCATCTGTTATTATTTTAAACTGCATTTCAAGATGAAATGACTTATACTCCAGTGCGACTTATATATGTTTTTTCTTCTCTATTATGCATTTTTTGGCTGGTGCGACTTATTCTCCGAAAAATACGGTACATGCTTATAAACCTTGTCATTTTCTGTTTAAAATTAAGGGATTATTAACCGGTTCTTGCGCCAGTCCTAAAACTAAACCTTGTGAATTAGTATTATTTTATTTAGACTTTTATGCCATGTAAATTCCTCACTTTGATTATTTTTTTATTTTAATTTTTTTTGTCTAATTAAAACAAATAAAAATGGCTTTCAATATAATTTTTCTGAACATAAGCAATACAAATATGAATGAATTGCTGTTTAACACAAAAAAATGTCGCATTTCTTCCTCCAAAAACCACGAGCTTCTTTTAAGGCGGCTGCATATATGGAAAAAAAACACCTAACCCCAAAAAAATTCTAACAAAAGGTTTCTCAGCTATTTCTTGTGGTATTAGGGGTCCTTAGTAACATACTAAAAGTTTACCAAAGTTTGACCTCTAGAAAGGTGTAATTTTCAACATGACGTCCAAAATGGGCAGGAAGTCCTTAAAATATGCAAACTCTTTAATTTTGTGACCTAGCCAAGTAATATTGGTGTCTAACCCCATGTTTTCTGGGTCTATGAATTCATTGGACTTGTCTAAATTGCACTGGCATAATCATATAGTTATGGAATACATGATTTCTTGAGATTACGATGGCTGTAACGGTACACCATGTCTATACACATCACATCGGAATACAACAATGCCTACACGACCTGCGAGCAGCACCGAGAATCCTCAGAGGCAAGGATGAAAAGAGATCATTCTGATCTAGAAAAGATCAAAGAAAAGCTAAGCACTTGCACACCATTCTCTCCTGACCCATCTTTGTTGTTGCCAAAGAGGATGTGAAGGTGCATGAGTTTGAGACTGTTGGCAATGAGATAACTGAAAAGATGATTGGAAGACCTGTTTTTGGTATATCTTTCAAACGGAAAGACCGGGCAAAAACTCTTGCTGATGACTCCACCATCAAAGTTGCCCAAGACCGAACCATTGATCCTGCTTTGCTGTTCCAACGGTTCCTGATCATGTCAAAAACTGGGCAGTTTTCACTTGAAGATGTAATGAGCTATGAGCTCTGCTCATTTCCTGCAGCCCTGTTCGAAGGCAAGGAAATCTTCTGTAAAGCCAACAAGCCCCAACTAGCACAGGCAGTCATTGAGTTCTCAAGCAAGAAATCTGACAAACTGTCCTGGATTCCATCCCACCAACTGAGCATTATGTCCTTGATGGTGGTTCTCTGGTTCACCGCTTGGCGTGGAAAAAGGGTGACAGTTACGGTGCCATTGCACAGTCATATGCAGACTTTACCGTACGCCTTTATGGTAAAGCAACAGTTGTTTTTGATGGTTCTAGAGAAGGTCTATCCATCAAAGACAATGCGCATCAGAGACGTGGTGAAAACACTCACCCCATTGTTAACTTCAATGCAGAGACTGAGTTTGTGGGAAGAAAGGATGATTTCCTTTCCAGATCAAACAAGGACTTATCAATCTTATGACTGAGAAGCTGGAGAAGAAGGGCTGCTCTTTTATGAATGCATCAGGTGACGCAGACGTGGACATTGTCAAAGCTGCAGTCAAGGCCTCAGAACATCGGCCCACAACCGTGATAGGGGAGGATACAGACTTGCTCATTCTTCTTCTCTACTATGCTGGGATGAAAAATAGAGGCCTAAAGCTACGAAAGTGTACAACATCAGTGAGATGAAACAAGTCCTGAATAGTGAGTTGTGTTCACACCACACGTGATACAACTTCACGCATTTTTTGTGTTGGCAAACAGACAGCTTTCCAGAAACTTGTGAATGGCGAGTCAACCATCCAGTCCTGTGCAAATGTGTTTCTGCTCCCACATCAAGCAAGGAATGTCATAGAGGACCACGGGACCAAGGCAATGGCAGTGTTGTTTGGCGGAAAGAGTAGCCATTCACTTGCCTCTTTGCGCTACAACCTTTTTAGCAAGAAAATCGTTATCGCCAAATCATTCGTTGCCCCAGAACATCTGCCTCCAACTGAGTCTGCAACCAAATACCACTGCCAAAGAGTTTACTTCCAGATCATGGTGTGGATTGGAAAGGACGGTGACATGAACCCTGGCCCTCAGAGGCAACCGTTGTTGTGATTTTGGGCCTTACAAAAAATGTTTTAATTGAAAATTGAATTGAATGAACACAGGGGATGGGGATGGAAACTGGTGGACAATCGGTTCCTGCTACTTATGACCAGTAAGACTGCTGCTCCAGAATGTCTACTTCAGATGATCCAGATGATTGTGCACAAACACAACCAAACACAACGGTGCAGTTGCAGGGCATATGGACCATGCATGTCTGCTTGTGGACCATGTCAAGTTGGGAATTGTGAGAATCGCTATAATCAACCTCTATGGGAGGAAGAGTGTGACAACTAATGGTTGACTGAGGTCCCACTCTAAGGTGTGTAAAAAAGTGTTTAAAAAACATACAAGTATATATCAAAAAACAAAAGGAAAACATTTTTCTTAAATGCATAATAAAAATATATATATATATATATATATATATTAAAAAAAAAAAATATATATATATATATATATATATATATATATATATATAAAAAGGGTTAGCGGCACTGAGCCTTCACGTGGCAGCCCTGTTTTGACTCATTTTACAGTACCACACAGTTCTGATGGATTGAGTCTTGAGTAATTGGAATAAAAAAAAATGGTTGTGAACCACAGGAACAACCAACACAAGGCAAAACAATTATGAAAAAGGAGAAATTTGCAATGACTTACAGGAAATGTTACTTATTTTTCGCATACATATGCTTGTAACCAATTACTTTAATATATAATTGTACTTGTACCCACTTATATATCATGCAAATATGTTCATTAGAATATTACAAGGCCATAACATGTAGCAGGCACCAGTATTCCTGGACTAGGGGGTAAACAAAGGAGTAATGGTCATTTTAAGGACCTGACGGCCGCCATTTTGAAAATGGGGCCTTTCTTGGAGTCAAACTTTGGTAAACTTTTAGTATGTTTTTAAGTACATCTGATACTATTATAAACCACTGAAAAACCTTTTGTTAGAATTTTTTTGGGGTCAAGTCTGCTGACTATTTGCTGTTCGAGGTTTGTCTGACGAAGCCCTCGATCCAAAAGTCCTCAACGACAGGAAGTGACCGAAAGCAGCGCCCGACAAGCGCCGCGCGGCCGTGATTACCTCGTGTCCACTGCACGTATGCGACGTGTGCGACGTGTGCGACGTGATGTGTGCAACGTGTGCGACGTGTGCGACGTGACGTGTGAGACGTGTGCGACGTGACGTGTGAGACGTGTGCGACGTGTGCGACTTGTGCGACGTGACGTGTGCGACGTGTGCAGAAAGAACTTTTTCTTCCCCTGAACGTGTTGTTAGTGGTTAGCACGTGTATCAATGCGTTTCATCAATGCACCTTCTGCAGGAACATAACGAGGGTCCAGTTTGAAGAGGATTCCTGGAAAACTGCTCCTTTACTATTTTGTATTTTTCTGTCAACTCGAGTATCAAAGGGTTTGTCGTTTGGTCGTGGCGTTGGCGAGAGTCGGATGAGTTTTTAGCGTTTGCAAACAGCAGCGTGTGTTTAACGACCTGTAAATGAATCACAACACAAGAAATCCCTTATATTATTGTATTTACACTTGTATTACACTTCTGAATGGAAAGTAACGAGCTATAAGTTTCCATAATGTGTGGCCAGCAATCGCATTTATTTGGTCCATTTCTCAAGCTCATCATGATTTTTAAAGATTACAGACACAGCGTCTGCTCCGAGACGCTGGATTCGTTCCCAGCAACAGCGACAGTTTTATTTCTACATCACAAAAACAACACTTGAGTGGAGCCAAGAGAGCCTCTCTCTCTCTCTCTCTCTCTCACCATCCATTCACTTCTCTTCTGTGTTTCTTCATTTAATCATTTATTTAATTCTCTCATCTCTTCTTTCTCTCATCTCTTCTCTCTCATCGCTTCTCTCTCATCTCTTCTCTCTCATCTCTTCTCTCTCATCTCTTCTCTCTCTCATCTCATCCCTTCTTCCTCTCTTTTCTCTCTCATCTCTTTTCTCTCTCCTTCTGTCTCATCTCCCTCTCTCATCTCATCTCTTCTCCCTCTCGCTCTTCTCTCTCTCATCTCATCTCTTCTCCCTCTCTCATCTGTTCTCTCTCTTATTTTGCTCATCTCTCCTCTCTCTCCTCTCTCTCTTGTCTCCAGTCTTTAATCCCTCTCTCAGTGGGAGCAAACAGAGCTCTTACAGACGCTCTGCTCGGCTTATGTAATTACTCATTAAACACCACGTTTGCGACAGAAGACGCTGACGTTGAGCTTCACAGTGAACATTTCTGTGTCATCGGTTCTGGACCGACACCAAACCTCAACAACAGAGCGGAGAAAGAGAGAGGCTTTAGAAGAGGGCGATCCGGTTGTGCCTTAGAGTTCACTTGGCTCAGAGTTTTTTAGATTTTACCATCAAAACTCTTTCTTTTTTGACACACTCTTCCATTCATTTGACTCTGTACATTTGCTGTTGTTCATGCTGAAGTAAACTGAGAGACCAACACCGCTTTTGCAATGCGTACTTTGTTGTTTGATGGGTGGTTTTTGCTTGTTACATTTCTTTTTGTCATAAATGTTTGAATCAAGCGCACAAGCAAGTCCAGAGCGAACATGCAAAAGAGCGGATTAGGACACAAAAAGGCACGTATCTAAAATGTGTTCAGCTACAGCCTGTGTTCAGCTACAGCCTGTGTTCAACTACAACCTGTGTTCAACTACAGCCTGTGTTCAACTACAGCCTGTGTTCAACTACAGCCTGTGTTCAACTACAGTCTGTGTTCAACTATAGCCTGTGTTCAACTACAGCATGTGTTCAACTACAACCTGTGTTCAACTACAGCCTGTGTTCAACTACAGCCTGTATTCAGCTACAGCCTGTGTTCAGCTACAGCCTGTGTTCAACTACAACCTGTGTTCAACTACAGCCTGTGTTCAACTACAGCCTGTGTTCAACTACAGCCTGTGTTCAACTACAGTCTGTGTTCAACTACAGCCTGTGTTCAACTACAGCATGTGTTCAACTACAACCTGTGTTCAACTACAACCTGTGTTCAACTACAGCCTGTGTTCAACTACAGCCTGTGTTCAGCTACAGCCTGTGTTCAACTACAACCTGTGTTCAACTACAACCTGTGTTCAACTACAGCCTGTGTTCAACTACAACCTGTGTTCAACTACAGCCTGTGTTCAACTACAGCCTGTGTTCAACTACAGCCTGTGTTCAACTACAGCATGTGTTCAACTACAACCTGTGTTCAACTACAGCCTGTGTTCAACTACAGCCTGTGTTCAGCTACAGCCTGTGTTAGACTACAACCTGTGTTCAACTACAGCCTGTGTTCAGCTACAGCCTGTGTTCAACTACAGCCTGTGTTCAACTACAACCTGTGTTCAACTACAACCTGTGTTCAACTACAGCCTGTGTTCAACTACAACCTGTGTTCAACTACAACCTGTGTTCAACTACAGCCTGTGTTCAACTACAGCCTGTGTTCAACTACAACCTGTGTTCAACTACAGCCTGTGTTCAACTACAGCCTGTGTTCAACTACAACCTGTGTTCAACTACAACCTGTGTTCAACTACAGCCTGTGTTCAACTACAGCCTGTGTTCAACTACAGCATGTGTTCAACTACAACCTGTGTTCAACTACAGCCTGTGTTCAGCTACAGCCTGTGTTCATCTACAGCCTGTGTTCAACTACAACCTGTGTTCAACCTGTGTTCAACTAAAGCCTGTGTTCAACTACAGCCTGTGTTCAGCTACAGCCTGTGTTCAACTACAACCTGTGTTCAACTACAGCCTGTGTTCAACTACAGCCTGTGTTCAACTACAGCCTGTATTCAGCTACAGCCTGTGTTCAACTACAACCTGTGTTCAGCTACAGCCTGTGTTCAGCTACAGCCTGTATTCAGCTACAGCCTGTGTTCAACTACAACCTGTGTTCAACTACAGCCTGTGTTCAACTACAGCCTGTGTTCAGCTACAGCCTGTGTTCAACTACAACCTGTGTTCAACTACAGCCTGTGTTCATCTACAGCCTGTGTTCAACTAAAGCCTGTGTTCAACTACAACCTGTGTTCAACTACAGCCTGTGTTCAACTACAACCTGTGTTCAACTACAGCCTGTGTTCAACTACAACCTGTGTTCAACTACAGCCTGTGTTCAACTACAACCTGTGTTCAACTACAACCTGTGTTCAACTACAGCCTGTGTTCAACTACACATGTGTTCAACTACAGCATGTGTTCAACTACAACCTGTGTTCAACTACAGCCTGTGTTCAACTACAACCTGTGTTCAACTACAACCTGTGTTCAACTACAGCCTGTGTTCAACTACAGCCTGTGTTCAACTACAGCCTGTGTTCAACTACAGCCTGTGTTCAACTACAGCCTGTGTTCAGCTACAGCCTGTGTTCAACTACAACCTGTGTTCAACTGCAACCTGTGTTCAACTACAGCCTGTTTTCAACTACAACCTGTGTTCAACGTGTGTTCAACTAAAGCCTGTGTTCAACTGCAACCTGTGTTCAACTACAACCTGTGTTCAACAAAAGCCTGTGTTCAACTGCAACCTGTGTTCAACTACAGCCTGTGTTCAACTACAGCCTGTGTTCAACTACAACCTGTGTTCAACCTGTGTTCAACTAAAGCCTGTGTTCAACTACAACCTGTGTTCAACTACAACCTGTGTTCAACTACAACCTGTGTTCAACTACAGCCTGTGTTCAACTACAACCTGTGTTCAACTAAAGCCTGTGTTCAACTGCAACCTGTGTTCAACTACAGCCTGTGTTCAACTACAACCTGTGTTCAACCTGTGTTCAACTAAAGCCTGTGTTCAACTGCAACCTGTGTTCAACTACAACCTGTGTTCATCTACAGCCTGTGTTCAACTACAACCTGTGTTCAACTACAACCTGTGTTCAACTACAGCCTGTGTTCAACTACAGCCTGTGTTCAACTACAGCCTGTGTTCAGCTACAGCCTGTGTTCAACTACAACCTGTGTTCATCTACAGCCTGTGTTCAACTACAGCCTGTGTTCAGCTACAGCCTGTGTTC
>NW_027315757.1:17523725-17531225 GCF_026437365.1 Eucyclogobius newberryi
ATCTGGGCGGCAGTCGACGGCAGGGGCCTCGGCGACCAGATCTCCAGACACAGAGACTAACTCTGGGGACATGGAATGTCACCTCGCTGGGGGGGAAAGAGCCTGAGCTTGTGCGGGAGGTTGAGCGATACCGACTAGATATAGTCGGCCTCACCTCCACGCACAGTTTGGGCTCTGGAACCCATCTCCTTCTCTGGTGTTGCCCGCGGGGAGAGGCGGCGGGCTGGTGTGGGCTTGCTGATAGCCCCTCAGCTCAGCCGCCACGTGTTGGAGTTTACCCCGGTGAACGAGAGGGTCGCGTCCCTCCGCCTTCGGGTGGGGGACAGGTCTCTCACTGTTGTGGCGGCCTACGGGCCGAACAGCAGTGCAGAGTACCCGGCCTTCTTGGAGTCCTTGGGAGGGGTACTGGACAGTGCACCGACCGGGGACTCCGTTGTTCTACTGGGGGACTTCAACGCCCACGTGGGCAATGACAGTGACACCTGGAGAGGGGTGATCGGGAAGAACGGCTTCCCCGATCTGAACCCGAGCGGTGTTCAGTTATTGGACTTCTGTGCTAGCCACGGATTGTCCATAACGAACACCATGTTCAAGCACAAGGGTGTTCATCAGTGCACATGGCACCAGGACACCCTAGGCCGGAGGTCAATGATCGACTTTGTTGTCGTGTCATCAGACCTCCGGCCGCGTGTCTTGGACACTCGGGTGAAGAGAGGGGCAGAGTTGTCAACCGATCACCACCTGGTGGTGAGTTGGATCCGCTGGCGGAGGAGGAAGCCGGACAGACTTGGCAGACCCAAGCGCATTGTGAGGGTCTGTTGGGAACGTCTAGTGGAGCCCTCTGTCAGTAGGGTATTCAACTCGCACCTCCGGGAGAGCTTCTCCCATGTCCCGGGGGAGGCTGGGGACATTGAGTCCGAGTGGACCATGTTCTCCGCCTCCATTGTTGATGCGGCTGCTCGGAGTTGTGGTCGCAGGGTCTCCGGTGCCTGTCGTGGCGGCAACCCCCGAACCCGGTGGTGGACACCGGAAGTAAGGGATGCCGTCAGACTAAAGAAGGAGGCCTATCAGGCCACTCTGGCTTGTAGGTCTCCGGAGGTCATCGACGGGTATCGGCAGGCCAAGCGAGCCGCGGCTCGTGCTGTCGCAGAGGCAAAAACCCGGGCCTGGGAGGAGTTCGGGGAGACCATGGAGGAGGACTATCGGTCGGCACCAAAGAAATTCTGGCAAACCGTCCGGCGCCTCAGGAGGGGGAAGCAGTGTCTCACCACGCCTCGGGATCCCCCCGGAGGAGTTAGAGGAAGTGTCTGGGGAGAAGGAAGTCTGGGAGTCCCTGCTCAGACTGCTGCCCCCGCGACCCGGCCCCGGATAAAGCGGCAGAAGATGGATGGATGGATGTTTTGATCAACGCTGGTTAAGCCCTGTTTAGCCATAGTTTAGTCCTGGTTCTGCCCAGGTTTAGTCCTAGTTCAGTCCTGGTTTAGACCTGGTTTGGACCTTGTTTAGTCCTGGTTTAGTCCTGGTCCAGAACTGGTTTAGTCCTGGGTTAGACCTGGTTTAGTCCTGGTTTAGAACTGGTTTAGCCCTGGTTTAGCCCTGATTTAGTCCTGGGTTAGACCTGGTTTAGTCCTGGTTTAGTCCTGGTTTAGAACTGGTTTAGCCCTGGTTTAGTCCTGGTTTAGTCCTGGTTTAGCCCTGGTTTAGCCCTTGTTTAGCCCTGGTTTAGTCCCGTGTTAGTCTTCGCTGTCTAAAGTCCTGTTTGCAGTGTCCACTCCACGGCACAGAAAGGACACATAAATCTTGGTCTCGTTGCTGTTCGGACGCGACGACTATTAAAATGATAAAAGTCTGTTTGTGTCCCGGGCCTAAATCACACAGAGAGAAGAGCGGACACAAGATTACCCAGCGTCCTTTGCAAATAAAGCTGTGCGGGGCGTTTGAGTTATCGGGCTCAAACCGGCAATAACTCAGACGGCAAAAGGAAAACGCCACAGCTTTATTTTACGCCCGTCTCAGAAAAACCAAGCAGAGTATAACATGTTTCTCTCAAATTAGACTTTTGATCAATTTTGTGGACTAAAAGTGGCCCTTAAAAGCCACAAAAAGCCACATTGTACTTCCATCCTGTCCACGAGTTCCTTTGGCGTTTAATTTTTCCCAGATTTTTGTTTCCTCCTTCGTCAAATTTTGTTCAACTTTACAACTTTCCCACGTCACAACTGTACGTTCGCCGTAGCATGTCGGCGGCTAGCTAACATAATTGCACTGCAGCGTCGACAATAGCGTCACCTGCGTAAATACTGCTTGAAAAGAATTGCTCGGTTATGCTTAGCGGTGGCTGCATGAGGCGCTCTTGAGGCGGCGCTCGCGTTGAATTCGATTGAAAGCTAAATTTGATTCCGTTTGAAATGTAAAAAGCCGTTTCATCGCGCGCCGTTCAAAGGAGCCGGACGTCTTTGGTCTGGTGCGTGTGAATTAACAACGGTCTGAAAACGCTCGAGACGGAACGAGCTTTGGTTCTGATGGAGCCACCGACACAGTCACGCTAAGATCCACGGGAAATAATCAGCAATACTAGTTTATTAAGCATGGTTCAAGCTTTGTAACGACTTAATCAAGGTTAGAGTTAGATGTTAGAGTATTAGTTAAAGTGCGTATGACGGGTTTTTACGATGTTCTAATTTTGACTTTATTTGGTGTGTTTATACCTGTTGTACATATAAATTACAGTTTTACACCTGTCGAGCAGGTTTTGTGGAGAAAACGTTGAAAAATCTGTTGAAAATGACAGGAAGTGACATCACACCAGGGACACTCAAAGTTTATGCAGACTCTCTAAACATTAATTCAACAAAATAAAGTCGCTCTGCTATAAGTCTGTGATAAAATGTGAATATATGATTATATTTCTGTGATGTATTTTATCTGCATAATAGTGATATTTTATCTGCATCATTAGTCTAAGAGAAGAACGGGTGTGTGACAAACTGCATTTGTGAAGGGGTTGTAAAGATGGGCCAAAGGATGTTTACCCGAGGGGGGGTGACAGCCCAGAGGAGTTTGGGTAATGTTTACCCAAGGCTTGATCTCTACGGGAAAATACCAGCTATAAAACAAGTGCCTTGATGTGAAGCTGACCAATGAGAAATGTGACCCGCCTATTCCAGAATATCTAATAAAACCAACCAGCATGGGAAAAAACAGGGTGAGACGCAGGAGGGTCAGCCAGGCTCCTTACAACGGCCTGGCTGACACAGCCCAGCGTTTTCTCCCATGCATGCCACACAAATGTCTGATATTTCTGTGTCGTTTCTTATTCTAAGTTGAATTGTGTTCTCGATGTGTTACGGAATAGCATCGGTGTATGTCTCATTCCATGACAGAGTCGTCCGACCAGTAGGGGGCGCTTTAAATAGTTACGCCTGAATCATTTGTTCACTATGAATTAAGTCTTTGTTCATGCTTTATTAAGACAGGAACTATCATAAAGTGTTGCCGTGTCTTCACAAAAATACATATTCATAAAAAAGTCATCTTTACCCAAGCCTTTTGACGTCTGCGATCCTTCAGCGCTCCACCCATTTGAAAAGTATGTCGGCGTCATTAAACCCGTAACTACGCCTGCCACGTGAATATGTCTGCGGTCTGTTATATTCTAAAAGTATGTTATTAATCCTGTAGTTTAGCGTGTCACAGCAGGATGATGGATTACGACAGCGAGCAGAGGAGCAACAAACAAGCGTTACGTAAGACATCGCTGTAATTAAAGCGGAATATGGAGTAAAGATGGAAGGAGTGATGAGAATCCAATGAAAAAGAGTTATAAATGTAGTGTACCGTATTTTCCAGACTATAAGTTGCACATTTTACATAGTTTGGCCGGGGTGCGACTTATACTCCAGAGCGACTTATATGTGATATTATTGTTATTTTCACACTGACAACCACAAGAGGGCGCTCTAGGCTCTAAGCGACGCAGAAGAAGAATCTGCACTTCCTCTACCTCTGGAGTTTGTGGAGTTGTTTAGAAGTGACACAGAGGAAGAAGAATTCAATGGATTTAGTGATTTGGGGTAAAACTGATGCTTTGCTAAATGTTTTTTTCTTCTCTATTATAATTTTTTGGGCTGGTGCGACTTATACTCTGGAAAATACGGTACTCTTACTTCTACTTGAAGTGCCTCTTACAGCCTGGATAATTCATCAAACTAAAATACAGTTAATATAAATATATTTTGACGTTTGCTAAAAGAAAATATAAAAATGTTATCACAGAATAGCACATTTTTAGGTTTATACTCTCACTTCCTGTTGACATCACACGAGGAAATTACCCAGCAAACACTGGCCCAAAACTCATTTAATGTCACAATTTGTTTAATTTAACAATGATAAATATATGAGAGCGACTTTATTTTGTTGAATTCATGTTTAGAGAGTCAAAAAAGGTTGTTTCTTTTGTGTAATTTATGCGTAAACTTTGAGTGGAATGAGTGTTCCTGGTGTGATGTCACTTCCTGTCTCTGGTGTGACGTCTCTTCCTGTCATTTTCTACAGATTTAAAAAAAAAAAATTCCACAAATACCTGCTTGATTGGAGTAAAACTGTCATTTATATGTACAACGGGTATAATAAACACACCAAATATAGTAAAAAGTAGAATTTTGCACAAACCATAGGAACTTTAAAGGTTTTTGTTTCTCTTTCCAAATTCACAAGTCTGTGTGACAAACTGTCTTTTATGGACAGTGTTTGTTGTACTATTTTTCTCATTTTTGTGGTTTACCCTTTTCACCACATTTTCTGTATATTCTCCTCTCATGTTGTCCTTCCAAATACCTTTATTAGTTTCCCAAAGTACATTTTTCTTGGACCACTGCTTTGCACTTCTACGTCATCATTTTCCCAAAGTTACTGCAACATTACCGAGTACAATTCCGCGTGCAGTACTTCGTGAGGTCTGTGAAAGCTGGTACTTCTGGAGTGTTACTGACGGTAACGTGTGAATATACTGTACACGTCGAAGTTGCGTAGGAAAAGCGCCTTTTGCTGGTCATTTGACTCCGTCTGAATTCAAACAGGCGGAATTACAGAGCTTTTGTCGCATGTCCAGGTCTAAAATTAGCCAAATTTTTTCGTTTGTTATGTTAACACCATAATCATTGCTCACCTTAGATTATTTATAATTATTCATCCACAAGCTCCTCCCACGTCTGTCCAGTTCCTCCTTTCCAAGAGCATTTTGATTAAAAAGCAGCTCAAAAACAAACATATTGGCCATTGTGCGGTTATTATTTGTTTCAAAACGTATTACATGTATTGTGTGTATTCCTTTTATATACATTTGTCTCACACATTTGAAGTAAAACATGAACAGAATAACTTACATGGTCCAAACATCAGGAGCTCTGGTGTTGCATAAGACACAGATTAATGTGCAATAAGCGAGACGGGACCATATGTCCAGGATCATAACACGCGCCACTGGGTCAATGCAGCACTGGAAATATCTGTCATTTTACTGTAGAATATAGATATAAACACTGACGTCATCTGTGTTAAGTAGGAAAAAAGAGAGATGTGAATAAAGAGGTATGTTTTTTCTGGAGTATAAGTCGCATCAGCCAAAAAAATGCATAATAGAGAAGAAATAAACTGGAGTATGAAATGCAGTTGTAAGTGTGAAAATAACAAATAATATCACATTATAACTTGCTCCGGAGTATAAGTATATAAGTATAAATATAAGTATGAGTCGCAGCCCGACCGATGAAAAATTGTGCGATTTATAGTGCTGAAAATACGGTATTCGTAAAAAATATTCTTTGAGGCACGTTTTTCATCATTATTGTGTTATTTCAACGTTAAAAGGTGAACTTTCCCGGTGAAGGACCTGCTTGTTATTGCTTTGTCTGGAATATTCCACAATTTGGCATTTAACATATCTATCTTCCAGTTGGAGGTCAGATCTGTGCCACGCGAATCTCTCAAGGACGGTTAAAGTAAAACATTCCAGGCAAAGCACAGCGTAGACTTGTGGCAGGAGGTTTACATAGTGAAGTACACGACCTTTTGTTTCTGCAATTCCTAAAGTTGTATTTACCGACATTAACATTTAAAAGTGTCAAATACCAGCATTTTTTGGTGTGTCTGAATCTCCTGATGCTGCTGCGAAACAATATATTTAGAACTTAAAGGTCCAAATATACAGTAGCTCTGATATGTCTATTATGGTATTTAGGGTAGAAATTCCCAAACCATTATGTTATTGCCAAACCACCCTGTTATTCCAAATCCACTGTGTTATTCCCAATTCACTGTGTTATTCCCAAACCACTGTGTTATTCCCAAACCACCATCTTATTCCAAATCCACTGTGTTATTCCCAAACCACTGTGTTATTCCCAAACCACCATCTTATTCCAAATCCACTGTGTTATTCCCAATTCACTGTGTTATTCCCAAACCACCATTTTATTCCAAATCCACTGTGTTATTCCCAAACCACAGATTTATTCCCAAACCACCATCTTATTCCCAAACCACCATCTTATTCCCAAACCACTGTGTTATTCCCAAACCACCATCTTATTCCCAAACCACTGTGTTATTCCCAAACCACCATCTTATTCCCAAACCACTGTGTTATTCCCAAACCACCATCTTATTCCCAAACCACTGTGTTATTCCCAAACCACCATCTTATTCCCAAACCACTGTGTTATTCCCAATCCACTGTGTTATTCCCAATCCACTGTGTTATTCCCAAACCACTGTGTTATTCCTAATCCACTGTGTTATTCCCAAACCACAGATTTATTCCCAAACCACCATCTTATTCCCAAACCACCATCTTATTCCAAAACCACTGTGTTATTCCCAAACCACCATTTTATTCCCAAACCACCATCTTATTCCCAAACCACTGTGCTATTCCGAATCCACTGTGTTATTCCCAATCCACTATGTTATTCCCAATCCACTGTGTTATTCCCAATCCACTGTGTTATTCCCAATCCACTGTGTTATTCCCAAACCACTATGTTTTGTTCCCAAACCACAATATTACAATGAACACTCCAAAGTAAATACATTTTGAATACATCATGTTGCAGTGTCATGTCACTCTTCTTTTCTTCTTCTTCTTCTTCTTCTTCTTCTTCTTCTTCTTCTTCTTCTTCTTCTTCTTCTTCTTCTTCTTCTTCTTCTTCTTCTTCTTCTTCTCTCTTCTTCTTCTTCTTCTTCTTCTTCTTCTTCTTCTTCTTCTTCTTCTTCTTCTTCTGTCCGAGGTGTGAGTGTCCGATGACTGACACGTGACTCACTTTGACACTCACCACATCACAGTAAATGTCAGGTCGCCGACAGAAACGGCAGATTCGTGCAGTGATGTGTTTGGGACGTCACGAAACATTCTTTGTCATTCAAACCCTTCAAACTCCAGATTTTCTGCAATTATTACATTTTGTCCACCGTCTGATAAACGTCTGTGAAGGCAACACA
>NW_027315757.1:17541225-17788725 GCF_026437365.1 Eucyclogobius newberryi
CTCCATCTCATTATCCAACCATTTTATCGATCGTAATCTTTTAAGAACGAGCGTCGTCATCCACGGGTTCCCTTGTTACGTGTCGTTTCTGGAGTTGCTCCGCCTGCTCGTCTCCGTGGCGACGAGCTTTGCCCAGAATGTTCCACAGTATGAGCGTTGTCTAGTTCGCATGGCCCGTCTGTGGTAAAGCGCACGCCGTTTCCCTCAGCACTAAATCACACCTTCGACGGCTCAAAGATGGCCGCTCCGTAAACAAACCCTCGCCCACGATGACCTCTGCGACCTTTGAACTTGCGCGTTATTGCCGTGGCAACCCGGCTGGTGAAACGGGTTGCGTTGGGCGTCGTTTTCACACCTTGAGACCATTTTTACAGGACAAGCAGTTGGTAAAAAGGTTCTATCGATACTTATGAACACGAATGAGTGATTATTGGAAGCGAATGGATCAAATGGATGGAAAATAATGAAAACATACACGAGTTTGTGATTTGAGTTCTTATATTTAGGAGAGAATGAGTAATGCTTAAGTTGGTATTGAAGCTGGGTTACCTCATTGTAAACCGCAGAAGAAGAATGGTGCATTTAAAGTCCTTACCAGTAATATATTGAGTCTTGAGCACATTGTTAATATTAGAACAGCTTTTTTCAGATGGCAATGTGAAACTGGGATGGACAAAGCTCAATCAATCAGGACAACGTGAAAAAATACATGCAGTGGTGTGATTTTGACACATATTGATGCCACACTGTCAAAAAAAAACGTCTCATTTACCAAAAGAAAGATAAGTTAAGCTTTTGTTAGGTAACGCAGCTTTAATATTTTAATTATTGCTGAAAAAGTGAAGAGTTGTATCGACCAGACATGTTCTATTTATGAACTCATTTAGATCCAGCTTGGACTGGTTCCACACTCAGGGTTCTCCGAGGTGGTCCTGTGCCCCCACTGACCAGAGCATAATGAGGATAATCCTGAAGAGCTTTGAGGTCAGGAGGTGTCAGGGAGATAGAGCTCAAAGAGACTAACTGCAGCCACTAGGGGTCGGTATTCAAGTGTTTTAGGTCATCATAGCAACGACGCTGTAGGCTCGAGTCAGACTTGAGACTTTATCAAATGGACTACGGCCCAGGACTCAAGTGGGACTTGAAGGCTCGCGACTCGACTTGAGACGACTCGATGCTTCTTTTTAAGACCACTCTTCCCTTAAGGTGAAAGTTGTACGTACGTTGAGTTTTTAATGTTTTTTGCAACTCAGTACGCTGGCAGCAGAGGGAGGGAAACGTTTGTCAAGAGCGTCCCTTGAATTCGGGTGCACGGTGGCAAAGGCGGTTAGCGCTTTTTCCCAAGAAGGAGATTGTGGGTTCGATTCCCGGACCAGACCAACACATGATCTCTCTGGGTGGAGTCTGCATGTCCTCCCCGTGTTACCGTGGGTTCTCTCCGGGTTCTCCGGCTTCCTCCCACCGTCCAAAGACATGCATGTGTTAAGTGAAATTGGTGACTCTAAATTGGCCCTAGTGAATGAATGTGAGCGTGAACTATCTGTCTGTCATGTCTGTGTTGGCCCTGCGACAAGTTGGCCACTGTCCAGGATGTACCCCGCTTAAGGCCCGAAGTCACCCGTGGTAGAAAATGGATGGATGTCCCTTGAATTGTGCTCGAACATCTGGGAGTGGTGCGTCCCTCTGTTCGCTCACGGTCGCTCTCTGATTGGGATGTGGGATAGGGATGTGGTCAGACGTAATCGGTGAGTTTCATTCATACTCGTGGATCCTCCCAGCCATAGAGCGGCCTTGGCAGTGCACGTTCCTGAGGTTGCCTTGAGTCAGGTTTACTAATCATGTGCCCGTGTTTACTACAGAAGTCTTAGCGCCTGTTGGTCAAAATTAGACCCGAGCAGGCTTTAATTTGTCTAATTCAGCTGCTGTTTTAATGATTCTGAGACCAGGAGCGCCCCAAAACCTATATAAATACATCAACTTTCCAACTACCGTGCCACATCACCATCTCCACCACAGCAGAGCTTTTCTTCAACGTGGCAGCGAGGGCCGAAAGCAGCGCTGTGATTGGCTGTGCTTGGGAGTCTGAAAGAAGCTGTTCATGAATCGTGAATATTAACGATGTGTCAGAGGGTTTGTGAGAGCCGGGTTCTGCTTTCGCTTTAGCAGTTCAACAAGATTCCTGAGTCTGTTTAAGTCTAGTTTAATGGGAATACAGTTTGTGCCTTGATGCTAATCTCAACGTAGCCTTGATAGCATCTGTGTCCCGGTCCTCGCTATATACGACAAACATAGCATATGGTTTTACAGCAGCTTAATGCATCTCAGCCGCGGGGGCCAGCGTCTCAGCGTCTCGGGGCCCGGTCTGAAGTCATTGAAGTAAAAATACCTCCAAAAGGCTCTTAATTGGGACATACAGCTGTGTTTGTGGTTCAGGGGCGGGGCTAGCTGCGCTCATGACTGCAGCCATTCAGCCATTCAGGTCGTGGAAAAGGCTAACGCTAAAGCTAACCACAGAGAAGCTATAAACGGATCGGTGCGACCGCTAAAGCGTGCCGAACTGAGACACGCCCAGCCTCCGTGTGCACTGCAAAAACAGCTGTGTTTTTGTGAGGCCACCCAAACACTGCACGGGACGGTTTCATCTATAGACAACAACAACAAGAACAACAAATATAGCCGCAAGCGGCAATGATCGGCCCTCGCCACGCCGCCGCCACACCGCCGCCACGCCGCAAGAGGAGGGGGCGCTAACGCGCCCCAATTGTCCTTTTATTACGCCTACTGCTGAATCTGTGACGCTGTCACATCTTCTCCCCTTTGTTTTACCATCAAAAAGCTATTTTATTTTGAATTCTTGGCAAAATGTGCGGCTTTGCCGCACAGACACCGTGACTCTTTGAATGAAAATGTGGATAACTTTTGATGGTCCACCCCTGAAGATGAGTCTCACCAAATTTCAGGTTAATAGGGCTGACGCCCTGGGAGGAGTTTGTGAAAGTCTAAAGTGTAAACATGTTCTGGCGATTTCCCCATTGGAATAACATGAAAGGTTTCGGTCATCGTTACGGCAACGCCATAACAATTATGACATGGGTCTCATTGACTTTTTTGATGGGGATGCTAAAATTGAGTTGTGTGTCAAATTTCATATAATTTCGCAAAACTAAACATTTAACCTCCATATAAAATCTGTAGGGGGCGCTGTGGCGCCAAATGAATTTATTTCACTTCAAGTAGGTTTAGGGCAAAGAGTTTAACAACTGATTCTAATTTGACGCAATTCGGACTTTATCTGCGCAAACGGCAGAAATTTTAAATATGGGAGATTTCTGAAATTCTAGCTACAGTTTGCGGCTTCGCCGCACAGAGACCGTGAGAGGTATCAATGTAATTTGGATAACTTTTGATGTCCCACTCCTCAGTAGCATTTTCACCAAATTTCAGCTTTTTAGGGCCAACGCCCTGGGAGGAGTTCGTAAAAGTACGACGTTTGGAAAAACTCCGAAGTCATGTTTAGCCATTTTTGAAGCAATATGGCCGACATTTAGTTGGGCAGACGGCGTTGCCGTAATAATATTTTTTACTTCTCTTGTCACCATCTACCTCGGCGCCAAATTTCATGATTCTACGATCAGATTTTTTTTGGGTCATTTCCCATCTCTCAATGCATTTTTGGTACATTTGGGGGCGCTGACGCGCCATTTTTTTTTATTTTAGAAAAGGGAAATAGCCAGAATGTAGAGAGGCACGATTTTTAGAGGTGTGAACATTTTTGTGACTTTTCGTCAATGTTCACTGGGTGAAAAATAGGGGGGTTGGTCCCGAGAAGAAGAAGAAAGAATAATATTCCGATGCGAAAACAATGTTTCCCATTTTTCAAATATCATAAACTATAAATTTTCGGAAAGCGCTCGCGCTTTCCTACCTCATGGTGTGGGTCCCTGGTCACTGACGGGTACTTTCGTTAATTTTGAGTGGGCTCCGCCCACTTTGTGTTTTTGGCCCTCTATACAGTAATAATGTTAAATTTTTGCATTACATGCTTATATGCACGGAACATGCAAGAGATGGGGAACGTATTCGTGAGCTACTTAGCGCAAATGAGTGCTTTATATGGGGATGCATACATCTCAATGTAAAGTGCTCGTTTAGTGCGCACTTTTGCACGGGCTTCGCCCGTTTACAACGGTAATGTTCCATTTTCCTACTACTAATTAGTATGCACGGGGCGTGCATGAGTGAAGGAGTGCGTTAGTGAGTGTTTGGAAGTGGGCGAGCGCTTCGCGCTCGATTTCGTGCGCACTACGTGCGCACTTTCGCAGCCGTGCTTCGCACGGCCTTACGAGATTAATAGGCCTCTCGCCAGCTTGTGGCGCTCGGGCCTAACTAGAACAACAAGAAGAAAAACAAGAACAACGACAAGAACAACAGCAACAACGACAAGAAGAACAACAAGAACAACAAAAAGAACAAGAACAACACCAAGAACAACAACGTCAAGAACAACAACACCAACAGCAAGAACAACAACGACAAGAACAAGAACAACAACAAGAACAACAAAAGCAACAACGACAAGAACAACAGGAACAACAACAAAAAGAAGAAAAACAAGAGCAAGAAGAACAAGAACAACAACAGCAAGAACAACAACGACAAGAACAAGAAGAAGAACAACCACAACAACGACAAGAACAACAACAACAACAACCAGAAGATGACACTTTAAAGGACACATATTGTCACGCATTATTAGTTTACAAACATTTAAACATGCTCTTAAGTACTTTTACCTCTTCAGAACACAAAATAATGTATATATTGAAACCCTTTCATTACCGTATTTTCCAGACTATAAGTTGCACCTTTTTTCATAGTTTTGGCTGGTATGCGACTTAAACTTATACTTATACTCCGGAGCATCGTATGTGTGATATTATTTGTTATTTTCACACTTGCAACCGCATTTCAAACTCCAGTGCGACTTATATGTTTTTTTCTTCTCCATTATGCATTTTTTGGCTGGTGCAACTTAAACTCTGGTGCGACTTATACTCCAGAAAATACGGTACTTTCTAAGCGTCTGCAAATCACTCAGAGGGAAACAAACAAAAGCAAGCAGAAATACTCTGATGATGATCTGCAGACTTATAACATATAATAGAAGGTCTTTGGATCTGGACCTTTGACGTCGTGAAAACAGGTAAAAATACGGTATATAATAAACAACCTTCAACTGGGCCCCGTCTACAGGGCTCGTGTGAAGAGTTTGAGTCGCATTAGCTGGTACTTTATTCACCTTTATATCCTTTTTACACCCATTTAAACCTGTCAACAATTACAATGTTTACAAATCCGTAGAAAAGACAACAGAACAAGTGGTTTAAAATAAGTCCATGTTTTTATTTTGCAAAATACTGACAGATATAAATATTACAAACTGCGTCTCGTCGCGCTTCAGAACTGAATACGCCGTTTACAGTTCAAACATCCGGCAAGTTCCAACCGTTTCTTGCCGTTGAACGCGTCACGAAAAGGACACATTCACAAACGAGTTATTTTGGTCGTGAAACAGTTCGGTTTTGGACAAAAGATCAAAGCTACAGCCTTTTTCACGGACGTTGCCTTTAAAGTAGACCTGAGATTCTCCTCCCGGTCAGAATAATAGACAGAATGAAGACAAATATATTGAAGGGCCGTTCAGTTTAATGGTGGTTATTAGGCCCGAGCGCCACAAGCTGGCGAGAGGCCTATTAATCTCGTAAGGCCGTGCGAAGCATGGCTGCGAAAGTGCGCACATAGTGCGCACGAAATCGAGCGCGAAGCGCTCGCCCACTTCCAAACACTCACTAACGCACTCCTTCACTCATGCACGCCCCGTGCATACTAATTAGTAGTAGGAAAATGGAACATTACCGTTGTAAACGGGCGAAGCCCGTGCAAAAGTGCGCACTAAACGAGCACTTTACATTGAGATGACGACCGCGAAGCGGTCGTCATCCCCATATAAAGCACTCATTTGCGCTAAGTAGCTCACGAATACGTTCCCCATCTCTTGCATGTTCCGTGCATATAAGCATGTAATGCAAAAATTGAACATTATTACTGTATAGAGGGCCAAAAACACAAAGTGGGCGGAGCCCACTCAAAATTAACGAAAGTACCCGTCAGTGACCAGGGACCCACACCATGAGGTAGGAAAGCGCGAGCGCTTTCCGAAAATGTATAGTTTATGATATTTGAAAAATGGGAAACATTGTTTCGCATCGGAATATTATTCTTTCTTCTTCTTCTCGGGACCAACCCCCCTATTTTTCACCCAGTGAACATTGACGAAAAGTCACAAAAATTTGCACACCTCTAAAAATCGTGCCTCTCTACATTCTGGCTATTTCCCTTTTCTAAAACAAAAAAAATTGGCGCGTCAGCGCCCCCAAATGTACCAAAAATGCATTGAGAGATGGGAAATGACCCAAAAAAAATCTGATCGTAGAATCATGAAATTTGGCGCCGAGGTAGATGGTGACAAGAGAAGTAAAAAATATTATTACGGCAACGCCGTCCGCCCAACCAAATGTCGGCCATATTGCTTCAAAAATGGCTAAACATGACTTCGGAGTTTTTCCAAACGTCGTACTTTTACGAACTCCTCCCAGGGCGTTGGCCCTAAAAAGCTGAAATTTGGTGAAAATGCTACTGAGGAGTGGGACATCAAAAGTTATTCAAATTACATTGATACCTCTCACGGTCTCTGTGCGGCGAAGCCGCAAACTGTAGCTAGAATTTCAGAAATCTCCCATATTTAAAATTTCTGCCGTTTGCGCAGATAAAGTCTGAATTGCGTCAAATTAGAATCAGTTGTTAAACTCTTTGCCCTAAACCTACTTGAAGTGAAATAAATTCATTTGGCGCCACAGCGCCCCCTACAGATTTTATATGGAGGTTAAATGTTTAGTTTTGCGAAATTATATGAAATTTGACACACAACTCAATTTTGGCATCCCCATCAAAAAAGTCAATGAGACCCATGTCATAATTGTTATGGCGTTGCCGTAACGATGACCGAAACCTTTCATGTTATTCCAATGGGGAAATCGCCAGAACATGTTTACACTTTAGACTTTCACAAACTCCTCCCAGGGCGTTAGACATATTAACCTGAAATTTGGTGAGACTCATCTTCAGGACCATCAAAAGTTATCCACATTTTCATTCAAAGAGTCACGGTGTCTGTGCGGCAAAGCCGCACATTTTGCCAAGAATTCAAAATAAAATTGCTTTTTGATGGTAAAACAAAGGGGAGAAGATGTGACAGCGTCACAGATTCAGCAGTAGGCGTAATAAAAGGACAATTGGGGCGCGTTAGCGCCCCCTCCTCTTGCGGCGTGGCGGCGGTGAGGCGGCGGCGTGGCGAGGGCCGATCATTGCCGCTTGCGGCTATATTTCTTATTATTTTTTATCTATGAAGCTCGACAGTTCCATTTCCCAGTCATTTTCCCTGTAGACTTTTCAAAAACTGTAAATATTACGACTTTAAAAGGTCCGATGGACACTAAACAGCTACAGAATGTGCATATTTCAGACTTAAAATGATGTGAAATGTTCAATAACTTGATTTATTTATTAATTTCAATCGTGTGTTAACATAAAATCTTATAAATATCTGCCCCTTTCTTGAATTTGACCACATTTTTGGACACATTTTACTTCAACAACTTGTTTTTTTACATTTTACAAACACTTCAATGGCTGCGTCTTTAATTCATATTATTTGATTTGCTTTTAACTGTTTCTTAAAGATATAGAAATGTGTTGTGTTTGTTTGTTGAGGTGGCGCCCCCTGCTGTCCTGACGATCAGGTCTTGGCGAGAACAACTTGGAGAGTGTTTGTAATTTCATAAGATCTTGTCATTTCAATCATTTAGATCTCATAAATAATTGGTTGTTTGCTCTCTTAAATGGACTTTATGAATAATTCTTACTGTTTAATCATGTTATTGTTCGCGTTTCCCCAAACGTTCTAGCAATAAATGAAATAAGGCAAGATCAACGTACAGTATAGACCCCTCACTGGGAGTTTTATGCAAATGAATAGGAAACGTACGTCCAAAAGGGTGCGGCTTCGTGAGACAATACGACGGAAACAGTTTGAATGGAGCATCTTTGTGTCTTCTGTTGGACGAAAGGCAGTCGGTTTGGTTCACGCCTCGTAAAGTTACATGGTGTAGCTTTAAAATGATCTCACGGCGACACGACAGAGGTCCACACCGGTTTCTTTGGCTTCGTTTCTGAATGCGTCACGCGTCGAGTACCTTGTGGTGACACGTGGTAATGCAGTGCGCAATACGAAGACAAATAACGCAAGGATTTTCAATGTTCTTTGGCCAAATCCAACATCGTTTTTGTGGCGTCATTTTCCACTTTCTCCCAAAAAATCATGAACATGAAGAAATCTATTTGAGTATTTTGCTTTTCCTCTGTGTTGTAGGTGAACGCCGAGTCTTTTCTTTGGTGGAAAGCCTCATGTTTACGAACCGTCTTTGCTCCGACCACAGGTAATGAGCTCGGAGCCAGGCTTGACTTTGTTTATAGCGTGTATAAACTCGTCTTGACCAAAAAACCCCGCAAATGTCTGCTTTCAGTCGTCGGAATTAAGCGAGCAAGTTCTCTCGATTGTCTCACGAGGAAGATATAAGTCATTCGTCCATCGGTCTTTGGCTTGGAATAAAAATGTGTTAAAAAAATACTGGCTTTGGAAATCGGCTGAAAAGTGAAGTTGAGACGACGTGAAAGCTTCCGGATGCGTTAAAAAACGCTAGAAAAAATGTTCTCTCCTCAGCATTTGGTGGTGACGCTGGTTGTGTTGACCGTTTTGGGGTCGATTTTGGCCACCAGAAGCTTGAGCGTGTCTCCTGACGAGCGGATCAGCTCTTTCCCACTGCAGGAGAAAAACACACACACAAAACATGCCGTTAATATCACACTGGGGACAATCTACAGCACTACAGACTATTAAACGTTGTAAGGATATCTGCGCAGGACAAGTAGGATAAGATTGGATTCTCATAACTGTCATGTTCACTATATGTTGATTTTTTCACAGTGAATTCTAAATAAACCAGTTGAATGCTTTAATATAGTTGTCAATAACATTGGGGAATTTGTGTATCGATTTAAAGCAGAACTACATCAGATTTCCATCTTATTCAACATGTTTGTAAGTCCTTATGATGGTTAGATGTGTGGTTTTGGGTGTTTAAAGTGTCTGTCGTCGCTCCCTGCTGTCTCCGAGCGGAAACGTCTTGTAACGTTTCCCGTCATGAAAACTCTCCTGAGAAACCCTGGCTCTTTTTTTGACAATGTAAATGTTTTCTTTTTTTAAATGTGATTCTACTGTCTTATTTTGATTTTAAACAAAAGAAAAAAATTGACAGAAAATGACAAAAAATGGACAAAAAAATTTGAAAAACATTTGGAAAAAAAAAAGAAAACAAATTGAAAATAATCCTCGTCTATGTATTTTCACAAGCTGCAGGCAGGGGGAGCTCTAGTGCCGGAGTTACTTCTGCTTACAAAAGAAAAGAAAAAAAGAAATAATTAAGACATAAGATATTATCAACCCAATATTGATTTGTTTTACTTTTGAAATGCTGACAGTGAGAGCAGTTATACTTTTATATGCTATTATAAAGTCACTTATTATGTTAAATGCAGACGAACGCTCGCACAAGTCGGGAAAAGAACTCTGCTACAGTCCACTTTTACTTCACTACACTTCAGAGCAGTATCTATACTTTCTACTCCACTGCATTTCTGAACAGGACTGAAAAGTAAGTATATTATCTTAAGGTTTTAGCTTTAGCACTTTTACTATACTTTTACGTGAGTATTTTTTGCTCCTGTATCTGCACTTTTACTGTAGAAACAAAACTGAGCACTGTTTTAAGTTTAAATACAGCAGATATTGTTATCATTGCTCTTTTATTTTTGCAACAGCTCGGCGCCTTTGAGCTTCTAGATTATGCGACATCAAAACTCCAGACTTTCCGATGTATAAAAGTACGTGATCGTAAAAGTGGGAAACCCGAGTCTCGGACGCGCCAACAGCACCAGGTATTGTCTGCCATTTTGTCTCCGCGCCGGCGATAAAGAACCCGCCGGGCTCCGCTTACATGCTGTAGTCCATCCCCACGAGGCTGATGCCGTTCACCGCCAGGATCCTGTCGCCGACCGTCAGTCTGAGGGAGCGAGCGGCCGGGGACTCCGGGACCACCGACTTCACGTAAATCCCGCTCATCCGGAGGGGCGTTTTCTGCGGGAGAGAAGGCGCGGTCGTTATGTGTGCCCGGCGAACGCGAGAACGCAAGAGGTTTCGGTCGCGCGCCGAGAAAGATGTGCGAAGCGGGCGTAGACGGAAACAACATTTCCCCCCGAAGTAAATTTAGATCCGGGACGTCACAGTAAGAGAAAAAAACAGTGTGAGAAAAACATAAAAATGTAACGATTATTGACGATTACAGAGAGCGACAGTGAAATCTCTCATACTATTCCTCAAATTTGTGACCAAATTTACAAAATTTAACATCCAGAAATGACAAAATCAAATAAAAATGGGCCAGAGAAAAAAAGTACTTTAGGTATTATGTATTTTTTGGACAATAAATTGACTTAAACATACTTAATTTGGCTTTTTATTCATGATTTTTGCTTATTGTTTTTTTGTTGTTAGTTATTTTGTGCTACCGGTCGCTCAGTTTAGAAGTGAGATGTGGGTAAAAAATAATCACCGTGGCAATTTCTGAAGCAAAATAAAGTATTTTAAGTTCATTCTACGGTCCAAAAATAGATCTAAATGCATAAATTTAGATAACTTAAATAACTTGTTTCTTTCAGGTTGTTTTTGGTACATTTAACTTTATTTTGTCTTTCAGAAAGTAAAATGTCACAAAGCCGGTCACGAACTTGAGGACGAGTGACGAATTTAAAATTTTACATTCAGAAATGACAAAAGTATAAATGTGACAAAAACAGCCAGAGAATAAAAGTACTTTACGTATCATGTATTTTTTGGACAATAAATTGACTTAAAAATACTTAATTTAGCTGTTTATTCATTATTTTTGCTTATTTTTTTTAGTTGTTATAGTTATACAGCGACCTGGATGACCTTGACATCCATAATTTAGAGTTTAGATTGACATTAAGATAATCTTGATTTCACAACATCCAAAAAAAAAAGAAAGAAAAAAGATTCCCATAAAAGTGAGCGTTATAAATATACCAAAAATCTAACGGTAAAATACGAGGAGACGAACTAAGAATAAAACAACCAGAAAAGAACTCTAGGTATTTAAGACACAATCCAGTGCAATGCTAAGAAATATTAAAGGCCCAGTATATCACGCTGAATGCATTTAAACATGTCGGATTTAGCCATAAAAGGTCATTTCCGTCCCAGAAAAGCACAAACTGACACATTAGTGAACCTTTTGAAGTCGTAAGACCCGGTTTATAAAAGTTAAAAGTCTCGAGCCGCAAAGCCAAAGCCGTTTAAATCCATTTTGTGCTACCGGTCTCTCGGTTTAAGAGTGAGATGTGGGTTTTATTATTCAGAGCACAATATAGTCATAAGAACCCAAAAAATAATCATCGTGGCAATTTCTGAAGCAAAATTAAGTATTTTTAGTTCGTTCTAAGGTCCAAAAAATAGATCTAAATGAAAATAACTTGTCTCTATCTTGTTGTTTTTTGTTCGTTTAACTTTATTTTGTCTTTCAGAAAGTAAAATGTCCCGAACTTGAGGATGAGTGACATTTTAGACGACGGGAATGACAGAAAATGAAAGACTTCGCTGCTGTTCGGTCTCAGTCTCTGTAACAATTGTGTTAAATCGTGCGTTTTTTGTTTTTTTTGTCACATTAATCGTAAGACTAAAATTTGATATTGTGACATCCCAATCCAGTATTTAATTTTTTTTTTTTTTTTTTCGTTTGAACGCTTTATAAGATCAACAGTTTATTTTTAATTATATGTCGTCCGGTTGTGTGCGACGCAAAGGTCAAATAACGTTAGCATCACGACCCCGGCGCGTCCACAACCCAGGAGACCCTTACCGTCCCGTCCACGAGGGCCAGTCCCAAACCCTGAGGTCCTTTCTGCAGCTCCACAGCGAACACCTCCTCGCGCTCCGCCCTCTTCTCGCGCTCCGCCCTCTTCTCGCGCTCCGCCCTCTTCTCGCGCTCCGCCCTCTCCTCGCGCTCCGCCCTCTCCTCGCGCTCCGCCCTCTCCTCGCGCTCCGCCCTCTCCTCGCGCTCCGCCCTCTCCTCGCGCTCCGCCTCTCCTTGTCCTCCGCCGTCTCCTTGTCCTCCGCCGTCTCCTTGTCCTCCACTGTCTCCTCGTCCTCCGGCTTCCTCTCCGCGCCGCCGTTTACTGAAAGTTCAGAGAAAAAAATAGAGTTTCGGTTGTAAGCCATGTGACGAGTTTACGTGTTACTTCCTTTTACTTCCTTTTACTTTCTTTTATTTTCCTTTTACTTTCTTTTACTTCCTTTTACTTCCTTTTATTTCCTATTGCTTTTCGCTTGTGTGTTATCACGGTTTTACTTCAGTCAAGTGGACCTTTGTACATGAAAGGGTCAGGGAGGAAGAAAGGAAGTATGAAAAGAAAAAGAGTGAGAAAAAAAGATGAAAATGTAAAGGAAAAATTATAAATAAATACAGGTAGCGGTCGATATACAAAATGCAGCAAAGAAAAATGCACAAAGATCCCATTTTCCGTCAGTTTAGCCATTTGATTAAGAAAATAAAGGTCTCTTCTCTCTGTCATTGAGTTACAATAAATAGATAAAGTTTAAAGACTGAAACTGACGTGAATTCAGACGTTGACTTGCTTCTGACTGATTTTCATGTCCACATGCCCGAACAGAGAACTTTTCTGAATATTGTGGATATTAATTTCAGTCAAACATAATGTTCAAACACCCATTACCGCATTACACTATTCTGTAAATGAAAACGACCATGATCTAGACGAGGAGAACATGCATATGCGTCGCCGCGATGACACAAAACGCGCCGCGACCGATCGTTGTCCGCCGTTTTCCCATCGCGCTCGACGACGCGATTGTTTATTGCCCCGCCCACGTCGCCGCAGCTCCGGTTCCCAGCCCTGCCTCCGTCCGCCCCGCCCCTCCCTCTCGGACCCCGACGCTCGGAACAATGCCCCGCTCTCTCCGGCGGGATTCCTCCGGCCAAGCCAACTGTAAATTCCCATGACGACCCCTTTCTCTCCTGACATCACCTCCACTCTGTGATTCTTGGGCTGGGATTAAAGGCTTAGCAGACTTTCCAGATAACGCTCGCCGCCGTCCCGTAGCTCCGGCGGTGCGGACGCGCTCGGGACGTTTCATGTGGGATTACGTCAAGTGGTATCGAGCGCGTCGGTGAAAACGGCCTCGAGGCGGCGTTTTGTTTGGACGCTTAGACCCCGACAGGTGGAAAGGCGTGTCCCTCGGTGGCTAAAAAGGGCCTAGCGGTGGTAAAGAGGAGGAGATAGCAAAGAGAACGCTCAACGACGACTGAACCAGGTCTAAAACGAGTCTAAACGAGGGTTCAACCAGGACTAATGCTGCGTTCCGAGTTCCGACTGAATGAACTCCCATGTAAACAATTCGGCTAATGCTAATCTGTTGGCTAAAGAAATTAACTAATTAAGCTAACGTGTTAAAGATCAGAACATTGTCGGATTTGACTTGTAATTTCCGTGTTTATGCGGCGGTAAAAAAAACACTTAAAACTACCATTTGTGGTTATTATCGTGGTCGTTGTGCGTCGCTGTTGATCTCGTGTAGGAAGTGGGAGTCACTTGACCCGGAAGTGGGAAAAACGCCTGATGAAAATTAAGTCGCTGTGTTTTTGTTGTTGCCATAAATAAATGTAAATGCAGGTGTTTTATCGTAGTTTTTTTTCAAATTTGACAATTAAAACGCCACCTACAGGTCGGACGACTCATTGAACAGTTAAGATGAATATGTTTTGAATATTGCTAAAAATAATTTAAAAATGTTATAGCGCTTTTTAAATTTTTTATTATGATTTCACTTCCTGTTTGTAATTGATGACATTGCATAAGGAAATTACCCAGCAAACACTGGGCAAAAACCCGTCTAATGTCACTATTTTTCTTAATTCGACAAATAAAAATATATGAGAGCGACTTTGTTGTGGTTTTGTTGAACATTTTGTTGAATTAAGGTTTAGAGAGTTAAAAAGTTGTTTCTTTGTGTTTTCCACAGATTAGTAAACATTTTCTCCAAAAATACCTGCTTGATTGGTGTAAAACTATCATTTATAAGTACAACAGGCATAAATACACCAAATAAAGTCAAAATTAGAACACAGTAAAAACCTGTCATGGGCCCTTTAACGTTTGCCGACGTTCTTTTTGGCGTGACTGCTCCGAAAAAGGCCATTCGTCTTGACTTAGCGCCTTAATCAAGTGCAGGAACGACAGGAGCAGAGCGGTGACTTCAGGCTCCAGATTTAGAGCTTTAAACGGCGCACATAGGTTCAAAGAGAGGCCCAGCTGGTTCCAATGTAATCCTCAGACCATCAGAGCAAATGGCTTCAAATAAAGGGGGAACTCCACACGCCGAGTGCCCATTGAAGGTAACGCCGTTTGATTGAGACGGAATCCGGCAGCTAAACGTCCGAATGCGAGTGTCCAAATGTGGTCAGCTTCAGCGGCGAAGGGAACACGCTGAACCTTTTTGTTTGTTTGAAGGGTTTTAAAAAGCTGGAGGCGACACCTTCCATCACAGAACAAACAGACGTAACAATGCACTTTTACTCTTGGTATATTCATGATTGATGATTTAAAGGTGCTCTATGAAAGCCCTGCTGGTCTCCATGGAGATGTTCTTGCCTTTGCCTCGACTCTCCAAAGTTTGGTAATAAACATATGTATCTATTTGTGTGGTTGCAACAGTTTTTATGGCTCAAAAATGCGGGGAAAAAAACCTTGCATTCTTGCTGTAAACTGTAAACCTGGCCTGTTAGCTCCGCCTCCTTCGTCTCCATGGAGATAGTTTAATGCTATACTGTGGAACATGCAAGGTAGAGCAATAACATGTCTATCACCAGAAAAAAGTTACGTCATGCACCTTTAATATCAAGTCAACGCTTCATAAGTGACATAAGTTATTGAGTGGTCTTTTCACTGCAGTTTCAATACATTTTAATATTTTTACTCAAATAGCTTTCTGATGGCTAGTTCTACTCATTTGGATGTGTTGTTTTGGAGATTTGAAAATATAGAGTATACGTTGTCGATGATTAAAACGTTTTTTAAATTACCCCAAAAGAGACTGAAACGTCAAGTGAGATTTTTTTGCACTTTTGTGGTTAATTTGACGTCGTATTCACGTTTTTTGCTCGACTTTAACCTCCACAAAGACATTTTACAGGCGCGTTTAACACATTCCAGATGCATTGTTGAAATATTGTCTATGTATTGTTATTGAGATAATGGAAAGATGAATCGAGATATGATTTTTTGTCAAATTGCCCTCTTAAACCAGGTCTGAACCAGGACTAAATCTTCTAATCTAAAGTATAGTTCTAAACAAAGGCCACCACAAAGTGACAGAAAACATGAATTATATGAACTCAAAAACAGATTCAACAAGTCTTTCAACACTGATTTCCTGAAAAACAAAAATACAGACTTTCTAATTATCTCAATTTAACGCATAAAATGTCAAATTTCTTCCACCAAAGTCTGAACTCTGCTTTAAACACATTCTTTTACCGGCAAAAGATCGATAAATTTGAACAGAGACAGATCATTGACGATTAGAAATGACAAAAATCTGATCGATTGTCGAAAATTAACCACTAAAACTTCAAAGAGAGAGTCTGGTCTTTTAAATCACGTTTCGTTTGACGGCGTTTTGAGGAACTCGCGGTGGTCCCACTCACTTTATCACCACCTCTTCTTCTTCTTCTCACTCCCACCCGTGAGCTCATAAAAAGGGAGGCGTCCGAAAACAAAAGGGCGAGCGGAAACACTCCTTCCTCTACGCGCACAGTCACCGGCGCGGCCTTTTCCCACCTCAAATTCCTCACTCGACGACTCAGGCCAAAGAGGGCGGGGCCATCTTTCATGCGCGGGACCCGGACGAGAAGTATGTGGCCGGGCGACGGGGTCAAGCCACTAAATACTCGCCTTAATAGGTCCTGCCGTCGGTCGGGGAAGAAGCGAAACGAGGTGCTTTTGCGGGGGAGGTCGGGGGATAAGGGAGCGGGGTCGGCGGCGTTGGCGGTGACGGAGCGTCGGCTGAATTATAACCTGATGTGGACAGAACGTGAAGGGGCTTTTACTTTTAAGGCATGAGAAGGTCGTCGGTGTCAAGTCCCGGCTGTTTTCGCGGCCTCAGAAGAACAACGTGAACACGAACAGACGCGACCGTTTGAAACATCACCGGTTGACGTGTTGTGCAAGGACTCAAGGAAAGATAATACACAAGATCATAAAATAAAGTGCCGTATTTTCTGGACCATAAGTCGCACCAGACAAAAAATGCACGATAGAGAAGAAAAAAGCCATATATAAGTCGCACTGGAGTATAAGTTGCATTTTTGGGGGGAAATGTATTTGATAAAATCCAAGACCAAGAACAGACATTTCATCTTAAAATGCAGTTTAAAATAATAACAGATTAGAGAACATGGTGAATAGGTGTACGTATGCTAACGCTAACACCTTCAGCTACATGAGGCACAGACAGAACTGTGGTAAGTGTCTGGTATGTTAACGTAACATATGAACAGTTATTCAGATAACTATAGCATAAAGAACATGCTAACAAGTTTACCAAAGCATCAGTTTTACCCCAAATCACTAAATCCATTGAATTCTTCTTCCTCTGTGTCACTTCTAAACAACTCCACAAACTCCAGAGGAAGAGGAAGTGCTGATTCTTCTTCTGCGTCACTTAGAACCTAGAGCGCCCTCTTGTGGCTGTCAGTGTGAAAATAACAAATAATATCACATATAAGTCGCTCTGGAGTATAAGTCGCACCCCGGCCAAAACTATGAAAAAAGGTGCAACTAATAGTCTGGAAAATACGGTACTATTGTAGTGAAGGTATGTTGTATTCTTTATGGGTTTGGAGCAAGATTATGAGAGGGCAAAAAAAATTTGTCCAGAAAACGTGGTAAACAACATTTTTCGAAGTGCAAATGAAACTGTCCAGAGAAAACTCACTCCATGCTTTCTACTTTCTATATTCAAATCCATCATAATCCAAATAAAAGAATTAGCTTGATATTTGCAAGTCGGGCTGGGGAATACTGGCAAAAATACATCTCAAAACCTATTATTTCAGTGTTTTTTCTGGGTTAAATAATAATAAGTGATAAATTCACCAGCATTTTAAACTCAAAATATGATTAAAATATTCTATATACCTTCAAGTGTGCAGTGGGAGAGTGGGTGAGAAAAAGTGTTGATCGTTTCACACATTTAAACATTTAAACATTTAAACGCGTGCATCCACACTGAAAGAGTTGCGATACCTATGGAAAAGTTGTGGCGTAACAGCCGAGACGCCAGACCACAGCTTTGACATCTTTGCACTGGTTTCTAAAAGTTCTAGACTCCTGAAACGCTCCATGTGGATAACACTTGTTTTAGACTAAATATATTTGCGTATTTGCCTGAGTTTAGCTTCATGTGGGCGGGGCTTTAAGTTGAGCGTAAAAGTAAATTAAAGAAAAAAATGAGTGAACGTCGATTTGAGCAAAATAGCAAATCGTCACAGGATTTTAATAATTTTTATCACCTAAATAAACCACCAATATTCATAATTCTTGAGTTGATTGCGTTACCTTTCCTCTGGAGACGCGCCCCTTCTCTCAGCCCCGCCTCCAGCTCGCTCAGCTCCAGGCCCTGAGGCGTGTTGGGCGGCGTCAGCAAACACGAGGGGTCCAAGGCCAGGCTCTTGTGGGACACCAGGTCCACCGGTCCCGGGAGGGAGTTCTGTATCTCCAGACTCTTGAGCTTGTGGGTCAGCTCGGCCTCGCAGCTGCTCAGGTCCGAGCGAGGGTCCCGGGCGTGGCTGGGCTCGGCGGGGGGGCTGTCCGGATCCGGAGGTACTTCTGAACGGGCCTGGGACGTAGACCGGCTGTCGGCGAGAGTCTGCGGGGAAGACGTAAAGACAATCATTAGCAGATGGAAAAGCCTTTGAGAAGATGTCATAAATGTCCACTTAAGTTTGCCCCAAATATATTGTGTGTTTGCTGTAACCCAACCCAACATTTTTCAAGTGGGTAGGTAGGTACATTATTATTATTTTTTTTACTTTGAAGGCATAAAAAAATCCAAATTTGTATTTATAAAATCCACCCATTTAATGATAATTAACGCCACTTCGTTTGAATGTTCGGACGCTCGGTTGGCGCTCAGCGTCACAGAATAGCAATCAATCTCCTCTTTTTGACCTCCAAGTCCACTACGACATCACGCCACGTATCAGTCTTAAAACCATCAACTTATTCTTAATACTCACTCTGTTTCCCCGACACACATGTTGTCGCCATTTTTTGATTTTGCCAATGACCCGCTGTGACCCTTTTAAAAAAAACGGCGGCGAGATATAATACTTTTTTTTAAAAATATAATTTTGACAAAATGCTGATATTTTTTGTCGGTCGGGTTACGGCAAACAGACATATTTTTTTGCTCTGCCTAAGCAACGTTTATTTCATATAATTATGATTTTGAACGACTAGAACTGGGAATCACACGGTTCCTCACGGTTCTATACAAGACACAATGAATGGCTCACGAGTTTCTAAGAACCAAATACATTTTAATAATAGTGTTTCTTTGCCCCTCCTGCATTAAACTTAATATGAAATACAAACATTTTAATAATCTAAAACCGCCACATTTTGTAAAATATACCGAAAAATACTTGATTTATTGATACAGTAGCCCGGTAGCCTCAGTATTCAGACTGTTTAAATACATTATCACCCAAAAAAGATTGAAATACGATAATAGAAGTTGATAAAATGCAAAATTGAGGAAAATGTTTATCCTTTTTTGATATTTAGATTTAATAATGCCACTTTCTTTGTCTTAACAGCTCCGTACTGCGTGTATAGTCCAGATAATGACGATAATGATGATTAAAAACAAGACGAATCTCTTTAAAAGTCCAAAGTAAACATACATTAGAAAGCTTTTGTGGAGTGAAAAGGAACGATAATCCAAAATGTGAATCCCGGTGTCGTAGACTGGCCGTCTGCTAGCGTCCGCGAGCGTTTGCGAGCGTCTGCGGCGACTGGGCATAAAAGCGATCAGAAGCAGATGGAAAAGCCTTTCTGACGACGCCATAAATGTCAACTTCAACGCAGCGGCCATACGTCTTTACGCTGCGAGGTACGAAAACGGTGTAGCCAGAGTGAACAGAATATGCCGGAGTCGCACATTCCAGATGCGTTGTTAAAATATTATCAAAGCATTGTTATTGAGATAATGGAAAGATGAATCGAGATATCAATTTTTGTCAATGTTGTCCTCTTCTAGTATCACCAGATCCAAACCAGCTCATAACAAGGACTAAACCAGGACTAAATCTTCTAATATTAAAGGTGGAATGGACGATTTTTTTCAGCAATTTTTTTTATCATATTTCCTCGTTGCGTCGATAAATCATAAATCATAGTCCTGCCACGTATCAATCATAAAATGCACCTATCGCTCACCTGCAGCCGCGTGCGGTTCGTCCCCACTTTTCCGCGTGCGTAAGCGCATGGACCTATCATAATATAGTTCCCTCAGTGTACGGGGCAAAATGAAGACGGGGAAAGACAGTTCGAGCTAACGCAGAAGTGGACAGAAATCTACGGGAGACGAGAGATGCGATGCGCTCCGTTGCGCTAATAAACAAACGCACGTGTGTGTTGTATCAGTCCGCACGGGGGAGGGCGCATGCGCACTTCCGCCTGCGTTCTCAAATCGCCGAAAAATCGTCCATTGCGCCTTTAAGTATAGCTCTAAACAAATGCCACCACAAAGAAAGAAAACATTAATTATATGAACTCAAAAAACAAATTCAACAAGTATTTCAACACTTGTTTCCTGAAAAACAAATATATTGTGGACTACTGTATCAATATATCAAGTATTTTTTGGTATATTTTACAAAATGTGGTGGTTTTGATGATTAAAATAATTAAGTTAGTTAAATTAAAATAAAATGTATTTGTTTAGAAACTCGTGATATATCTCAGAATATCACGTACAATATAACATTATTGCACCTAAAGTTGTGATATTGTCGCATCGTGAGTCATTCATTGTGTATTGTGCAGAACCGTGAGGAACTGCGTCATTCGAAATCATAGTTCATCGTTCGCTCGCTAAACTGTAACGTAATAGTTTAGCATTAGCACGATGTTTTATCGCTAGCGTACGCGTGAAACAGAATCGTTTTGCGGCGCGGCGCCCGGGGATACGGCGTCAGAGCGTGTGCGGGAGGATTTTTTTTTTTTTTATCTCTGGTGCATGTTCTGAGAGAAACCAGAGCACGAGGAGGAAACCCACACGCACTGACACGGGAGGAACATGCAAACTCTTGGCCCTGATATTTGAATGCCGGTCAGGAGCAGTGAGTGACCCTTGAAGAGCTTAAAGTCCACACACGAACCTTCCTCTGTTTGTCTAATTACGACTTCGTTTGGTGGGATAGAATCTGCGGTAAATATTTATCACAGTTTTACGTCTGTTAAGTTGCAGTTTGTGAACAAAAAAAGGAATTTAAGAAATACAGGAAGTAGAGCTGGGTTCTTCTGTGATGTCATCAATGCGCGACATGACATGAGATGGTTTACACTTGACTGACACACATTTTAGACAGTTTAAACCATCATTTGACAAACTAAAAGGTGTTACATGGTGTTGTTGTTTGGCAAATTGTAATTGTTGTGTCATTTTGGCTCTTGTTTTCAGTCTGGTTGCTAGGTAACAGTGACAGAATTATGTCTATGTTATATCTGCTGCTCGTGTGCAACCAGGAAGTACAATTATAAACTTTAGAAAAATGGTCAAACTGGGAAGAAACATGATCGTGATGAACAAAATGTCTTAGTAAAATCTGAAATATAATTGTGTTTACAACGTTTTAGTGAAATGTGTAGTTTAACCTGTGATATGGACTTTAACCCGCTTACACGGTCTGTGTTTGAGTGTGTTTATACCTTACATATACTTTTACATTTCGGTTTAGCCTCGTCAGCGCCACATACATCTGTCATGCACGTTACCCGTTCGCCCTCCTCGGTCTTACCCGTTCGCCCTCCTCGGTCTCGGTCGTGTCGTTCGGAGGAAGCTGCCGGATGAACCGCTGTAGCGCCGCGAGCTGCTCAAACAGGCCCTGGTCCACGATGGGCTTCCCCAGCTCCAGGTTAAAGGTCGTGCTGGGCAGGATCAGCGGAGGGTGGTTGTCAAAACTCTCCAAGATGTCAGCTACAGGGCAAAAAAACGCATAAATGGTTAAAAAATGAGAAATATAATGAATGACAATATAAATAAATAACTCCGGGATGTCTCGATCTGATCACGTGATCGGAAATCTGGCCTGATCACATTTGTGATTTGTAGTTTTTCCTGGCCTAGAAGGAGAGTCCCAAGGACAGGGGATTCCCAGGACATCGCCCCTCGCTCCTGCTCCCCATCTTCAATCAACGCACCAAGTTACTCCTCCCCGTGGCACGTCGCACCTCTGCTCCCAGCGCACAGCCGGTGCAATATCAACATCACTAAGTTGGCTCGGCCGCTCAGACGTACTGCGACCCACCACCTCCCCTCCTCCACCTCTGCATCCCTCTCATCCTAATCCTCTACCCTCTCACCATATCTACCACCACCAGTCTCCAGGCCCTGGGGGGAGACATCTAATACAAATAGATCATGGAGTGCCCATGAACGCAATGTCTTCCGTCGGGGTCTGAGCGCCAAATAACCCACGTAATAAAGCTTGCTAAACAGTCCTTTCTTTGTCGTCTCTGCGTCTCTCCAGGGTGAAATAAGTTTTACTCTTATTAGTTTGATCAGCGCAATAAATTTCAAGCATATTATTAATCTCTCACCTCCGTATAATGCATGAATGGATCGTTTTGTTTTGCGGCGTGCGATCCTGCCACAGCAGAGCGCATCACACAGATTAAGGAAAAATGCTCAATAACTGTGGCATCGACAAGCAACGGGTTGATCTCATTTTGAGCGACAAACTCTGCTAATATGAAGAACGCCATGGGTGAGACGACGTGCGGTTTGGGCGAGGGCGTCATCACCATCCCGGAGCACAGACACGGGGTTCGGGCTGATAGACACCGTGGCGACGTTGTTGTAATGACAATGTTGTAATGACAATGTTGTAATGACGTTGTTGTAATGACGTTGTTGTAATGACGTTGTTGTAATGACAATGTTGTAATGACGTTGTTGTAATGACGTTGTTGTAATGACGTTGTTGTAATGACGTTGTTGTAATGACGTTGTTGTAATGACGTTGTTGTAATGACAATGTTGTAATGACGTTGTTGTAATGACGTTGTTGTAATGACGTTGTTGTAATGACGTTGTTGTAATGACGTTGTTGTAATGACGTTGTTGTAATGACGTTGTTGTAATGACGTTGTTGTAATGACGTTGTTGTAATGACGTTGTTGTAATGACGTTGTTGTAATGACAATGTTGTAATGACGTTGTTGTAATGACAATGTTGTAATGACGTTGTTGTAATGACGTTGTTGTAATGACGTTCATACACACATGGTTTTACCCAAGGGAATTGAACCACCAACCTTTGGGTTAGTGAGCACAAATCTATGCAGCTATATGAGGGGGTCACATTGGTCCTGGTTTGGTCCTGGTTTGAACATGGTTTTGTCTTGGTTTAGTCCTGGTTTGGACCTGGTTTGGACCTGGTTTGGACCTGGTTTAGACCTAGTTTAGACCTAGTTTAGACCTAGTTTGGACCTGGTTTGGTCCTGGTTTGGACCTGGTTTGGACCTGGTTTAGACCTGGTTTAGACCTGGTTTAGACCTGGTTTGGTCCTGGTTTGGTCCTGGTTTCGATCAGGTCTGGTCTAGTTTAGTTCCAGGTTGAGTCACGTTCTAATCCTGTTCTAGTCCTGATTTATTTTGGGGTCTGGTCCCAGTTAAAGCCCAGTCCTGATGTGGGGATTGTTTAAGTCTGAAGGTAATCTATGTTTGGTGGGAGTTGAGAAGCATATTATACTGTATCTAATCTATTTTTAAATTATATTATAAATAAAATACAATAAATATAATAAAACAAAAAGAAATTGGTTAAAAAAGAAAGAAAAGGGGGAAAAAACTGAACAAATAACCATTCAAAAACAAATCTAAAATGTTTTCCACATTTTAGATTTGTTAAATTGATCCCTGCAGTAAACTTTACATTACAGTGGACGGACTTCATGGTTAAGCCCTGCTCTAGATCCAGTTTAGTTCCAATTCTGATGTGGCGTGAACGTACCCTTGGCTATTGTATAAAACAGATATAAATTTGGTTAGAGACATGGCATTGTTCAGTCCGGGTTAACATCTGTTTTTGGGGGTTATTTATGACATTTGACAAGTTGAAAAACACGAGACATTGTGAACACTAAGAGGACATCTGTGTTTACGCAAAAACGAGGCGACACGGGCGGAAGCGTGAGGACGTTGGTGATCAGGTCCGAACACGCAGACACATTGTTCAGAGTCGAGTTACTGCCATTTACAGTAAATAGAGCCGCGTCGTCGTTGCCAGGACCTGTCGTCTGAAAAAACGTCATCTGAAATTACAGCCTTGGAGCTTGGAAAAGCAGCTGACATCTGTCTGTGAGAGCGATGACGGAAGTCTAGAAGAACAGCACTTTTTTAAATACTGGAGAGGATTGTTGAGATCTGGGGAGGTCGTTTGTGAAAAGGCTGGATGCAACTGTTTCAACTTTAAAATACAGCCAAATATGACAAAAATGTTTAAGCTGATCATTCTTCTCAGCAATATTTAACAATCTTCTATTTTAATAGTTTTTTAAAAAATGTTGCTTCACTTTGAGTAATCTTGCCTTCTCCAAACGTATTCCTTCCTCGTCTATGCTTAATATATCTGTTATTAATAAACTAAAATGGCACAAAATTCTTCACAGTATAAAAAACATCTTCTTTTTCTAAATAATTTTCTTATAGTAAAATGTGTTTGCAGTATTCAGTCGAAAAGGTGTAATTGTACTGGAATTAATTGGAATAATGGAGACCAGGTCGACCATTAAAATAACCATAATCGTATTTTGATCATTGTAATGTTTAACTGGACTAAAAGGACTAAAACACATGCCAAAGACCTTTTGTAACACAAACAGAGGCATTATCAGATTAAAATGTGAAAAAACATTGTATTTTTAAATATTAAAGGTGTAGTCCTTTAGTAGTTTAGTTGATTCGTTGGTTGTTTGAGTCAAAATAAGAAGACATGGGGTGAGTTTTGTTAAGATTAGATTTTTTACGGATAAATACGACGTTTCCTCATACTTTTCTGTATAAATAAATGTTTTTGCATGCGGTTGTTTTGTTTGTTGACTGACTTTCATCGGCAACAGTCTTAGTCAATCTTCTACATACAGAAGCTTTCAGTCGCCATATTACAACCTTTATTTGGTTAAAAATGTATTCACAAAACCTTGATGTGCAATCCCTTGACTGGACAAATCAAAATAATAATCGCTGACTAGTCAAAACAAACCAAAACTGAAACAATATTTCATTTTTTTCTTTTTAATTTTCTTTGATTTATTAAATGTTATTAAATTGTATCTAATTGTATGTAATTTTGTTATTGTTTGAATTTGCATTAAATTAAATTAAATATTTGTATTTTATTCTATTTTAATTTCACTGCTCAAGTCCATCCATCCATCTTCTGCCGCTTTATCCGGGGCCGGGTCGCGGGGGCAGCAGTCTGAGCAGGGACTCCCAGACTTCCTTCTCCCCAGAAACTTCCTCTAACTCCTCCGGGGGGATCCCGAGGCGTTCCCAGGCCAGCCGAGAGACATAGTCTCTCCAGCGTGTCCTGGGTCTTCCCCGGGGCCTCTTCCCGGTGGGACATGCCTGAAACACTTCCCGAGGGAGGCGCCCAGGAGGCATCCGAAACAGATGCCCGAGCCACCTCAGCTGGCTCCTCTCGACGTGGAGGAGCAGCGGCTCTACTCCGAGCTCCCCCGTGTGGCCGAGCTCCTCACCTTATCTCTAAGGGAGCGCCCAGCCACACGGCGGAGGAAACTCATTTCGACCGCTTGTATCCGCGATCTTGTTCTTTCGGTCACTACCCAAAGCTCATGACCATAGGTGAGGGTAGGAACGTAGACCGACCGGTAAATAGAGAGCTTTGCCTTTCGGCTCAGCTCCCTCTTCACCACAACGGTCCGATGCAGCGACTGCATCACTGCAGCCGCTGCACCGATCCGCCTGTCGATCTCACGCTCCATCCTTCCCTCACTCGTGAACAAGACCCCGAGATACTTGAACTCCTCCACTTGGGGCAAGGACACCCCACCCACCTGGAGAGGGCAAGCCACCTTTTTCCGGTCGAGAACCATGGCCTCGGATTTGGAGGTGCTGATTCTCATCCCAGCCGCTTCACACTCTGCTGCAAACCGTCCCAGTGCATGTTGCAGGTCCGGGTTTGATGGAGCCATCAGGACAACATCGTCTGCAAACAGCAGAGATGAGATCCTGTGGTCCCCAAACCGGACACCCTCCGACCCCTGACTGCGTCTAGAAATTCTGTCTATAAAAATTATGAACAGAACCGGTGACAAAGGGCAGCCCTGGCGGAGTCCAACATGCACTGGGAACAGGTCTGACTTACTGCCGGCAATGCGAACACAGCTCCTGCTCCGGTCATACAGGGACCGGACAGCCCTGAGCAAAGGGCCCGTACTCCCGGAGCACCCCCCAAAGGACACCCCGAGGGACACGGTCGAAAGCCTTCTCCAGATCCACAAAGCACATGTGGACTGGTTGGGCAAACTCCCATGAGCCCTCGAGCACCCGATGGAGGGTATAGAGCTGGTCCAGTGTTCCACGACCGGGACGAAAACCACTCTGCCCCTCCTGAATCCGAGGTTCGACTATCGGTCGGATTCTCCTCTCCAGTACCTTGGAATAGACCTTACCCGGGAGGCTGAGGAGTGTGATCCCTCTGTAGTTGGAACACACCCTCCGGTCCCCCTTCTTGAACAGAGGGACCACCACCCCGGTCTGCCAGTCCAGAGGCACGGTCCCCGAACGCCACGCGATGTTGCAGAGAAGTGTCAACCAAGACAGTCCTACAACATCCAGATACTTTAGGTACTCAGGGCGGATCTCATCCACCCCCGGAGCCCTGCCACCGAGGAGTTTGCGAACAACCTCAGTGACTTCAGCTCGGGTGATGGATGAGCCAGTCTCCGAGTCCCCGGTCTCTACTTCCTCTTCGGAAGACGTGACTGAGGGATTAAGGAGATCTTCAAAGTATTCCTTCCACCGTCCGACGACATCCCCAGTTGAGGTCAGCAGGCCTCCACCCGCACCGTAAACGGTGTTGGTGAGACACTGCTTCCCCCTCCTGAGGCGCCGGACGGTTTGCCAGAATTTCTTTGGTGCCGACCGATAGTCCTCCTCCATGGCCTCCCCGAACTCCTCCCAGGCCCGGGTTTTTGCCTCTGCGACAGCACGAGCCGCGGCTCGCTTGGCCTGCCGATACCCGTCGATGACCTTCGGAGACCTACAAGCCAGAGTGGCCTGATAGGCCTCCTTCTTCAGTCTGACGGCATCCCTTACTTCCGGTGTCCACCACCGGGTTCGGGGGTTGCCGCCACGACAGGCACCGGAGACCTTGCGACCACAGCTCCGAGCAGCCGCATCAACAATGGAGGCGGAGAACATGGTCCACTCGGACTCAATGTCCCCAACCTCCCCCGGGACATGGGAGAAGCTCTCCCGGAGGTGCGAGTTGAATACCCTACTGACAGAGGGCTCCACTCCACACGTTCCCAACAGACCCTCACAATGCGCTTGGGTCTGCCAAGTCTGTCCGGCTTCCTCCTCCGCCAGCGGATCCAACTCACCACCAGGTGGTGATCGGTTGACAACTCTGCCCCTCTCTTCACCCGAGTGTCCAAGACACGTGGCCGGAGGTCTGATGACTGCTCAAGTCCTCCATCTGAAATTCTATCATCACTTTTTTTCAAACATGATTCAGGACTGACTCCTGGTCCCGTCTGTGAGTAGATGACATCAACCTCTCTCAAGTCAGGCAAGCGAGGAAACAAGGAGACAAGCAGGAGACAACAGAGGAAACAAAGAGACAAGCAGGAGACAACAGAGGAAACAAGGAGACAAGTAGGAGACAGGGAAACAAGCAGGAGACAAGCAGGAGACAAGGAGACAACTGAGGAAACAAGCACGAGACGATTAGAAGCACCTGGAAAGACAGGCTTGTTTTTGAAAAGTTCCCACAAACAACATCTGCCCGGCCCCGCCCACCCGACCCCCCACCTGACCCCGCCCACCTGTCCTGTGCGCGGCCCCCCTGTCGTCCCCCGCCGGGCTCCAGGAGGGGGGGCAGGTCCGGGCGGAGCCGTACTCCTGCAGCATGTGGTGGAGCTGCGCCGGGTTCAGGGCGGCGAACTCGGACCTGAGGCCGGACCACGACGCCTGGGGAACGAGACAAAACAACGTGTTACTGCGGCAACGGCGGCGCGAGGGCGGTGGAGGGACGGCAATGTTAGAAGAACTGAGAGATGGACTCCAAAGGTCGGTGATTATAACTATAGAGCAGTGTATGTGAGGACCCGCCCACAAACAATGATGTAAACAACAGTCACATTTGGTCAGAAACATGTTTTTTTGAGACCGAATCACACATTATGCAAATATAAGTTCTGTTCTGATGAAAGATGGATGATCTATAGACAGTTCAAGAAGGAAATCAGGCTTTCTATTGGTTAATTAAAGAATGAAATAAGAAATAAAATGGCTGGCTCGATGTATTGTAGAATAAACAATTATAATTAAAAAAAATGCATAATAATAATATTCTGAAAGTTTTTTTTTAGCAAATTTTAATGGATTATAGTTATATTTAATTAGGACATTTTGAAAAGTACATTCAAAAAATATATACCGTATTTTCCGGACTATAAGTTGTACCTTTTTTCATAGTTTTGGCCAGGGTGCAACTATACTTATATTTATACCTATACTCCGGAGCAACTTATATGTGATATTATTTGTTATTTTCACAATTGCAACCGCATTTCATACTCCAGTGCGACTTAATATATTTTTTTTTTCCTTCTATATTATGCATTTTTTGGCTGGTGCGACTTATACTCCGGAAAATACGGTAGTACAAATTCCCCCACCAAAACATAAAAAATAAACTGCAAAAATGGCTCTTGCGATGAAACATGCTATCACTGAATAAATGCCAGAGATCATGTCATACTGTGGAACTTTAAAGGAAAAAAATAGCATCTCCATGGAGACAAACAGAGACGAAAAGTGACATACTGCACCTTTAACTGTTACACAATCCCTGACATATTATTTCGGTAAATCGCCGCTAAGCGTTCGATAAACAGTAATCGTGTTGAAATATTCGAATTACTAACGTGAACGCGGAAACAGGCGAGTCACACAAACCGGCGGGGCTGTTTATGGAGAGAAATATGTGAAAATTAAAAGATAAACAGCACAAACGCTGCGCCACGTTGAATTGGTGGAAGTGGGATCCTGCGCAGACTGCCAGGGGCCAAAAAACATAAATGCTAAATGTTGTGAACCTTCATAACCTTAAACCGAGCATTAGCACAAATTGAAAACTCCAAAATGTCATCACTGGCAGCAAATATAACAATATAACAATAGCTCAAACTAAGGAGCAATGGTTTGTCGCAAAGTACTGTAAAATTCCCAAGTATAAGTCGCACAAGCTAAAAAATGCATAGTAGAAAAGAAAAAAACATATATAAGTCGCACTTGAGTATAAGTATAAATATAAGTTGCAACCCGGCCAAAACTATGAAAAAAGGTGCAACTTATAGTCCGGAAAATACGATAATCTAAACTTGAAGAAACACAATTGACAAAAGCTGGAGTTATTTTGATAATATTGTCTTTTACATAGAGCTAAATGTATTGCTATTTGTATAAAACGTGCTAATCTTGTAGTTTAGACCTTAAAAAACGCTGGTGGACTTTTATTCACATATTCTGAAATGTCTTTGAATTTAAACTGCGTCTATTTAAAAAAATAAAAATACAAGAAATAAAAAACAATATTTGCATTTACATATGTTTTTTTTTTTTTTTACAAAGCCTAATTTGAAGTCTTATGAGTTGGACTAAATATTAAACACGAGCAAAAAGGCCTCGTCGCAGTAAAGTAATGTTGTGTCATTCAGAGTCGTTTACAATCCAGATGGAAAATCCTGAAACGTCCAGTGGGTGTGGCCCTCGTTAAATCAGCCACAAGATGACCTCACGATGGACAAACCTTCAGAGACAGCAGAGGAGCAGCAGAGGAGGAGCAGCAGAGGAGCAGCAGTGGAGGAGGAGCAGAGGAGGAGCAGTGGAGGAGCAGCAGAGGAGCAGCAGTGGAGGAGCAGCAGAGGAGCAGCAGCGGAGGAGCAGCAGTGGAGGAGGAGCAGTGGAGGAGCAGCAGTGGAGGAGCAGCAGTGGAGGAGCAGCAGAGGAGCAGCAGTGGAGGAGCAGCAGAGGAGCAGCAGTGGAGGAGCAGCAGTGGAGGAGGAGCAGTGGAGGAGGAGCAGAGGAGCAGCAGTGGAGGAGCAGCAGAGGAGCAGCAGTGGAGGAGCAGCAGTGGAGGAGGAGCAGTGGAGGAGGAGCAGAGGAGGAGCAGCAGAGGAGCAGCAGAGGAGCAGCAGTGGAGGAGGAGCAGTGGAGGAGGAGCAGAGGAGGAGCAGCAGAGGAGCAGCAGTGGAGCAGCAGCGGAGGAGCAGCAGAGGAGCAGCAGTGGAGGAGCAGCAGAGGAGCAGCAGTGGAGGAGCAGCAGAGGAGCAGCAGTGGAGGAGCAGCAGTGGAGGAGGAGCAGAGGAGCAGCAGTGGAGGAGCAGCAGTGGAGGAGGAGCAGAGGAGGAGCAGTGGAGGAGCAGCAGTGGAGGAGGAGCAGTGGAGGAGGAGCAGAGGAGGAGCAGCAGAGGAGCAGCAGAGGAGGAGCAGCAGAGGAGGAGCAGTAGAGGAGCAGCAGTGGAGGAGCAGCAGTGGAGGAGGAGCAGAGGAGGAGCAGAGGAGGAGCAGCAGAGGAGCAGCAGAGGAGGAGCAGCAGTGGAGGAGGAGCAGTGGAGCAGCAGAGGAGCAGTCGCAGTAGAATGACATTTTAAAGTAATATTTTTTAAAAGTAAGGTTTTAGTCATAATTGTTAAGTCTTGGTTTTTGATTTAGAATTTGAGACTTAATAATTATCACAGTTTTACTTCCGTTAAGTTGCAGTTTGTGACGAAAGTTTGAAAAATCTGAGTTTAAAATGACAAGAAGTAGAGCCGAGGTCTAAAACAGAACAGAATCTCTCTGTGATGTCATCAGGGTGTGACGTGCCATTGAAAACACACTTTCTCTCTCCTTTTTTTAACTATACTAACTACAGTAGGTGGCGGTCAATGCACCTTTTCTGCCGACCGCCATTAAAAGTAACAACAACAACAACAACACTTAACTTTTAACAACACTTTTCTGACAGTTTAAACGATCGTTCGACAAAATAAAGACGCTATCAGGTTATATTTACTATCACATCATTGTCACATCATCGTTTACAGTCTGGTTGCTAGGTAACAGTCCAGCTCTACCTGTGTCACATTTGTGCTCATGTCCAACCAGGAAGAACAATTATAAACGTTAGAAAAATGGTCCAACTGGGGACGAATGGGTGAAATGTTTAAAGGCGGTATGGACGATTTTTCGGCGATTTGAGAACTCAGGTGGAAGTGCACATGCGCACTCCCCCGTGTGGACTGATACAACACACACGTGCGTTTGTTTATTAGCGCAACGGAGCGCATCGCATCGCTCGTCTCCCGTAGATTTCTGTCCACTTCTGCATCAGCTCGAACTGTCTTTCTCCGTCTTCATTTTGCCCCGTACACTGAGGGAACTATATTATGATAGATCCATGCGCTTAGGCACGCGGAAACGTGGGGACGAGCCTGACGCGGCTGCAGGTGAGCGATAGGTGCGTTTTATGATTGATACGTGGCAGGACTATGATTTATCCACGCCACGAGGAAATATGATAAAAGATTTGCTGAAAAAAAATCGTCCATACCACCTTTAAGTAAAATATGAAATATAATTGTGTTTGTTGCGTTTTAGAGAAATGTGCAGTTTAAGTTTGAAGTAAGAGCGACAGGCGAGTGTTTCCTGCTCCCGCAGACGTTCAGGTGGAGGAGGAAACACTCGCCTCAGAGTTTCCAAACGTAAACAGCGTCTGAGTGTGAACAGTGCAGCGTGAGCTAACGGGGGATTAAGAGGCACAAAGGCGCTCACTGTACACACCACTGTGCACACTACTGTGTGCACACCACTGTGCGCACACCACTGTGCGCACACCACTGTGTGCACACCACTGTGCACACCACTGTGCACACCACTGTAAACAACCACTGCGCACACCACTGCGCACACCACTGCGCACACCACTGTGCACACCACTATACACACACCACTGTACACACCCACACCACTGTACACACCACTATGCACACCACTGTGCACACCACTGTGCACACCACTGTGCACACCACTGTGCACACCACTATACACACCACTGTACACAGCACTGTGCACACCACTGTGCACACCACTGTGCACACACCACTGTGCACACCACTGTACACACCACTGTACACACCACTGTACACACCACTGTGCACACCACTGTGCACACCACTGTGCACACCACTGTGCACACCACTGTGCACACCACTATACACACCACTGTGCACACCACTGTACACACCACTGTACACAGCACTGTGCACACCACTGTGCACACCACTGTGCACACACCACTGTGCACACCACTGTACACACCACTGTACACACCACTGTACACACCACTGTGCACACCACCGTGCACACCACTGTGCACACCACCGTGCACACCACCGGACACACCACCGGACACACCACCGGACACACCACTGTGCACACCACCGGACACACCACCGTGCACACCACCGGACACACCACCGGACACACCACCGGACACACCACCGTGCACACCACCGGACACACCACCGGACACACCACTGTGCACACCACCGGACACACCACTGTACACACCACTGCACACACCACTGTACTGCACACACCACTGTACACACCACTGTGCGCACACCACTGTGCACACCACTGTACACACCACTGTACTGCACACACCACTGTACACACCACTGTGTGCACACCACTGCACACACCACTGTGCACACCACTGTACTGCACACACCACTGTACACACCACTGTGTGCACACCACTGCACACACCACTGTGCACACCACTGTACTGCACACACCACTGCACACACCACTGTACACACACTGTACTGCACACACCACTGCGCACACCACTGCGCACACCACTGCGCACACCACTGCGCACACCACTGTACACACCACTGCGCACACCACTGTGCACACCACTGCACACACTGTAAAACATGGAAAGGATTTTTGAACAAATCAGGATTATATTTACAAGTGTGTGTTTTTTATGTGTGTGTTTTTTTAGTATTCAACACCACTAACTTGTCATTTATCTTTTATTGTCCCTTTTCTACTGTATATTATTGTTTTTTTTTAAATAAATCCAGGCACATTACGGCTTTTAAACTGCCCAAAAAGTTTTCTGCACTCCAACAAGTCTCTGCTCATGTTAGAGTTTTCCACACTCTCTATGCTCATGTTAGAGTTGTATTCTTTGGAGCGTGCCCTTGGGCCAGACTCTTCGTTCTTCTCACTTGTAAGAATGTGTTAATGAGGATGTTCTGTGTTTGCAGGAGGAATGTGAAAGTTCAGACCCGATAAGAGTTTCACTCAAATATGAGCAATAAACTTAATTAGAGATCGTAAAACACCGACAGAGAACAAGAGCGTCTTTCACTCCTTTTTAGAGTCAACATCACATTTTTAGGGTTAAAAAGATTAGACCTTTGGGAGTTTACTTATGGCGGCTGGAAAAAGTACATGACAAAAAAATGGATGACAGAAACTGCAGCGACGACGAAGGACTGGACCGACACCACAACTGACACAAGGACAGTGGAGAAAGATCACTAACAGACTCAACTTAGAAATGGACACATTTAACAGGAGCTGGACTGAATGGGACTCATATCATGGACTTTATGTGACTTAAAGGCGCAAATTCTCAATCGGCGATTTGAGAACGCAGGCGGAAGTGCGCATGTGCACTCCCCCGTGTGGACCGATACAACACACACGTGCGTTTGTTTATTAGCGCGACGGATCGCATCACATCTCTCGTCTCCCGTAGATTTCCGTCTCTTCTGAGTCAGCTCGAACTGTCTTTCTCCGTCTTCATTTTGCCCCGTACACTGAGGGAACTATATTATGATAGATCAATGCGCTAAGACACAGGGAAACATGCTGCTCAAGGGGACGAGCCGCACGCGGCTGCAGGTGAGCAGTAGGTGACTTTTATGATTGATACGTGGCAGGACTAATCGGCAGTCCAAGCCAATGTAATTTATTTTTTCCTAAATTCTTATTTTCAGATATAATACTGTCTACTTTTATTTATTTTATTGTCTGTTTTTGTGTTTGTTAGTTTTTACTTTATTTGAAAAAAGAAGGAAAAAAACATTAAATGCCATGTAAATGCATCATATCATGTATAATGAATTACTTTATTTCATTTATTTATTTAAAAAATTACACGGCCCACCAACTACTAAAACATGACCAGATCACAAAATTTACAAAAACAGATAAATGTGGAAATTATTGTCTGTGCAAATATGAGTACAATAAATTGGAAAAAAGGCTTGAGCAAGGTTTATATTTCTTGGTTCAAACTAGAGCTAAATACACATGTACAGTTTGTTGTATGTGTTTATGGGACTTTTAATGCCCCATATAAAACTATTAATGCAATTTAAATTAAGCAAAAAAATCAAAAAAACATCTTAGGTGTTTAAAATTGAACGTCAATCGTAATGAATACTCACAAAACTACTAAATAATACAAAAGTACCCACAAAACACTTGCATAACTTCTTCCTGAATTTTGGCTTTGTAATTGTTTGTTTGTTTGTTTGTTTGTTTCCAACTCGTTTCCAGCGAGATAAGACAAATCAGATGGAGCGCCGTTGACCTGCCTCCGAGTCTCACTGGGGAGTCATTACGCTGTCTTTGTTTAGCTCCATGGAAACGGACAACGGTAAATGAGGCATTTTAGCTGAAGCCAAAATATTGTCAAGTTGTTTGTTTTTGTGAGGAAAATTAAAAAAAACACCATTTTAAAATGTCCCTGTGGAGGTGGGACTAATGATCTAACAATATGCAAATCTAATGCCGTATTTGTTAACACAATATTTAAAAAAAAAAGTCTTGGAAACAGTCTTGACAAACCTTTAGTGCGAATCATTACCGTCTGAATAATTAAGAAATAAAAGCTGTAAATAACTGAAACAGAGGCTGCTGCAACAAAAAAATACTTAAGCAAATAAACATTTAATCTTTAACATATTATTACTGAGACCACACAGTATCACAATATTTCAATACAGCTTAACATTAACCCTATATTTCCTATTTTGGTTATTGTTACATATACATTTAATATAGAGTAATAAATAAATAAATACATTTCAATTTTAAAATTCAAAATTTTCTAAATAAAATTACTAAAAGTATCCAATTTATGTCTCAAAGTGCACAAAGGATATTAAGGCCAAATTATTAATATTTGGCTTTATGTTTTGGATTAAATTCTACATTGTTTGTATCTAATTCTACAGAAAAGTAGTTTTTGGTACATTCCAGCAATTTTCGATAAACTCTTGGTCTATTTCGACCTTATCTTTAACCTTTTTTCAAGTTTTAATTTATTTCAGGACATTCTTATATTCTTACACCTTTTTATTCTTTATTACTGTAATATTAAATACAGTTTTTTAAATGTATATAATCTAATCCTCCGCCGGGTCAATGCACGTTTACCATTGCGAGATAAGACCACAGAGCTCCAGTGCGTCTAGTGTTTATTTCTTTTATAATTTAATGTGTCGTTTATGGATCAACGCGCATTTTTATTCATCGATTGTCGTTTCTTTTTGACGCGCCCGAACTTAAATTTTTTCCACCAGAACGGATCAAGCGCAGGTCAGTTTCGATTGGTCGCGCTCCGCTTCTACGGTTACACAGCCAAAACACGATGCGGGGCCCGTTTGACGCTCCCGCCTCCGCCAAAGACAAAACAGGAAGTGAACGCTCGCTGACCTGCAGCAGGGTCTCTTTGGGCGTGGCCAGCAGATTGACGGCGGCCGACAGCTTCTGGAAGAAGTCGGCGGCGACGTCGGACAGGCCGATGCTCTGCGTGAAGTCCGTGAGGAGGTCCAGGTTAGCGCGGAGCTGCACGCCGCGGGACCACTGGTAAAAGCCCACCACGGAGCCTGCAAAGTAATGATTATGTAAAGATGATTGAGTTTAATTTGGTCGAAATGCAATACTTTTTAACCCCTCGTGCTTCAAAAAACGTAATTTCAATCTAAAGCTGTTCCTGATCCTTCTGGAGCTGAGACTCGTGAGTTTTGGACTCCAAAATCTGTTTTACTCTAATTAAGTAGAAATCAGCAGAGGAACTGAGATTTTAAATTCTGTCTAGATTTTCTTTCCTAAATATATTTACCGGAGTATTTTTCTTTTTTTTTTAATTTAATATGGACATAGCATTGGACTAACCAGATGCAATGTTTTAAGTGTTATAGCAGAATATGCTAATTTTTAACACCTGTCCATAGGGCCAATTTGGAGTTGCCAATTTTGCCTAATACATGCATGTCTTTGGACGGTGGGAGGAGCCGGAGAACCTGGAGAGAACCCATGGTAACACAGGGAGAACATGCAGACTCCGCCCAGTATAAGTCGCACCAGGCAAAAAATGTATAATATAGAAGAAAAAAACAGTTGCACTGGAATATGAAATGCGGTTGTAAGTGTGAAAATAAAGTATATAAGTATAAATATAAGTATAAGTCGCACCCTGGCCAAAACTATGAAAAAAGGTGTTACTTATGGTACGGAAAATACGGTAGTTTTTACTCACAAAAACAAGCAAAAATGTGAATAAAAGTGAAAAATGACAGCTGCTTAGATGCTCTAAAACTGAGAACCTGACATGGACAATAGACTTGTTCTCTCTGGAATACGTTTCTGATCATCTGCTTTGATCGCTTTTGGTCTCCGACGGCGACGAGGAGCGCCTCACCTCGCTCCATGAGGGCGTTGAAGAGCGACGCGTTGATGAAGAAGAACAAGTACGCGCAGAGCTGGAGCGAGATGTCGGGATGGACCTGGAACGCCGTGAGTAGCTTCAGCGCCTCCTTCAGGACGTCCAGGACGCGGCCGAGACCCTCCGGCGCCTTCAGCTGCCCCATGTCAGAGAACGGGTTCCCCTCCAGCAGAGCGGGCAGTGCCGGGTAAATGCTCTGCGGGCGAGAGGCGAGGAAAAGAAAAAAAGTTAGATTCCAACAGTCGCAAAAAGTATCGATATTGCGAAACAGGTGGGCAAAATAATCAATATCTCAACAAATTAAATATATCTCAACAACACCAAGGTTTTCCATTTGAAAGACTTTCTTTTACGTATTCATTTTTACTTATTTTTACTTATTTGTGATTTTTTTCATGGCTTGATTTGGTTGATCTGTTAAAAGAGAACTAAATTTCACCTAATTAAACGTCTTTGTAAATGATTGTTAAATATGTATTTCAGAAAACAACTCACCTGAGAAACCCTGGCTCCTTATTTTTTATCTTACATGTGATTTTTGGCGATGTTAAATGTTTTAAGTGTTATAGCAGAATATGATTAAGATAAGATAAGATAAGATATTCCTTTATTGTCCCACATGGGGAAATTTCATTGGTGCAACGCAGGTAGATACAGAGGTAGATACAGAAGAACAGATCACTTATAGGAAGTCTGAAAAACACTTTCAGTAGAAGATCTCCTATAAATAAATACTGTGTTATTAAAAAATAAAAAAATTTAAAAAAGCTTTTACGTCCGTTCTCTGACAGTGTATTCTTACCATGGAGCAGCAATACTCGCTAAATACTTTAAAATGTTTATTATGAGGCTTTTTGTAGGGATGTAGTTGATTTAAAACGTTATCGGCTGATTAAAGACATGCTCGGTGCAGCGGTCAGTCGACTAAAGGGGCTGAAAATTACAATGATTGAAAACAAGAAATTGCAATCATTTAAACAGAAAACAAGAAATTGCAATCATTTAAACTGAAAAATAATTTAAACTGAAAAAATAATAAAACAGAAAAAAATAAAACAGAAAAAAATGAAAAGAATGTATAGAAAAAAATATTTAAACTGAATTTTTTCTTTACTAGAAATTGCAATAATTTAAACAGAAAACTACAAGAACATAATTATTTAAAAATAAAACAGGAAAAAAAAATAATAAAAAAAACATAATCGTTAAAGTTAGTTAGTTCTGCTTTAAGTTTTATTTTGACAGACTTTACCAAAACATTTTGGCATGAAAATATTTGATTTAATATAACAAAAAAAATGTCATAAAGTACTTAATATCACAATAATTTTAAATACTGTGCAAAGTTGTTTCTAATCCGTTTTTTCTTACATATCTAACAGTACTCTGGTCTGAACTGTAAGTCACTGCTTTGTGCAAAGGTATAATCCAAGTTTACTCCTTTTTTTCTTCATTGTGTCTCAGTTTTGTCCCCGTCACTGCGTCAATCGTTTGCTAGTGCTAATATTACGCCTCATTTGGAACATTCCTAAAACATCGGTGGAGCGATTGTTTGTGTTTTCTCAGTGGAGGCGAAGAGGAAAGCACTCTCAGAATATACAGGAAATTGTGCCTTGCGTAACACAAAGGCCCAGTGTCTGCGCCGGGATTCTTTGGACACGCGGTCATCTTAAACCTTTATGCGTCACGGCTGGAGTTAAAACGAGCTCAGACGTTTAACCAGGGATGACGGGTGACTGGCTGAAACATTTACGACTCTGACGGCAAAAAGCAGGTGTCTAAATCTGTACTTTACAATGTTTATTATGAGGCTTTTTGCAGGGGTGTAGTCGGTTTAAAAAGTTATATCCCCATCTTTTTCTCTCTACTTCTTCTGTCTTGTTCATTTTATCTGTATATTAATGTGTTCTGTACGTGTTGTCCCCCCTGTCTGTAAATACCCCCCCTTTTTTTATTATGTTCAGCGTCTTTGGGTCACTGAAAAGCGCTATATAAATAAAAGTTATTATTATTATTATTATTATTAAAGACGCGCTCGGTGCAGCGGTTAGTCGACTAAAGGGGCGTGGCGCTCGGAAAAAAACTGAACATTACAATGATTTAAAAAGAAAATGACAAGAAATTGCAAAAAAAATAAACTGTAAAAAAAAAAATGTACGGAAAAAAATAATAAACAGGGAAAAATGTATGAACAGAATAAAAAAATAATAGAAAATATATTTAAATAAGAAAAAACGTTCAAGTGCTGGTACGGCAGCGACACGAGCTGTTTCTAAATCCAAGACAGAACCTCTAACTCTAAGACAGAACCTCTAAATCTAAGACAGAACCTTTAAATCTAAGACAGAACCTGTAAATCTAAGACTAGATCAAAGAAAGACTAAACCCTAAAATCAGACAAAAGTGTTTTTCAGAAACTTGCAGAACAAACAATGTAATATCCCACGACGGAGCTTTAATTTATGAGCCCACAAGTCACAAACGATGTAATTAAACCTTGTAAACGCCTGTGCTTGACTTTGTAGTGTTATTAAAACAGCTCTGCACTTCTTCTTCTGCAGCTGTAAATCTGTTTATGGCTGAAACGTGCTGAATTATCGTTAAAGGCGGCGCTGAGAACATAATTAGAACAAGGTGGAGTTTTGCTAAAGCTGCAGACTCGGGTTTCGTGGCGTTTCGTGGACCGTTGGCTCTGACTTCGATCCGGTTCTTATCGCCGGGGCGATCTGACCGTGCGAGGGGGGGAAAGGGAAGAGGCACGTTTGTTTGAACGATGACATCACCTGCACTTCAAAACGTGACAGAAGAGAAAGTATGAGGAGCCAACGGGGCTTTCTCACAGATAAGACTGAGCAGAGGCCGAATAATAAAAAGATGACTTGCACTGGAAAAAAAATACAAGCTTGAACTAAGTAGTATTTATCTTGATTTGAGTCTCAAAGATTTGCCAGTGGAACAAGCGTAAAATGTATTGTTTTCTGAAAATAAGGAAAAGACAAGCATTTTCTCACTTGAAATTAGAAAAAAAATGATAATAAAAAGATTACTTGCACAGGAAAAAATGTACAAGATCCGGTATTAAAGATAGCTTGAACTAAGTAGTATTTATCTTGATATGATTTAATATTTTGACTGTCTAAAAAATACAATTTACCAATAAAATAAGTAGTATTTTTCTAAATATTTTTCTTAGTATTTTTTAATTTTTAAGTCAAAAATTTAGAAAATGCTTGTCTCTTTCCTATTTTTAGTAAACAATACATTTTACGCTTGTTCAACTGGTAAATCTTCACAAATACTACTTAATTCATTCACGTATTGAGTTATGTAAGACTTTTTCCAAAAATGAATAACGTCATGTGTGCAACCTTTCTAATAAGGGAATAAGGTGATATATTTCTGCACTTTTGTCATTCATTTTACCAACGTTTCACATTCGTCTGATAATAAAACTTGAACTAATACGTTTAAAGACACATTTCTGTTGGATTTACATAACATTGTCGGACTATCGTTATCGCCACGCTGCAAAAACATAACAAAACGAACAAGCGCTGCACAATATATCACAATAATTCATATCAAACTTAAATATATCACAATAACATGATGTAGTTTTTAGCAGGAAAAAGATTTTTTAAAAAGGTGGATTTTCTTTATTCATCTAAATTGGCCTTTATTTGGTCTTGTTTTTGTCTCTTAGTTTTTTTATTTTTTCGAGTTTGACTAAAACAAAATGCGTTATTTGTCTTTTTTTTGTTCTTTCAAAAAGCTAAAACGTACTGAAGTTTTTCTGATTTATGTTGTTTCGACGCACTAAAAAGGAGCGAGTTACATAATGAGTTATATTACACAGCTAAAGAAAGGAAAGGAAAGAAAAATGCCTCCACTTAATCGACACCGGCTCATTTCTCGTCGGAAATTAAGATCTTAAAACATCCTCCTCCCTTCCTGTCTTTCCTCTTTCAGGCGTATCTCTCCGGACAGCGAGGGAAGGAAACACGCCTCCCAAAAATTCAACAAAAAGTGCGAGAAACGGTCACGAGCAGAGTCTCCACAACAACAAAACTGAAACCCGTCCAGCAATCTTATAGCTTTAAACGGGACAAATAATGCAAAATCATCATTAGTATGAATGTAATGGACTAACGAGGTTTGTGATTGACCAAAGACTCGCCCCGTGCTTCGATTGATCGATTAAACGGGCTGTGACACGACCAAACATTTGACTCAAAGTGCAAGACAAGAAAAGTACTCGTGACGTTGTGCATTTGTTTGTAAAAATGTAAAAAAGTTAAATAAATTCACAAATAAATCCACAAATCTTTGGAGAACTCGTTTATGCCGTATCTTTTTTGCTTTGGTTCCAGGTAAATTGTTTCTTCCACCAATAAAATAATTAGTAGACGAATAATAAAATGAATACAATTAATACGATTCATACAATTAATAAAATGACAATATCATAATAATAATAATAATAATAATAAAAAAGGAATAAAAAAAAGAAAAGATAATAATACTTATATAAATATATGTTGGTCGACTCAGAAACCATCGACCAATTAATCGACAAAGCGACTAAAGGCTTACGCCACTCATCATCCAGGTCTGAACCAGAATCAAACAAGGACTAAAAGACCAAACCAGGTCTAATCTTCGGCAAACCCAGAATTAAATCAGAAAACAAGAGTTTTTTTTAAATTCTTCATATTTGGTAGATGGGTCGTGAGCCGTATTAAATCTCTTGGCGGGCCTGATTTGGCCCCCGGGCCTCATGTTCAATAGCGCTGGTATAAACTGTACATTTACTCAGTATTACTGCTTGTACTACTCTAACCATACTACACATACCAAAACAACTATGTAAGTTTGACTGAACTATTCTTAACAGTTGTGTTCTGTTCAAAGTGCACGTTTTAAACATCCAGGAACATAAACGTTTCAGAGAATAACTAACACCAAACTGTCTGAAATGTTCTTGTGATTCCTCTTCTGCTCAGCTCGACGTCACAGCTCCAGAGGTCACATGACAAGCACAACCCTGACCCGACGTCTGTTCAACTGCGGCGCATTGTATTCACAATATCCACAATGACACTACTCCACGTTTCCCTTTGCGTATTTGTACTCGATTGGTGATTCCTCCGCGCCTTCGAGCCGGACAGCGTGGAGCCACAGGCAGTTTACGGGCGGTTTGCAGGCAGTTTACGGGCGGTTTACGTGCGGTCTACCGGCGGAGCTGGACGTGGGAAAGTCTTATAAAGCGTCTGTGGGCCGTAAACGGGAGAACGCTCAGCACGAGTCTGAAGCAGAACACGCCACCGGGAAACAACTTCATATTTCAACACGATTCAGGACCTGCAAAAAGTACCTGCAAGAAGTACCTGCAAGAAGTACCTGCAAGAAGTACCTGCAAGAAGTACCTGCAAGAAGTACCTGCAAGAAGTACCTGCAAGAAGTATCTGCAAGAAGTATCTGCAAGAAGTATCTGCAAGAAGGACCTGCAAGAAGGACCTGCAAGAAGTACCTGCAAGAAGTACATGCAAGAAGTACCTGCAAGAAGTACCTGCAAGAAGTACCTGCAAGAAGTACCTGCAAGAAGTACCTGCGATAATTACCTGCGATAAGTACCTGCGATAAGTACCTGCAAGAAGTACCTGCAAGAAGTACCTGCAAGAAGTACCTGCAAGAAGTACCTGCAAGAAGTACCTGCAAGAAGTACCTGCGATAAGTACCTGCGATAAGTACCTGCGAGAAGTACCTGCGAGAAGTAACTGCGAGAAGTACCTGCGAGAAGTACCTGCGAGAAGTACCTGCGAGAAGTACCTGGAAGAAGTACCTGGAAGAAGTACCTGGAAGAAGTACCTGCAAGAAGTACCTGCAAGAAGTACCTGCAAGAAGTACCTGCAAGAAGTACCTGCAAGAAGGACCTGCAAGAAGTACCTGCAAGAAGTACCTACAAGAAGTACCTACAAGAAGTACCTGCAAGAAGGACCTGCAAGAAGGACCTGCAAGAAGGACTTGCAAGACGTACCTGCAAGAAGGACGAGCAAAAAGGACCTGCAAGAAGGACCAGCAAGAAGGACCTGCAAGAAGGACCTGCAAGAAGTACCTGCAAGAAGTACCTGCAAGAAGTATCTGCAAGAAGTACCTGCAAGAAGTACCTGCAAGAAGTACCTGCGTTAAGTACCTGCGTTAAGTACCTGCGTTAAGTACCTGCGTTAAGTACCTGCGATAAGTACCTGCGATAAGTACCTGCGAGAAGTACCTGCAAGAAGTATCTGCAAGAAGTACTTACAAGAAGGACCTGCAAGAAGTACCTGCAAGAAGTACCTGCAAGAAGTACCTGCAAGAAGTACCTGCAAGAAGTACCTGGAAGAAGGACCTGCAAGAAGGACCTGCAAGAAGGACCTACAAGAAGGACCTGCAAGAAGTACCTACAAGAAGTACCTACAAGAAGGACCTACAAGAAGGACCTACAAGAAGGACCTGCAAGAAGGACCTGCAAGAAGTACCTGCAAGAAGGACGAGCAAGAAGGACCTGCAAGAAGTACCTGCAAGAAGTACCTGCAAGAAGTACCTGCGATAAGTACCTGCGATAAGTACCTGCGAGAAGTACCTGCGAGAAGTAACTGCGAGAAGTACCTGCGAGAAGTACCTGCGAGAAGTACCTGCGAGAAGTACCTGGAAGAAGTACCTGGAAGAAGTACCTGGAAGAAGTACCTGCAAGAAGTACCTGCAAGAAGTACCTGCAAGAAGTACCTGCAAGAAGTACCTGCAAGAAGGACCTGCAAGAAGTACCTGCAAGAAGTACCTACAAGAAGTACCTACAAGAAGTACCTGCAAGAAGGACCTGCAAGAAGGACCTGCAAGAAGGACTTGCAAGACGTACCTGCAAGAAGGACGAGCAAAAAGGACCTGCAAGAAGGACCAGCAAGAAGGACCTGCAAGAAGGACCTGCAAGAAGTACCTGCAAGAAGTACCTGCAAGAAGTATCTGCAAGAAGTACCTGCAAGAAGTACCTGCAAGAAGTACCTGCGTTAAGTACCTGCGTTAAGTACCTGCGTTAAGTACCTGCGTTAAGTACCTGCGATAAGTACCTGCGATAAGTACCTGCGAGAAGTACCTGCAAGAAGTATCTGCAAGAAGTACTTACAAGAAGGACCTGCAAGAAGTACCTGCAAGAAGTACCTGCAAGAAGTACCTGCAAGAAGTACCTGCAAGAAGTACCTGGAAGAAGGACCTGCAAGAAGGACCTGCAAGAAGGACCTACAAGAAGGACCTGCAAGAAGTACCTACAAGAAGTACCTACAAGAAGGACCTACAAGAAGGACCTACAAGAAGGACCTGCAAGAAGGACCTGCAAGAAGTACCTGCAAGAAGGACGAGCAAGAAGGACCTGCAAGAAGTACCTGCAAGAAGTACCTGCAAGAAGTACCTGCAAGAAGTATCTGCAAGAAGTACCTGCAAGAAGTACCTGCAAGAAGTACCTGCGATAAGTACCTGCGATAAGTACCTGCGATAAGTACCTGCGAGAAGTACCTGCAAGAAGGACCTGCAAGAAGTACCTGCAAGAAGTATCTGCAAGAAGGACCTGCAAGAAGTACCTGCAAGAAGTACCTGCAAGAAGTACCTGCGTTAAGTACCTGCGTTAAGTACCTGCGTTAAGTACCTGCGTTAAGTACCTGCGATAAGTACCTGCGATAAGTACCTGCGAGAAGTACCTGCAAGAAATACTTGCAAGAAGTATCTGCAAGAAGTACCTACAAGAAGTACCTGCGAGAAGGACCTGCGAGAAGTACCTGCGAGAAGTACCTGCGAGAAGGACCTGCGAGAAGTACCTGCGAGAAGTACCTGCGAGAAGTACCTGCGAGAAGTACCTGCAAGAAGTACCTGCAAGAAGTACCTGCGAAAAGTAGCTGCACTACTTTGGAGAACACAGGCTCAAATGTTTTTCCCTGTCAATGTTTTTCCCTGTCTGACGTTAGAGAAGGAAAACAAAAACTTAAAATCATAAAAGAACTTACACAAAATCTGTATTGGAATCAATTAAAATACATGAAAAACGTCTATTTCCAAATGTTTCAATGAGCTATATTTATTTTACGGTGTGCCTGAATTGATGGACATTTATTAATCAAATATTCTTCAAATTCCAATGATTTAACAGTTGAAATTTGATTGAGATAACTGTTTTTGTAAAGATTTTCCTCATTAATATGTGTAAAAGTGGAAAATAATGTGATTTCAAGGGTGAATTTTGAATTAGCCGCGGATTAATCACAAAATATGAAACACGCAGGTGGTTTTGTCAGATTAAAACCTGCAGGTGATTTCAGATCCTGGTTTTAAAGACTTTTAAATTGCACTTTGCATTATTCATATATTTAATAGGAGAATATGACTCACATTTAGTAGTTTTTATGAAGGTAAAAGCCAAGATTGTCAAATACGTCACTGTTTTCACTTTTTATCTAAAGACTTTTTACAATACACTTTATCACAACTTATACTTTCTATGAAGCTTGAACACAATTTTGAGGCCAGAAAATGTTTTTTTACCTTGTTAAATCAAATCTGTTGCTTCTTTTTTTATTTTTTATTTTTTATCACAATTACATAAAACCCTTAGTATTTCGACCTGTTATCTGGTTAACAATAGAAAATATATTATGTCCTTTATTTGTGAAATAAATGAAATGTTATTTTAATGCGTCTTTGCCACTAACAACGTGCGAGAAAGTAAAAGCAAGAGTATTCATTATAGTCGACGCTTCTGAAAAAAACATTGACGCCCTCGCTGTGAAATTGCGTCATAAATTTTGCTTAATTGAACCGCGTGAAACGGCTGGAACGTAAATTGCAGTCGCGCGGTTCGTTTGCTTGTTTTAGCCGCGCTTTAATTACGATAAACTCGCCGCAAGTGCTCAGTGATCAGGTGAAATCCCCCCGCACGTCTCCAAAAAACTTAGCTCTCTCGGCGCTGTACTGTCAACAAACGGGCCGTTGCCGCGGGGGACGAGCCGGCGCGTGTTTATGTTTCAGGGAGCGTCGGAGGGTCTCCCCGGGGTCAGTGTCTCAGCCTCGGCTCGTGTTGTGTGTCTGGACGTTTCTCAAATCCAAACAGAAGAGGTATTTACACAGGCGGCGATCGGCTCGGACCGGAAACCGAGGCTCAGCGGGGCCAGGGAAGCTCGACTGGACTCGCCACCGCCGCGTGCAACACAACCGAAAACGCACTTTGAACTGACACAATTTTGGCGTAATTTCCTCCACAAACAGCTGTCTATTTCTGCATAAAAAACTGCTGAGTGTAGTTTAGATCTGTACAAACGTGCTCTGAAATACGTACGTGCGAGTTTTTGAGTAGTTTGTCAGTATACGTGTATATTTCAGACTTTTTGTCAATTTGCGTTTACATTGTGGACTTTGAACAGAATCACACGAGTAAAAGACAAAACGCAACTTGAATTGTCAGAAAAATTACAAATAGATGTTTTTCCCCAAATTGTGTGGCCATACTTTGGAATGTCATTTGTTTCATTGGATTCATTGGAATTTTAAATGCTGGCAAAATTTCTCACTTTTTTTTTAAATTTAGATTTCTGTCTACATTTTCACAGTAAAAATTTCAAATGAACCTTTGAAACTTTCAGTGCATAGATGTTCAAGCCCAAATTCCGCAGTTTTAATTCAGAGTTTAGCGTTAACAGTGGATTCAAGTACCGGTACTTGGTTTCGCAAACATTTTCACTGTGAAATTTACACTCTGGATTTAAACTGTTGAAATTGAAAGCTTGAAAATCTCAGTATGGAATATTCATAAGGTGATTTTTTTTTTTATTTTGAATTTATAAACTGAGAAAAACATATAGAAAAAACAATGAAAACTATTCAAACATGTTTTTTTTCATGGTTGAAAAAAAAGTGATTGAAATTCGCCAGCATTAAAAAATCACAGTCTGATGGAATAAACTATCTTCAATTTAATAATCCTGCCATTGGTGTGGTTTTATTTTATTCCAGAGTTCCACTTAAAACAATCCAAATTCCTGTTCGTTCTGTGTTTTGAGGAAGACGAGCCCTGAATCCAAAATAAACAAAAATACCTTCCATTTTCACAGCTGGAAAAATAAAGGGATCCCATTTTCACCAATAACACTCCGTCCTCCTGGTCTGGGTCAAACATTAAACACTATTTGAAATATCTTCAAATTAAACCTAGAAACCTCTTAATTGGTTAATAGTCTGGGGACTAAACCCTGAACTAAACCTGGACTAGATCAGGACCAAACCCAGTGTGAAAACAGACAAACTGGATCACTTTCCCTTCAATCTACGTCTGGGAGACATGACAAACTGGGTTAAAAAAAATTAAAAGGAGAAGAAAAAGGAAAAAATAAGCAAAATAATAATAATTTAAACAAAAAAATAAATGAAACATAAATTAATTAATAATAATGATAATAAAACAAAAATAATATAATAATAATATGAACAAAAAATAATAATTTGAAAAAAATAATTTTGTCTAAAAACAAATACAATTCCTTTCAAAATGTATTTTCCTGAACATAAACAACTGTATTCCTCCAACGTTTGACCTGCTCCAAGTTCTGAACATGCTTTTACTGACTGAAGACCCAACGTGCTCACTGACCATTACAAACGACTGAACACTGATCTGAACACAGCGTTTTCTCTGTCATGGTTCATCATCAGATCGAGAGAAAAGACTTGACTTCATCATCTCACGCATCGTCTTTCCACCACTGAACCCGTAATGCGGCTGCATGCTGCGCTAACCTTGGTGATATAGTACACCGACTGTTGGAAGGTGAACATGATGACCTCCTCCAGGACCGTCATGGCCTCCTCGCACGCCGCTCGAGTGGACGACAACTCCGCGTCCAGGAGAGCTGAAACGACACGTCGACCGTTAAAAATACGGTAAGTCTCCCGTTCACCCCACGTGGACACCCCACGTGGTCACCCCACGTGCCATGCCCTTCATGGCTCAGACCTCCTGACCCCTCACGCTGCCCCCCGCTCCTTCGGGTCAGACTCCCAGCATCTCCTCGCTGTCCTCCTCGCTTGTCTTCGCAACAGAAGAGTTTTTCACGCTCTCTGTAAAGATCTGTAAAGCATTTTGGTGCAATGCCTGTCGTTTAAAATGTGCTAACTTTACTGCCTTGGCTACATCGGTTATTTGGAAGACACAGATCGATGTTTTTTTGATCAGTGTCCAGTTTCGTTGTGTGATTTTCTAACTTTATGACAGCAGTTGTTTCTTTTTGGGGCTCAGGCTCTACAAAAATAAATTGAATTGAGTGAGGAATGTGCTGAACATGTCGGCAAATGTCGTGATTGGAGAGTTTCGCAAATGTGAATGAAATTTTTGAAAGATTACGCTACTTTTTTGCCTTGCTTTCTAGACTGTAACTTCAAAGCAACATAATAATAGGGCTGCGACAATTAATCCCCTTGACGAAAAAAAAAATAGCTTGGACTAAACAGACTGTAAAAGTGTACAAAAAGATGTTTTATATCAAAATATCATTATGTCATTATCATATCAAGATCTCAAAAAAGAATAAACACTTTCTGATTTTCAACATGATTACACTTAAGTCAGACATATTCTCTGTCTGGAAGCCTTTATTTTAACCTTCATTTGGTTAAAATGTATTGAAACCATTTTGACTGCTAAAATAAGCGTAAATGCGGCCCTAATCTTGAACTTCATTATTGTTCTAAACCACAATGTAACCAAAACTTCCGATCGATACCGAAATATCACTATAGATATTTAAAACGACAGTGTTTCTCGATGCTTGTTTTTCACCGGTGTTTGGAGTACATGAGTTCATCTGCAGTTCGGGAGTACCTTGGTCGTCCCGGTCCCGAGTGTACGGCAGCAGCTGCGGGACCTCGTGCTGGATGAAGTGAAGCAGCTCGATGGAGTTGGACATCCACAGAACCAGAGGACGCAGACTTGGGATCAGAATGTCTGGTGTCAGCTCCTGCTCTGCGCCACCGTCACTGAAGGACAGGAAGACATGCTCAGAACATGCAACGCTTTATACATCTACTGTATTCCAAACTTTACATCAGTTACTTTACATCTGACAGGTCAAAGTCGAAGGACTTGCTCATAGCGCTTCACGTAATAGGAATAGCACGATAATAGGATGGAAATAACATGGCAACTAAAACTGTAATTATGGTAGTAAGTGGTAATTACACGAGGAATCAAGAAACATCTGTCATTCTAACGCGAGTGTGAAGAATGTAAATGACTGAGGGTTCTTTTTTTCACTTGCACATTCACAGCCATTAAATCAGGACTAAACTTGGACTAGAACAGGGCCAACCCAAGTCTACATCAGGACTAAACCTGGACTAGAACAGACCAACCCAAGTCTACATCAGGACTAAACAAGGACTAGATCAGGACCAACCCAAGTCTACATCAGGACTAAACAAGGACTAGAACAGGGCCAACCCAAGTCTACATCAGGACTAAACCTGGACTAGAACAGGACCAACCCAAGTCTACATCAGGACTAAACCTGGACTAGAACAGGGCCAACCCAAGTCTACATCAGGACTAAACCTGGACTAGAACAGACCAACCCAAGTCTACATCAGGACTAAACAAGGACTAGATCAGGACCAACCCAAGTCTACATCAGGACTAAACCTGGACTAGAACAGGACCAACCCAAGTCTACATCAGGACTAAACCTGGACTAGAACAGGGCCAACCCAAGTCTACATCAGGACTAAACCTGGACTAGAACAGACCAACCCAAGTCTACATCAGGACTAAACAAGGACTAGATCAGGACCAACCCAAGTCTACATCAGGACTAAACCTGGACTAGAACAGGACCAACCCAAGTCTACATCAGGACTAAACCTGGACTAGAACAGGACCAACCCAAGTCTACATCAGGACTAAACAAGGACTAGAACAGGACCAACCCAAGCCTGCATCAGGACTGGAATCAGTGACTTTCAAATGTTTCCTCTGCCTTAAATTGTCAACAAAACTTACTGCTGTTGAACCCATGAAACAATAGTTACCTACTTTTGAGATTATAGCGGTTATTTTCGGACAGATTTGAAATACATTTTTGTTTCTCAGGTAGAACTGCATGTAAAACCACAGTGTCAGAGACAAAACGGTGCTGAGTGCCAGAAGCCTCCCCCCTCGTCACTCTCGCCCTTTCTGCTGTTCAGCGTGACATTGTTGTTTATCTCCGGGAAGTTTGTCGCGGTCGCTCTACTCACGTTTCTGGCTGGATCGCTGCAAGCTCCTTTGTCTTGTCCTGAAACGTGCAAAAGACATAATGAAAGAAAACGATCCAGTTCACGCCCGTGCGCAAAACTTGCAAACTTCGAGCGACTCCGAGTGCGTTCCTACACCCTTGATGGCACACTTGATTACGGGACATTATTCCGAACACAATAAGCAGATCTGGCGGTGAACAGATAAGAGTAAAGCGGGTCGGATTCTGTGTACAATAGCGCGCTTATCCGAAAGAAATATAGGGTTTACACTCACCCACATAATTTGCTGGATCTGGCCGGCTATCTTGAGCAGCAGCTGTCTCAAATGTGCAAGATCGCACGTGTTCGCCGAATGCTGGACGCACAGACTCAGCAGGAACGCCGGAGTCAATTTCGGTTCGCTCCCGTCGGCGTCCGTCATCGTCAAGATCTTTCCCAAAATGCGCTCTTCCTGGTGCAGGTCGTAGCTAAGCGCAGCCTCCGTCCCGTCCAGATCCCTCCAACGCGGCGCCAACGGTTTGCTCGGCAGGTTTTTGGGGGAGTCGCAAGGGAAGCGGGGGGCGTTTTTCGGGTCGGAGTTGGGACAGAGTTTGGTCATCCACGGAGGCGTTTGCGACAACGCGGAGGAACTCGTCGGGTCTTTGAACATGAACAAATAGTCCTTCCCCAATCCGACTAGATCGCCAGGGCTCAATTCGACCTCGTCTTTGAGGAGGAAGCCGTTTCGAGTGACGGGGGCGCCGTGTAAAGGTTTCAGCATGGTGGCGGTGGTCCTCTTGGGTTCGGAGGCGCAGCCAGTGCAGTCCAGTCGCCTCACGCAGCAGTGTTGCGGAAAAACGTCCGGCGCGAATAACAAAATGTCCACATTGAGTCGCTCCTCGTCGTCGCCGTTGCTGTGCTCCCTGCAGCGGCCAAAGATGGTGGTGGTGCCGCTCATCAGGTAGATCACGAAATCCTGGAGAGAGAAAGATGATGCTGATCAGACAACAGCGATTGCTCGTCAAGAATAGGATTGTTGTCTGCTTACTGAATGCTGATGTCATGGAAACAGTCAAGAGTAATCTGATTTCTTTCTGATAGTTCACACCAATGCAGTTTTGGACAAAGAGAATGTACTTCCAAATAGAACGGTTAATCAGACGTAATGATCAGGCTTTTAGATAGAGACCCGTCTTCCCGTATTTTGGACGAGGTATTTTAAAACGTGGACGGGCATTTTCGAGTACAGGGACGGCTATTTTATTAATACATCTTAGAAAAAAAGGGAATATCATTATTAAATCGGGCCGGGAAGCATTTGACAATAGTCTGCCATCACAGTTTACGGTTTACAAGTGAAAATTTGCATGCTGCGCGCTGATTGGTCGACAAAATTTGTGTGCCTGGCTCTGATCGGCTGCCAAGGCGTGGTCCGGAGAATGCAGAAGCTACTCGTTTTTTTTCGCCTAGTCCCCCGTACCCCCAGACAAAATTATTTGGACGAGGTGTTTTCAAATTCTATCTAAAAGCCTGGTAATGATTAGCTTGTTTGATTGTTCTAGTTATCTGATGTTTACTGGTCTTGTAAATGTTCCTCAATCAATAACAGGAAATGAACCGCAGCATTGATCAAAGCCACACCTTAACAAAAAGTCGGTTTGCCGTCAATCAGACTTCCTCGGAATTTTACTGAGCGCTCAAGCGTCGCAAGGAGGGAGTGCAATACAGGGTTACTCAAACATGTATGAATCATCCAAATACAACTGAGGTGAGCTAATGATGAGGGAGGAAACTAAACGCTGGGCCAGTATGCATTAAACACAGGCCGGTACTTTCTTTGGGCCAACCTGCTGTCTAAAGTATGCGGTTTTATCTGAAGACTTTAGTGCAAAACAGGGCTACCGTTAGTTTGCAGTAAAGTCAATTCAATCACATGATGAAAAAAAATCTAAATTGGCCCATAGCAACCCAAAAATATCGCCGGCGCTCATCAGTCGTGTCAGTCTCGGCCACGAAAAAAGACTTACACCAATTTACACCAATATACATGATGCTTCAGAACATCTCTCAAGAAATGGTTATGAAGCACGATTGAGTTGTAAAAAATTAATTTGCCGTCCATCTTCCATTGTCCATTTTCTACCGCTTGTTCCCTTTCGGGGTCGCGGGTGACTGGAGCCTATCCCAGTGACTTCGGGCCTTAGGCGGGGTACACCCTGGACAGTGGCCAACTTGTCGCAGGGTCAACACAGAGACATAGACATTACACTCTCACATTCATTAGGAGTGGAATTTAGAGTCACCAATTTTGCCTAACACATGCATGTCTTTGGACGGTGGGAGGAGCCGGAGAACCCGGAGAACCCACGGTAACACGGGGAGAACATACAGACTCCACCCAGAGAGATCATGTGATGTTGGTCTGGTCCGGGAATCGAACCCGTGATCTCCTTCTTGGGAGGCAAGAGCGCTAACCGCCTTTGCCACCGTGCACCCCAACCTAATTTGCAGTTATTTATTTTAAAATGTGATGATTTTGCCGGAACTTTAGAATGAACATAAAAGGTTTTAAAAAGGACTTTTGAACTGCTAATCCAAATCCCAAATGTGTTGCACGGATACGACTGTGAGCTACGACGTACAAGCACAAACTTAAACTAACAAAAGACAGAAGCAGTTGCCACGACGAAAGGGGCGCCACGCAGCAGTTATAAACCTGCGTCGGCTCCTCCTGGCGTTGTGACGCAGTAAAAGATATCTAACCCTTTGCCCATCGTCCAAACACCACATGCCGACTCCTTTTAGCTTCCTTGCGCAACATGTCGGCCTGGCACCGAGTCTGGGCGCGCGGACGAGCCACGGGCGGGGCGGCTCTGACCAGACACGATTACAGCGACGCCAAGCACCTTCTGGCTCTAATGCTATTACCGAGGGCGATGTGGAGGTGCCAGGCGGGATTAAGAGAGTGAACGCCCGCGATGCTAGTGATGATCTCCGTTCGCAGCGAGACAGACGGTAATTATACGCCTGTACAAACAAATGGACGTAAAATTACATCTTGTTTCGTGCAGGGCTGACATCTGATGAGCAAGGGGAGGTTCGTTTTACTCACATTGGATGTCAAAGTTCATCCAACCACCTCCACTTTCTCATTCCCATAATTTTATAAAGCAATAACAAACGGAACAAGTGAAAAAAGCAAAAATATACACAGTAAATGTCAAATTTTCCATCCTTTTGTAAATGTCTAATGTGACATCAAACCCGTCCTTGATTGGTTGGTTGGTTGGTTGATTGGTTGGTTGGTTGGTTGGCTGGTTAACGCCCCCATCATCCATTTCCTTGTCATTATCGCTTTGTTTTTGCGGCAACCAAAAGTGCGTTCCCCAAGTATCCAGCCATAGTTTCCATTGTCGGAGTTTTACGTCCGAGTTATGTGGTTTTAAAGTGGAACGGGACGGCGAGGTTGAAGTTGGCAGAGCCTCGTTAATCTCAGTCCGGTGTTTATGAACTAGAGGGCAGTGCTTGTGATGAGTCGGTACTTGCCCCGTGAATAATACGCACTTGGTGTTATGAAATACTGTGATACATTTTCCCAACACAAGTATTTCCAGGCCTGACATTTTGTGCCTCTCCATTGGGATTGTACATGTTTGTTCCCACTCTTCATTTGTTATAACACAATTTCCTTCCTTTTTCCATTTATGTATTATATCCCTAGATGAACAGTAATACATTCGTAGTTGTGAGATAATAAATCTTCAATAAATATATCTAACATCTCAGTTATCTCTGTTTTGACTGAACTAAATGTAGCCAATGAACAAGAATGAATAGATAATGTTTTGGGTTTAGAGATGTCGTAATATCAAATGTTAGTGTTGCGATTATTGTGAGAAAAAACATCTCGATTTAACGATTGTTCAGGATTATTATTGAGACTGCGACCAAACAACGGCGAAATCGCTAATTTTTGCTCATTCTCGCGGTCTAAAACATTACTGTTCTTCAAGTTTGTGAGCGAGTTCTTCTCTCTGTGTTGTGTTCCCTGTTCTCTCTATGTTGTGTTCCACGTTCTCTCTGTGTTGTGTTCCACTTTCTCTCTGTGTGGTGTTCCGTGTGCTCTCTGTTGAGTTCCCTGTTCTCTCTATGTTGTGTTCCGTGTTCTCTCTGTGTTGTGTTCCATGTTCTCTCTGTGTTGTGTTCCATGTTCTCTCTGTGTTGTGTTCCATGTTCTCTCTGTGTTATCTCTGTGCTGTGTTCCACGTTCTCTCTGTGTTGTGTTCCATGTTCTCTCTGTGTTGTGTTCCACGTTCTCTCTGTGTTGTGTTCCACGTTCTCTCTGTGTTGTGTTCCACGTTCCCTCTGTGTTGTGTTCCGTGTGCTCTCTGTTGAGTTCCGTGTTCTCTCTGTGTTGGGTTCCGTGTTCTCTCTGTGTTGTGTTCCGTGTTCTCTCTGTGTTGTGTTCCATGTTCTCTCTGTGTTCTCTCTGTGCTGTGTTCCATGCTCTCTCTCTGTTGTGTTTCGTGTTCTCTCCGTGTTGTGTTCCATGTTCTCTCTGTGTTCTCTCTGTGCTGTGTTCCACGTTCTCTCTGTGTTGTGTTCCATGTTCTCTCTATGTTGTGTTCCATGTTCTCTCTATGTTGTGTTCCACATTCTCTCTGTGTTGTGTTCCACATTCTCTCTCTGTTGTGTTCCGTGTGCTCTCTGTTGAGTTCCGTGTTCTCTCTGTGTTGTGTTCCATGTTCTCTCTGTGTTGTGTTCCATGTTCTCTCTGTGCTGTGTTCCATGCTCTCTCTGTTGTGTTCCATGCTCTCTCTGTTGTGTTCCATGTTCTCTCTGTGTTCTCTCTATGTTGTGTTTCATGTTCTCTCTGTGTTGTGTTCCGTGCTCTCTCTGTGTTGTGTTCCGTGCTCTCTCTGTGTTGTGTTCCGTGCTCTCTCTGTGTTGTGTTCCGTGCTCTCTCTGTGTTGTGTTCCGTGCTCTCTCTGTGTTGTGTTCCGTGCTCTCTCTGTGTTGTGTTCCGTGTTCTCTGTGTTGTGTTCCGTGTTCTCTCTGTGTTGTGTTCCGTGTTCTCTCTGTGTTGTGTTCCGTGTTCTCCCTGTGCTGTGTTCCGTGTTCTCCCTGTGTTGTGTTCCGTGCTTTCTCTGTGTTGTGTTCCATGTTCTCTCTGTGTTCTCTCTGTGTTGTGTTTCATGTTCTCTCTGTGTTGTGTTCCGTGTTCTCTCTGTGTTGTGTTCCGTGTTCTCTCTGTGTTGTGTTCCGTGTTCTCTCTGTGTTGTGTTCCGTGTTCTCTCTGTGTTGTGTCCCGTGTTCTCTCTGTGTTGTGTCCCGTGTTCTCTCTGTGTTGTGTTCCGTGTTCTCTCTGTGTTGTATTCCGTGCTCTCTCTGTGTTGTGTTCCGTGCTCTCTCTGTGTTGTGTTCCGTGCTCTCTCTGTGTTGTGTTCCGTGCTCTCTCTGTGTTGTGTTCCATGTTCTCTCTGTGTTGTGTTCGATGTTCTCTCTGTGTTGTGTTCCATGCTTTCTCTGTGTTGTGTTCCATGTTCTCTCTGTGTTCTCTCTGTGTTGTGTTTCATGTTCTCTCTGTGTTGTGTTCCGTGTTCTCTCAGTGTTGTGTTCCGTGTTCTCTCAGTGTTGTGTTCCGTGTTCTCTCTGTGTTGTGTTCTGTGTTCTCTCTGTGTTGTATTCCGTGTTCTCTCTGTGTTGTGTTCCATGTTCTCTCTGTGTTGTGTTCCGTGTTCTCTCTGTGTTGTGTTCCGTGTTCTCCCTGTGCTGTGTTCCGTGTTCTCTCTGTGTTGTGTTCCGTGTTCTCTCTGTGCTGTGTTCCGTGTTCTCTCTGTGTTGTGTTCCATGCTTTCTCTGTGTTGTGTTCCATGTTCTCTCTGTGTTCTCTCTGTGTTGTGTTTCATGTTCTCTCTGTGTTGTGTTCCGTGTTCTCTCTGTGTTGTGTTCCGTGTTCTCTCTGTGTTGTGTTCCGTGTTCTCTCTGTGTTGTGTTCCGTGTTCTCTCTGTGTTGTGTCCCATGTTCTCTCTGTGTTGTGTTCCGTGTTCTCTCTGTGTTGTATTCCGTGCTCTCTCTGTGTTGTGTTCCGTGCTCTCTCTGTGTTGTGTTCCGTGCTCTCTCTGTGTTGTGTTCCGTGCTCTCTCTGTGTTGTGTTCCATGTTCTCTCTGTGTTGTGTTCCATGCTTTCTCTGTGTTGTGTTCAATGTTCTCTCTGTGTTCTCTCTGTGTTGTGTTTCATGTTCTCTCTGTGTTGTGTTCCGTGTTCTCTCAGTGTTGTGTTCCGTGTTCTCTCAGTGTTGTGTTCCGTGTTCTCTCAGTGTTGTGTTCCGTGTTCTCTCTGTGTTGTGTTCCGTGTTCTCTCTGTGTTGTGTTCCGTGTTCTCTCTGTGTTATGTTCCGTGTTCTCTCTGTGTTATGTTCCGTGTTCTCTCTGTGTTGTGTCCCATGTTCTCTCTGTGTTGTGTCCCGTGTTCTCTCTGTGTTGTGTTCCGTGTTCTCTCTGTGTTGTGTTCCATGTTCTCTCTGTGTTCTCTCTATGTTCTCTCTGTGTTCTCTCTGTGTTCTCTCTGTGTTCTCTCTGTGTTGTGTTCCATGTTCTCTCTGTGTTCTCTCTGTGTTCTCTCTGTGTTGTGTTTCATGTTCTCTCTGTGTTGTGTTCCGTGTTCTCTCAGTGTTGTGTCCCGTGTTCTCTCTGTGTTGTGTTCCGTGTTCTCTCTGTGTTGTGTTCCGTGTTCTCTCTGTGTTGTGTCCCGTGTTCTCTCTGTGTTGTGTCCCGTGTTCTCTCTGTGTTGTGTTCCACGTTCTCTCTGTGTTGTGTTCCACGTTCTCTCTGTGTTGTGTTCCATGTTCTCTCTGTGTTGTGTTCAGTGTTCTCTGTGTTGTGTTCCGTGCTCTCTCTGTGTTGTGTTCCGTGCTCTCTCTGTGTTGTGTTCCGTGCTCTCTCTGTGTTGTGTTCCGTGCTCTCTCTGTGTTGTGTTCCGTGTTCTCTCTGTGTTGTGTTCCACGTTCTCTCTGTGTTGTGTTCCACGTTCTCTCTGTGTTGTGTTCCATGTTCTCTCTGTGTTGTGTTCAGTGTTCTCTGTGTTGTGTTCCGTGCTCTCTCTGTGTTGTGTTCCGTGCTCTCTGTGTTGTGTTCCGTGCTCTCTCTGTGTTGTGTTCCGTGCTCTCTCTGTGTTGTGTTCCATGTTCTCTCTGTGTTGTGTTCCGCGCTCTCTCTGTGTTGTGTTCCGTGCTCTCTCTGTGTTGTGTTCCGTGCTCTCTCTGTGTTGTGTTGTGTTCTCTCTGTGTTGTATTCCGTGTTCTCTCTGTGTTGTGTTCCATGTTCTCTCTGTGTTGTATTCCGTGCTCTCTCTGTGTTGTGTTCCGTGCTCTCTCTGTGTTGTGTTCCGTGCTCTCTCTGTGTTGTGTTCCGTGCTCTCTCTGTGTTGTGTTCCGTGCTCTCTCTGTGTTGTGTTCCGTGCTCTCTCTGTGTTGTGTTCCGTGCTCTCTCTGTGTTGTGTTCCGTGCTCTCTCTGTGTTGTGTTGTGTTCTCTCTGTGTTGTATTCCGTGTTCTCTCTGTGTTGTGTTCCATGTTCTCTCTGTGTTGTGTTCCGTGTTCTCTCTGTGTTGTGTTCCGTGTGCTCTCTGTTGAGTTCCCTGTTCTCTCTGTGTTGTGTTCCGTGCTCTCTCTGTGTTGTGTTCCGTGTTCTCTCTGTGTTGTGTTCCGTGCTCTCTCTGTGTTGTGTTCCGTGCTCTCTCTGTGCTGTGTTCCGTGCTCTCTCTGTGCTGTGTTCCGTGCTCTCTCTGTGTTGTGTTCCGTGCTCTCTCTGTGTTGTGTTCCGTGTTCTCTCTGTGTTGTATTCTGTGTTCTCTCTGTGTTGTGTTCCGTGTTCTCTCTGTGTTGTGTTCCGTGTTCTCTCTGTGTTGTGTTCCGTGTTCTCTCTGTGTTGTGTTCCGTGTTCTCTCTGTGTTGTGTTCCGTGTTCTCTCTGTGTTGTGTTCCGTGTTCTCTCTGTGCTGTGTTCGATGTTCTCTCTGTGTTGTGTTCCATGCTTTCTCTGTGTTGTGTTCCATGTTCTCTCTGTGTTCTCTGTGTTGTGTTTCATGTTCTCTCTGTGTTGTGTTCTGTGTTCTCTCTGTGTTGTGTTTCGTGTTCTCTCTGTGTTGTGTTCCGTGTTCTCTCTGTGTTGTGTTCCGTGTTCTCTCAGTGTTGTGTTCCGTGTTCTCTCAGTGTTGTGTTCCGTGTTCTCTCTGTGTTGTGTTCCGTGTTCTCTCTGTGTTGTGTCCCATGTTCTCTCTGTGTTGTGTCCCGTGTTCTCTCTGTGTTGTGTTCCGTGTTCTCTCTGTGTTGTGTTCCATGTTCTCTCTGTGTTCTCTCTGTGTTGTGTTTCATGTTCTCTCTGTGTTGTGTTCCGTGTTCTCTCTGTGTTGTGTCCCGTGTTCTCTCTGTGTTGTGTTCCGTGTTCTCTCTGTGTTGTGTTCCATGTTCTCTCTGTGTTCTCTCTGTGTTGTGTTTCATGTTCTCTCTGTGTTGTGTTCCGTGTTCTCTCAGTGTTGTGTCCAGTGTCCTCTGTGTTGTGTTCCGTGTTCTCTCTGTGTTGTGTTCCGTGTTCTCTCTGTGTTGTGTTCCGTGTTCTCTCTGTGTTGTGTTCCGTGTTCTCTCTGTGTTGTGTTCCGTGCTCTCTCAGTGTTGTGTTCCGTGCTCTCAATGTGTTGTGTTCCATGTTCTCTCTGTGTTCTCTCTGTGCTGTGTTCCACGTTCTCTCTGTGTTGTGTTCCATGTTCTCTCTATGTTGTGTTCCATGTTCTCTCTATGTTGTGTTCCACATTCTCTCTGTGTTGTGTTCCACATTCTCTCTGTGTTGTGTTCCGTGTGCTCTCTGTTGAGTTCCGTGTTCTCTCTGTGTTGTGTTCCATGTTCTCTCTGTGTTGTGTTCCATGTTCTCTCTGTGTTCTCTCTGTGCTGTGTTCCATGCTCTCTCTGTTGTGTTCCATGTTCTCTCTGTGTTCTCTCTATGTTGTGTTTCATGTTCTCTCTGTGTTGTGTTCCGTGCTCTCTCTGTGTTGTGTTCCGTGCTCTCTCTGTGTTGTGTTCCGTGCTCTCTCTGTGTTGTGTTCCGTGCTCTCTCTGTGTTGTGTTCCGTGCTCTCTCTGTGTTGTATTCCGTGTTCTCTCTGTGTTGTGTTCCGTGTTCTCTCTGTGTTGTGTTCCGTGTTCTCCCTGTGCTGTGTTCCGTGTTCTCTCTGTGTTGTGTTCCGTGCTTTCTCTGTGTTGTGTTCCATGTTCTCTCTGTGTTCTCTCTGTGTTGTGATTCATGTTCTCTCTGTGTTGTGTTCCGTGTTCTCTCTGTGTTGTGTTCCGTGTTCTCTCTGTGTTGTGTTCCGTGTTCTCTCTGTGTTGTGTTCCGTGTTCTCTCTGTGTTGTGTTCCGTGTTCTCTCTGTGTTGTGTTCCGTGTTCTCCCTGTGCTGTGTTCCGTGTTCTCTCTGTGTTGTGTTCCGTGCTTTCTCTGTGTTGTGTTCCATGTTCTCTCTGTGTTCTCTCTGTGTTGTGATTCATGTTCTCTCTGTGTTGTGTTCCGTGTTCTCTCTGTGTTGTGTTCCGTGTTCTCTCTGTGTTGTGTTCCGTGTTCTCTCTGTGTTGTGTTCCGTGTTCTCTCTGTGTTGTGTCCCGTGTTCTCTCTCTGTTGTGTTCCGTGTTCTCTCTGTGTTGTGTTCCGTGTTCTCTCTGTGTTGTATTCCGTGCTCTCTCTGTGTTGTGTTCCGTGCTCTCTCTGTGTTGTGTTCCGTGCTCTCTCTGTGTTGTGTTCCATGTTCTCTCTGTGTTGTGTTCGATGTTCTCTCTGTGTTGTGTTCCATGCTTTCTCTGTGTTGTGTTCCATGTTCTCTCTGTGTTCTCTCTGTGTTGTGTTCCGTGTTCTCTCAGTGTTGTTTTCCGTGTTCTCTCAGTGTTGTGTTCCGTGTTCTCTCAGTGTTGTGTTCCGTGTTCTCTCTGTGTTGTGTTCTGTGTTCTCTCTGTGTTGTATTCCGTGTTCTCTCTGTGTTGTGTTCCATGTTCTCTCTGTGTTGTGTTCCGTGTTCTCTCTGTGTTGTGTTCCGTGTTCTCCCTGTGCTGTGTTCCGTGTTCTCTCTGTGTTGTGTTCCGTGTTCTCTCTGTGCTGTGTTCCGTGTTCTCTCTGTGTTGTGTTCCATGTTCTCTCTGTGTTCTCTCTGTGTTGTGTTTCATGTTCTCTCTGTGTTGTGTTCCGTGTTCTCTCTGTGTTGTGTTCCGTGTTCTCTCTGTGTTGTGTTCCGTGTTCTCTCTGTGTTGTGTTCCGTGTTCTCTCTGTGTTGTGTTCGATGTTCTCTCTGTGTTGTGTTCCATGCTTTCTCTGTGTTGTGTTCCATGTTCTCTCTGTGTTCTCTCTGTGTTGTGTTTCATGTTCTCTCTGTGTTGTGTTCCGTGTTCTCTCTGTGTTGTGTCCCGTGTTCTCTCTGTGTTGTGTTCCGTGTTCTCTCTGTGTTGTGTTCCATGTTCTCTCTGTGTTCTCTCTGTGTTGTGTTTCATGTTCTCTCTGTGTTGTGTTCCGTGTTCTCTCAGTGTTGTGTCCAGTGTCCTCTGTGTTGTGTTCCGTGTTCTCTCTGTGTTGTGTTCCGTGTTCTCTCTGTGTTGTGTTCCGTGTTCTCTCTGTGTTGTGTTCCGTGTTCTCTCTGTGTTGTGTTCCGTGCTCTCTCAGTGTTGTGTTCCGTGCTCTCAATGTGTTGTGTTCCATGTTCTCTCTGTGTTCTCTCTGTGCTGTGTTCCACGTTCTCTCTGTGTTGTGTTCCATGTTCTCTCTATGTTGTGTTCCATGTTCTCTCTATGTTGTGTTCCACATTCTCTCTGTGTTGTGTTCCACATTCTCTCTGTGTTGTGTTCCGTGTGCTCTCTGTTGAGTTCCGTGTTCTCTCTGTGTTGTGTTCCATGTTCTCTCTGTGTTGTGTTCCATGTTCTCTCTGTGTTCTCTCTGTGCTGTGTTCCATGCTCTCTCTGTTGTGTTCCATGTTCTCTCTGTGTTCTCTCTATGTTGTGTTTCATGTTCTCTCTGTGTTGTGTTCCGTGCTCTCTCTGTGTTGTGTTCCGTGCTCTCTCTGTGTTGTGTTCCGTGCTCTCTCTGTGTTGTGTTCCGTGCTCTCTCTGTGTTGTGTTCCGTGCTCTCTCTGTGTTGTATTCCGTGTTCTCTCTGTGTTGTGTTCCGTGTTCTCTCTGTGTTGTGTTCCGTGTTCTCCCTGTGCTGTGTTCCGTGTTCTCTCTGTGTTGTGTTCCGTGCTTTCTCTGTGTTGTGTTCCATGTTCTCTCTGTGTTCTCTCTGTGTTGTGATTCATGTTCTCTCTGTGTTGTGTTCCGTGTTCTCTCTGTGTTGTGTTCCGTGTTCTCTCTGTGTTGTGTTCCGTGTTCTCTCTGTGTTGTGTTCCGTGTTCTCTCTGTGTTGTGTCCCGTGTTCTCTCTCTGTTGTGTTCCGTGTTCTCTCTGTGTTGTGTTCCGTGTTCTCTCTGTGTTGTATTCCGTGCTCTCTCTGTGTTGTGTTCCGTGCTCTCTCTGTGTTGTGTTCCGTGCTCTCTCTGTGTTGTGTTCCATGTTCTCTCTGTGTTGTGTTCGATGTTCTCTCTGTGTTGTGTTCCATGCTTTCTCTGTGTTGTGTTCCATGTTCTCTCTGTGTTCTCTCTGTGTTGTGTTCCGTGTTCTCTCAGTGTTGTTTTCCGTGTTCTCTCAGTGTTGTGTTCCGTGTTCTCTCAGTGTTGTGTTCCGTGTTCTCTCTGTGTTGTGTTCTGTGTTCTCTCTGTGTTGTATTCCGTGTTCTCTCTGTGTTGTGTTCCATGTTCTCTCTGTGTTGTGTTCCGTGTTCTCTCTGTGTTGTGTTCCGTGTTCTCCCTGTGCTGTGTTCCGTGTTCTCTCTGTGTTGTGTTCCGTGTTCTCTCTGTGCTGTGTTCCGTGTTCTCTCTGTGTTGTGTTCCATGTTCTCTCTGTGTTCTCTCTGTGTTGTGTTTCATGTTCTCTCTGTGTTGTGTTCCGTGTTCTCTCTGTGTTGTGTTCCGTGTTCTCTCTGTGTTGTGTTCCGTGTTCTCTCTGTGTTGTGTTCCGTGTTCTCTCTGTGTTGTGTTCGATGTTCTCTCTGTGTTGTGTTCCATGCTTTCTCTGTGTTGTGTTCCATGTTCTCTCTGTGTTCTCTCTGTGTTGTGTTTCATGTTCTCTCTGTGTTGTGTTCCGTGTTCTCTCAGTGTTGTGTTCCGTGTTCTCTCAGTGTTGTGTTCCGTGTTCTCTCTGTGTTATGTTCCGTGTTCTCTCTGTGTTATGTTCCGTGTTCTCTCTGTGTTGTGTCCCATGTTCTCTCTGTGTTGTGTCCCGTGTTCTCTCTGTGTTGTGTTCCGTGTTCTCTCTGTGTTGTGTTCCATGTTCTCTCTGTGTTCTCTCTATGTTCTCTCTGTGTTGTGTTTCATGTTCTCTCTGTGTTGTGTTCTGTGTTCTCTCTGTGTTGTGTTCCATGTTCTCTCTGTGTTGTGTTCCGTGTTCTCCCTGTGTTGTGTTCCGTGTTCTCTCTGTGCTGTGTTCGGTGTTCTCTCTGTGTTGTGTTCCGTGTTCTCTCTGTGTTCTCTCTGTGTTCTCTCTGTGTTCTCTCTGTGTTCTCTCTGTGTTCTCTCTGTGTTGTGTTCCATGTTCTCTCTGTGTTCTCTCTGTGTTCTCTCTGTGTTGTGTTTCATGTTCTCTCTGTGTTGTGTTCCGTGTTCTCTCAGTGTTGTGTCCCGTGTTCTCTCTGTGTTGTGTTCCGTGTTCTCTCTGTGTTGTGTCCCGTGTTCTCTCTGTGTTGTGTTCCGTGTTCTCTCTGTGTTGTGTTCCACGTTCTCTCTGTGTTGTGTTCCACGTTCTCTCTGTGTTGTGTTCCACGTTCTCTCTGTGTTGTGTTCCACGTTCTCTCTGTGTTGTGTTCAGTGTTCTCTGTGTTGTGTTCCGTGCTCTCTCTGTGTTGTGTTCCGTGCTCTCTCTGTGTTGTGTTCCGTGCTCTCTCTGTGTTGTGTTCCGTGCTCTCTCTGTGTTGTGTTCCATGTTCTCTCTGTGTTGTGTTCCGCGCTCTCTCTGTGTTGTGTTCCGTGCTCTCTCTGTGTTGTGTTCCGTGCTCTCTCTGTGTTGTGTTGTGTTCTCTCTGTGTTGTGTTGTGTTCTCTCTGTGTTGTATTCCGTGTTCTCTCTGTGTTGTGTTCCATGTTCTCTCTGTGTTGTGTTCCGTGTTCTCTCTGTGTTGTATTCCGTGCTCTCTCTGTGTTGTGTTCCGTGCTCTCTCTGTGTTGTGTTCCGTGCTCTCTCTGTGTTGTGTTCCGTGCTCTCTCTGTGTTGTGTTCCGTGCTCTCTCTGTGTTGTGTCCCGTGTTCTCTCTGTGTTGTGTTCCGTGTTCTCTCTGTGTTGTGTTCCATGTTCTCTCTGTGTTCTCTCTATGTTCTCTCTGTGTTGTGTTCCGTGTTCTCTCAGTGTTGTGTCCAGTGTCCTCTGTGTTGTGTTCCGTGTTCTCTCTGTGTTGTGTTCCGTGTTCTCTCTGTGTTGTGTTCCGTGTTCTCTCTGTGTTGTGTTCCGTGTTCTCTCTGTGTTGTGTTCCGTGCTCTCTCTGTGTTGTGTTCCGTGCTCTCTCTGTGTTGTCTTCCGTGCTCTCTCTGTGTTGTGTTCCATGTTCTCTCTGTGTTGTGTTCCGTGCTCTCTCTGTGTTGTGTTCCGTGCTCTCTCTGTGTTGTGTTCCGTGCTCTCGCTGTGTTGTGTTCCGTGTTCTCTCTGTGTTGTATTCCGTGTTCTCTCTGTGTTGTGTTCCGTGTTCTCTCTGTGTTGTATTCTGTGTTCTCTCTGTGTTGTGTTCCGTGTTCTCTCTGTGTTGTGTTCCGTGTTCTCTCTGTGTTGTGTTCCGTGTTCTCTCTGTGTTGTGTTCCATGTTCTCTCTGTGTTGTGTTCCATGTTCTCTCTGTGTTGTGTTCCATGTTCTCTCTGTGTTGTGTTCCGTGTTCTCTCTGTGCTGTGTTCGATGTTCTCTCTGTGTTGTGTTCCATGCTTTCTCTGTGTTGTGTTCCATGTTCTCTCTGTGTTCTCTCTGTGTTGTGTTCCATGTTCTCTCTGTGTTCTCTCTGTGTTCTCTCAGTGTTCTCTCAGTGTTGTGTTCCATGTTCTCTCTGTGTTGTGTTCCATGTTCTCTCTGTGTTGTGTTCCATGTTCTCTCTGTGTTGTGTTCCATGTTCTCTCTTTGTTGTGTTCCATGTTCTCTCTGTGTTGTGTTCTATGTTCTCTCTGTGTTGTGTTCCATGTTCTCTCTGTGCTGTGTTCCATGTTCTCTCTGTGCTGTGTTCCATGTTCTCTCTGTGTTGTGTTCCATGTTCTCTCTGTGTTGTGTTCCGTGTTCTCTCCGTGTTGTATTCCGTGCTCTCTCCGTGTTGTGTTCCGTGCTCTCTCTGTGTTGTGTTCCGTGCTCTCTCTGTGTTGTGTTCCATGTTCTCTCTGTGTTGTGTTCGATGTTCTCTCTGTGTTGTGTTCGATGCTTTCTCTGTGTTGTGTTCCATGTTCTCTCTGTGTTCTCTCTGTGTTGTGTTTCATGTTCTCTCTGTGTTGTGTTCCGTGTTCTCTCAGTGTTGTGTTCCGTGTTCTCTCAGTGTTGTGTTCCGTGTTCTCTCTGTGTTATGTTCCGTGTTCTCTCTGTGTTATGTTCCGTGTTCTCTCTGTGTTGTGTCCCATGTTCTCTCTGTGTTGTGTCCCATGTTCTCTCTGTGTTGTGTTCCGTGTTCTCTCTGTGTTGTGTTCCATGTTCTCTCTGTGTTCTCTCTATGTTCTCTCTGTGTTGTGTTTCATGTTCTCTCTGTGTTGTGTTCTCTCTGTGTTGTGTTCCATGTTCTCTCTGTGTTGTGTTCCGTGTTCTCCCTGTGTTGTGTTCCGTGTTCTCTCTGTGCTGTGTTCGATGTTCTCTCTGTGTTGTGTTCCATGCTTTCTCTGTGTTGTGTTCCATGTTCTCTCTGTGTTCTCTCTGTGTTCTCTCTGTGTTCTCTCTGTGTTCTCTCTGTGTTGTGTTCCATGTTCTCTCTGTGTTCTCTCTGTGTTCTCTCTGTGTTGTGTTCCATGTTCTCTCTGTGTTGTGTTCCGCGCTCTCTCTGTGTTGTGTTCCGTGCTCTCTCTGTGTTGTGTTCCGTGCTCTCTCTGTGTTGTGTTGTGTTCTCTCTGTGTTGTATTCCGTGTTCTCTCTGTGTTGTGTTCCATGTTCTCTCTGTGTTGTGTTCCGTGTTCTCTCTGTGTTGTATTCCGTGCTCTCTCTGTGTTGTGTTCCGTGCTCTCTCTGTGTTGTGTTCCGTGCTCTCTCTGTGTTGTGTTCCGTGCTCTCTCTGTGTTGTGTTCCGTGCTCTCTCTGTGTTGTGTTCCGTGCTCTCTCTGTGTTGTGTTCCGTGCTCTCTCTGTGTTGTGTTGTGTTCTCTCTGTGTTGTATTCCGTGTTCTCTCTGTGTTGTGTTCCATGTTCTCTCTGTGTTGTGTTCCGTGTTCTCTGTGTTGTGTTCCGTGTGCTCTCTGTTGAGTTCCCTGTTCTCTCTGTGTTGTGTTCCGTGCTCTCTCTGTGTTGTGTTCCGTGTTCTCTCTGTGTTTTGTTCCGTGCTCTCTCTGTGCTGTGTTCCGTGCTCTCTCTGTGTTGTGTTCCGTGCTCTCTCTGTGTTGTGTTCTGTGTTCTCTCTGTGTTGTATTCTGTGTTCTCTCTGTGTTGTGTTCCGTGTTCTCTCTGTGTTGTGTTCCATGTTCTCTCTGTGTTGTGTTCCGTGTTCTCTCTGTGTTGTGTTCCGTGTTCTCTCTGTGTTGTGTTCCGTGTTCTCTCTGTGCTGTGTTCGATGTTCTCTCTGTGTTGTGTTCCATGCTTTCTCTGTGTTGTGTTCCATGTTCTCTCTGTGTTCTCTCTGTGTTGTGTTTCATGTTCTCTCTGTGTTGTGTTCTGTGTTCTCTCTGTGTTGTGTTTCATGTTCTCTCTGTGTTGTGTTCCGTGTTCTCTCAGTGTTGTGTTCCGTGTTCTCTCAGTGTTGTGTTCCGTGTTCTCTCTGTGTTGTGTTCCGTGTTCTCTCTGTGTTGTGTCCCGTGTTCTCTCTGTGTTGTGTTCCGTGTTCTCTCTGTGTTGTGTTCCATGTTCTCTCTGTGTTGTGTTCCATGTTCTCTCTGTGTTGTGTTCCGTGTTCTCTCAGTGTTGTGTCCAGTGTCCTCTGTGTTGTGTTCCGTATTCTCTCTGTGTTGTGTTCCGTGTTCTCTCTGTGTTGTGTTCCGTGTTCTCTCTGTGTTGTGTTCTGTGTTCTCACTGTGTTGTGTTCCGTGTTCTCTCTGTGTTGTGTTCCGTGTTCTCTCTGTGTTGTGTTCCGTGTTCTCTCTGTGTTGTGTTTCGTGTTCTCTCTGTGTTGTGTTCCGTGTTCTCTCTGTGTTGTGTTCCGTGTTCTCTCTGTGTTGTGTTCCGTGTTCTCTCTGTGTTATGTTCCGTGCTCTCTCTGTGTTGTGTTCCGTGCTCTCTCTGTGTTGTGTTCCGTGCTCTCTCTGTGTTGTGTTCCGTGCTCTCTCTGTGTTGTGTTCCGTGCTCTCTCTGTGTTGTGTTCCGTGCTCTCTCTGTGTTGTGTTCCGTGCTCTCTCTGTGTTGTGTTCCGTGCTCTCTCTGTGTTGTGTTCCGTGTTCTCTCTGTGTTGTGTTCCGTGCTCTCTCTGTGTTGTGTTCCGTGCTCTCTCTGTGTTGTGTTCCGTGCTCTCGCTGTGTTGTGTTCCGTGTTCTCTCTGTGTTGTATTCCGTGTTCTCTCTGTGTTGTGTTCCGTGTTCTCTCTGTGTTGTGTTCCGTGTTCTCTCTGTGTTGTGTTCCGTGTTCTCTCTGTGTTGTGTTCTGTGTTCTCTCTGTGTTGTGTTCCATGTTCTCTCTGTGTTGTGTTCCGTGTTCTCTCTGTGCTGTGTTCGATGTTCTCTCTGTGTTGTGTTCCATGCTTTCTCTGTGTTGTGTTCCATGTTCTCTCTATGTTCTCTCTGTGTTGTGTTCCATGTTCTCTCTATGTTCTCTCTGTGTTGTGTTCCATGTTCTCTCTGTGTTCTCTCTGTGTTCTCTCAGTGTTCTCTCAGTGTTGTGTTCCATGTTCTCTCTGTGTTGTGTTCCATGTTCTCTCTGTGTTGTGTTCCATGTTCTCTCTGTGTTGTGTTCCATGTTCTCTCTGTGCTGTGTTCCATGTTCTCTCTGTGTTGTGTTCCATGTTCTCTCTGTGTTGTGTTCCATGTTCTCTCCGTGTTCTCTCCGTGTTCTCTCTGTGTTCTCTCTATGTTGACTTCCTGCTCGCGCCTGTATCTCGTCGGACTGTTGTCGGATTGGAGCGCTCGCTTGTCCCCGAGCCCCGTCTGTCATCGCCGTCCCGCCCGCTCAGCGTTTCCAAGGCAGCGGCTCAGACAAAACGGCACTTCCTGTTCCTGTAAACGGGTTGAGCTGAAGCCGCAGACTCCGGGGCATCGGCTCTAACCAAGGCAAAACGGGCCGAGAAAGAGAAAGAGTCTGTCGAGAATGTTTCACACCTGGTTTAGAGCTGATTGTTGATGCTGTTAACTGACCACATATTTGCATTTTGCATGTTTTGCATGTGTAATCTGGTATTTATTGTTTTATGGGGGATCAGTTTGCACTTCACTCAGACATTTGAGCTCAAAACTTAATCATTAGATCAACAACATGGTTTAAAGGGCCCATGACAGGTTTTTACGATGTCCTAATTTTGACTTTATTTTGTGTATTTAAACCTGACATACGTATAAATTATAGTTTTACACCAATCGAGCAGGTATTTGTGGAGAAAACGATGAAAAATCTGTAGATAATAACAGGAAGTGACATCACACCAGGGACACTCATTCCAGTCAAAGTTTATGCATAAATTACACAAAAGAAACAACTTTTTTGACTATAAACATTCATTCAACAAAACAAAGTCATCAGATGAGTTTTGCCAAGTGTTTTCTGGTCATCAATCACAAACAGGAAGTGAAATTATAAACCTAACAAATGAACTATTCTTGGATAAAAATTTTTTTTATCATTTTTAGCTACATTTTTAATATATGAAACTTGACTGCATTTTAGTTCAATGAGTTGTCCGGCCTGTAGGGGGCGCTTTACAGTCTTTTCATGTTTTTATAATCATGATTTTTTTTTGGGTGAGATGATGTTTGCCAACCATTTATAGGAAAACAACCTGTAGGAAAACAACCTGTGGAAGGCAGACACCCAACAGTAAGAATCCGAAGCTCTGGCCCCTCCTCCAGCCCCTCCTCCAGCCCCTCCTCCAGCCCCTCCTCCAGCCCCTCCTCCAGCCCCTCCTCCAGCTCCACGTTCAGTCTGAGCCGGGGATTTGCCGCCCACCTCGTCTTCCCCCTCCCCCCTCAGAGGTCGAACCGTGACAGAGAAACGACTGTCCGGGAGCGTCGCCGGCACTCGTTTTCACGTTTCCTCCGCCCGGCAACTTTCGCTCCGGCAGAAAACGTGTCAACGGTTGCCAGGGACAACCGACATCCTTCCGTCGTCTCGCCTCGTGTTCCCCTGTTCACACGCCGCAATCAGAACGGCGTCTGCTCTTATCCTGTAGCAGTCGCACTGTAATCACTTTGTCCCGTACGTTTGCTCGCTCTCGTCCTCCTCACAGGACACCGGGACATACGTGGGACGAAGATGATACTGAAGGAGGTGCTGTCCTAGTATTAAAACTAAAAATTGGTGTAAAACTACTGTCTAACTTTGAGTATTGAGTCTTTTTTTTTTAGTATCAAAACAAAGTTGGACATGTGAATATTGTGCCTGCCCTACTACAGTGCAAAGGGAAGTGTTTCTGAACCAAATAATCCCAGTTTTTTGTTTGCAAAGTTCATTTTTTAAACACTGCAAAAGTAAGAGAGACTTTTTGTTTTCCTTTAGTTGATAAGCCAAGATTATTTGACTGTGGTTTTTGACATTTTCTTCTTCATTTCCTGCAGAATGTCCGATCGCGGCGGCTAATTTAGCTTGAAAAAAGATCAAAACAGGTCCGCCAATTTAGACATGCCATTGAAATGAGTCCAAACTTGTCAAAATGATGCAAATCGACATTATTTTTGTGCTGTATCGTTGCAGTGAAGGTCACGTTTTTCCAGAGTCTCTTCCCGGGAACAGCCTGCTCTCTGACGGGGAATTAGCCGCTACACAAGGAGCTTAGCGTAAGACTCCGGCACCTCCTGTGCCTCCTGTTTACCTCATGAGCTGCTCCTCATGGCCTCGTTTTAAGAGTAAATATCATAGCTGGACATAGGATTGACAGGTTGGGGTTTATTCAGTACTTTTCAGACCGCAATGACGCATAAAATGAGCTGATCCTGTCTATTTTCATGTGCATTTCTCACACAGGTAAAGCTAGGTTGACACAAAAGGAGGTTACGGTATAAAGAATATGTTTTAAAAAGCGGAATAAATATTATCATAAAATGTTATCCCAGAATAGCAATTTAAGGTTTATAATTTCACTTCCTGTTTGCAATCGATGACATCACACTAGGAAAATTATTCAGCAAACACTGGGACTCCCAAGTGTGATGTCACTTCCTGTCATGCTCTACACAGATTTGTCATCTTTTCTCCACAAATAGCCACTTGGTTGGCGTAAAACTATGATTTATATGTACCACGGGTATAAAAAAAAACTGACAATCATGGACTGGACTAACATTATAATGGACATTCGTAATATGGAAAAAATTACATTCGGACTTAACCTGAAAATGTATCAATTTAACAGACTTTGGACAAAATGGGACGTTTTTCTTAGGTTTTCTAGGCCACGATTTTATATTTTTTTGAATTATTGGTTCTTAAATAAAAAAAATAAAAAAGGTATAAATACAGTAAATAAAGTCAAAATTTGAAAATTGAAAAATGGTAAAAATTGTGACAAAAAACTTGTCATACGTCACTTTAAAGAAAACTCTGACTTGAATTGAAGATTTTTGTGCAAAGTGCAAAAACCCCTCTCGTTCTATAGAGAGACAGAGCTTCCTCCAGAAAAGCTCCATATTGCACCTTTAAAGACCCGTTTCAACACTCCACTCACCTGTCTGTGGCTGTATCCCTGCAGCAGGAGAAAGTACGGGAAGTCGAAGGGCGGGTGGATGGAGTATTGGGTGGTGTTGTCGTCGCTGCTCTCCGTCTCCTCCTTCTCCTGTCCCAGTCGCAGCTCGTCCTTGTCGGCCTCCGGGGCCTCGGCCTCCGGGGCCTCCCTGAGCTGGCTCTGCTGGGCCCGGAGCGCCGCTCTGCCCATGGCCGACACGTCCATGTCGCTGAGGCTCCTCCACAGGCCCGGGCCGTCGCCACCGCCGTCCACGCCGTCGTCGCCGCTGCCGTCCACGAACAAAGAGGCCACGCGCGCCCGGCTCTTGTGCAGGCGCCGGACCTGAGCGTTCAGGCCTGAGGAGGAGCCAGAAGACAACAATGTTTTACAAATACTACAATACAACTTTGGGGGCAACTGACCCTCAAGGTCGAACGATCTACACCAGCGACGTCATACAAGTGTAACTGCGCTATGTGTCGCTGAAATTAAGTTGAACACATTTTCTGCGTCAATGGAGCGTCTTCAGGCTGTTTAGCGAGGGAAATATGTCTAAAAACACGTCTAAAAACATGTTAAAAACAACGTGCATCGCATCCTGATCTCGAGAAATGATCTTTTTGGAAATTTTGATTCAATAACTGTCCACCGTCTTTGTTCGAAAACGTTTTCGTAGAGTCTGTTTTGTCCAGATCACTATTATACATACCGTTAGTCTTTTATAGTCGAACACACATAATTGGCCAATTAATTGTTGCAGCCCAACTTTAATCTTTGTTAAGGACACAGAGAGCAAACACAAGGTCAGTAGATAAAAAAATACACAATATGAAATAGCATATTGTTCAAAATGAAAACGTTACTAAGAAGGAAGATATAAAAGTGCTAAATAACAGTTCATGTTCTCTGCACTTAAATGGAGCAAAGGATCATGGTCTATGTACCGTAGTTCCAATGCAAAGGAGCTTGTAGTTTGACATAATGCGACGGCCCATAACTTTATTGAGACACTTTTGACGATATAGTTCCCCCGTAATTTGGTTCCTAGTCATTTGGATTAAATCTCTGATGTTTTTGAAGCTGTAAAGTGTGAAGTAAGGCAACTGAAGGTCAGTGATCCTCAGATTCGTTGGCCACAAACACTGACTTTTTAGACTGTTTATCCTGTTTTCGTCATAATAATCTCATAAACCTTTCTTTAACTGACTATAACAAAATCTAAACTCAGTCCAAGTCGAGTTTTACGCAATCACAATCCCAATCAAACCGACAAATCGCTTTTAACACTCCACCAAACACTATCTAACGGCTATCTAGCATTACTTGTTCAAATACCATTAGCGCGCGGACTTAAAAGCGACGCGCGCGAAAAAACACGGCGTCAGGGCCGAGTTCCCACACCGTAAACTTTATCAGAGCGACTCCGCTGCCGGGAGCTCAGAGCGCTGGCCGCGAGTCAAACGCAACAAACCGGGAGGAAGCGGAGGAAGCGGAGGAGGGAAAGTGCCCGCGAGGCCTTTTCTGCGAGCGATAGCGGCCGAGTGAGTCATCAAATCGCAATTTCAACAGACCTGAGCGCTTCGTGAGTGGTCAAGAGGCTAGATCCAAACAGAACTAAACAGAAAAAGAACTAGCAAGGTGCAGTTGATACTCATACTAATCGATACTAATACTTTTGAATTTGAATGACTTTAGAATCATCTTGGCTGAGGTAGAAAAGGTTTCAAATGTCTACCGTATTTTCCGGACTATAAATCGCACCTTTTTTCATAGTTTTGGTCGGGGTGTGACTTATCCTTATATCTATACTTATACTCCGGAGCGACTTATATGTGATATTATTTGTTATTTTCACTCTTGCAACCGCATTTCATACTCCAGTGCGACTTATATATGTTTTTTTCTTCTCTATTATGCATTTTTTGGTTGGTGCGACTTATACTCCAGAAAATACAGTACATCCTGACACTCAAAGAAGCATTTTCTTTACCTCCTTCACACCTCTTTCCGCCCACCTTTTCTCTCCACTCACATCTGCACTTCAGCGATTTGCGGCTTCGAGATAAAGGCGGACAGCTGATTGTAAACCTGAGTTAGAGTGTTTTCTGTCCTGATAGTGGTTTGTGCCGTGGCGGTTTGTCTTTTTAAAGAGGGGTGAAAGTATGTGAAGTGTATGCTGTCAATAAAGCCAATCCTTCTTCGAACAGAAAGGGCGGGAAACTGGGATACAATCTACCTCCCGTTTACAATAGCATCATCAAACCATGTGGTCGAGTGAAAGATTAAGCCAGTCAAATGCAAATCAGAAGAGGTTTGACTGATCCAAATGCGAGGATGAACAGATGAACAACAGTGAGAAAAGCAGAGACGGACGGCTCATTTTAGCATCTCCGACCGGTGCCTTTAGATTGAAACGCAATCGCACGACAATCTTTTGAAACCTCTGCCGCCATGGACCACCCCTGGACGAACGATGGATCACGCTGACTCTTTATTACGGTAGTTAGTTGGATAAACCACATGATAAAACTACTATGAGTGTGTTTTGAGTACCGTATTCTCAATAATATGGCGAGGGCAAAGGTTGTTTATGGTAGGGCAATATGGGCAATACGGCGATAGAAAGTGACTCGTGATCTCGTTTCTCCGACGATCTCTGATGGTAAAATCAATGTATTGGGATTCAATAGTTTTCTGTGCAAAATGTGTGATATGTAAATGCCTTGGTTGAAGTTCGAGTATTGTACAAAACGTGAGTCGACCACAACATTAACCCCAAAAGTGCAGAAATATCACTTAATACTCTTATTTGGGAGATTACACTCTACGTTTCTGTCTTTTTTTGACCGTTTTAAATATTGGCTACCACTTAATGTTTAAATTTTCAACCTATAGTGATTTTTTTGGCGGGCATTGAAGTGCCTCTGACAGGTTGGAGTACTCATTGAACTAAAATGCATTTGAGATAAACATATTTAAAATTTTGCCTTAAATTATACACATTTGATCCCAGAACAGCATTTTTTTTTAAGGTTTATCATTTGACTTCCTGGTTGGATGACATCACAAGGATCACTGGGGCAAAACCCATCTACTATCACTTTTTTATTCTATTTTTTTGACGAATAAAATATATGAGAGCACTTTTATGTAGTTGAATTACTCAAAAAAAGTAGTTTATTTTGAGTAAATTATAGACAAGCTTTGGATGGAATTAATATGATGTCACTTCCTGTAATTTTCTACCAATTTTTCAACTTTTCTACACAAACAGCCACTTAAGTCATGTAAAACTATATATGTACAACATGTATAAACACACCAAATAAAGTCATCATAAAAACCTGTCAGGCACTTTAAGGTGATGTGCATTTTTCATCGCCGCGGTAACAGATATTTAAATATCGAGTATCGAGCTTTTTTCTTGAACTTTTGGCCCCTGCTCGAACCTCTCTTTTTTCTCGCTCTCGATGTTGAACCGTGACAGAGAAACGACCATCCGGTAACAGTCGGTCACATGTTTCCTCGCTCGCTCTCACGCCGCTCTCGCTGCGCCACGGCAACGGCTCGTGGCTTTGGGCTCAGGAATGTCCCAGAATCACAGTCACGCGAGCGGCTCTTATCAGCGCTGGGAACGTTTGACCCAAAGTGACACAACAAAGGTGGGAACAGTTCGACGTGCTCGGTAAAACAAACATGGAGGCCGTCGCCGTATCACATGTTGGTGTCGCAGTCAATTATTATCTACTATATTTATATTATTTATTTATTTATTTTATTATATTATATATATTATATTTTTTTGAATTGTTATTTTATTTATTTTATCTATTTTATGTATAGATTTATGTATAGATTGAATTTAGATAACTTCATTTTGCTTTTTACATTCTCACTATGTTAAGAGGTGGGCGTTATATATTAAAATGTAGATAATATTGTGTTGTTTACTATCGTTTATAGTGAAAAATGGCACAGAAAGAGTGTGTGAGGGGACATTTCTGCACTTTAGTGATTCATTTGACAAACATTTCACATTTGTCTGATAATTAAACCTCAACTAATACGTTTAAAGACACATTTTAACACACACTCGCTCCAAAATGTATTGAGATTTTTCAATATCGTCCTTCCATATCCATAATAATTAGTTTCACTCTGATGTTATATACCGTGACCGGGACCATCGCGAGTATCGATTGACAGAATAATCTTTATATCCAAAGTAACATCGCTCACACAATAGTCGTCCATGGGTCCAATAAGTCTGATTTAAGTCGGGCAAAACTGATATTTTAGGCATAACATAAATTAAAAGAATAAATAAGGAAGTAAAATTCAAGACGTTTCTTTGTCCCCAATGATCAAGAAGTCAAGACTATTTGGTTAATTAATCCATAGGCCTAATTGTGGTTTTACTGTTGTCAGCAAATATACTGTATTTTCTGGAGTATAAGTCGCACCAAAAATGCATAATAGAGAAGAAAAAAACATATATGTTGCACTGGAGTATGAAATGCGGTTGCAAGTGTGAAAATAACAAATAATATCACATATAAGTCGCTCCGGAGTATAAATATAAATATAAGTATAAGTTGCACCCCGGCCAAAATATGAAAAAAGGTGCAACTTATAGTCCGGAAAATACGGTAAGTCATTTAAATTCAAACATTCTCAAAAGAAGGACAAATAAATGTTAAATGCAGATGTTTATGTCGTATTAAGTTATAAGTTTAATTTCAGAAAGCGTCTCACCAACGCATTGGATTTAACCTAAAATTGGACAAATTTCATCGACTTTAGCCTAATTTAGTCTAATCTGGTCGTTCATTTTGGCGTTTGATTGTCTGTTCTCTCTCTGCTCCTGTTTATATCCCCCAAAAATATGTGGAGAAAAAACATGTAAAAGCTGGTCACAAACAAAGTGCCAAAAAATAACCGTTTAAAGGACCGGCATTTTTCTCGATTGCCGCGGAGCTAAACGGAGCTAAACGGAGCTAAACGGAGCTAAACGGAGGCATAAAACCAAGATAAGATTCGGCGTCTTTGTTTCTCTTTCCCCCCCGTTCCCGTCCCACTGTGCTCTGGCCCCGCCTCCGTGATAAGCACAACAATGGAGGCCGCAATAAGAGACGAGGATAAGACTGGAGTGACTGATCACAGAGACGTTCTGCGCTCGCTCATCGCACGGAACACTCCCGGAGAACCTTTCACAGGCGTCGTCCGGCAGAACACGCTCATAATATACATAGAACTGGACGTACGTTTGCGTTGAAATGTAAACAAAGGCTCCGGTGTCGACCGTTATTCCGTTTGGGGCTGAAGGATGTTCCCGTAACTCTTTGTTGAGCGTGAAGCGAAATGGGACTTCACCGCTCCCTTTGTCCGGTTTGAAGTGGAACGGGTTTGGAAAGATTGAAATTTGGGGGGAAATAATTGAAATTGCTCTCGTATCGTTGCAGAAATAGCGGCAATGTTTGCGTCAGAGTCTGTTCGCAGTTCGAAAACGATTACCGATGATTAAAACGAGCGATTATTCTGATTAGCATATGCTTTGCTGTGCCAAAGCTACACAGAAAACTCTAGCTAGGCCTGAGCGATATGGGAAAAAAATAATAATACATTTTTTTCAACTTATATTGATCAATCTCGTTTTTCGATTTAATTTGGTCTTTCCAAAAACAAAGGGGGAAAAAATTGCTTTTGGTAATGATTTCATGAACATCAACTGTACATTTCTTTAATCTGTGCCATTTAACACAGATAATATTCATATTTCTTCCTCCAAAGTCTGATTTCTTTTAGTTTTTTACTGACAAAGGATCGACTTTGGACTTCTCGGCTCGAAAACCGCCAACGGACAATTTCGTAGGACTCGTAGGATCTTTCCATTGATTGCCCGAACTCCTGAGTTGCGACCTGAGGAGCGACGGTAAAATAAAGCAGGTTTTCATGTTCTTCTTGTTCACGTTACATTGTTTGCAAAAGATAAAACCTGCGTTAAACATGCGTCCGTCGATCCAAATGAGAAACCCCGCGAAATTCCAAACCAACGGGAGCATCTTTTGTGCCGAGAACACGTTTTTGTGGCGGTTTGAACCTGTATTTAAGCGTCGCGGCGTGAGTTTAAAAGGGGCGTCCTCACCTGCCGTCACCACGTCTCGGTTCTTCGGGCTCCGCTCCTCCACGCTCACCCGGCGCTGGAGCTCGAAGCGTCGGGAGAAACCGTCTTTGGGTTTCCACAGCGACTGGAGGACGAGCGGCTTCTCGGAGTCGCCGACGGCGCGGGAACACTCCCTCGCCCACTGGTTCTCCACCGTCCGGCCAATGGCGTCGCACAGCACGTAGTCGCCGGGGTCCTCCGTCTCCAGAGAGTACCTGGACATGGACGTGTTCAGAGGCTCGTGGAGGGTCCGTCACCCGCTTCATCGAGCGGCAGGTCTTTATCGCTGGGTCAGTTGGTCGATGGACATGTCTAAATTCCAAAGACTACTGCCCTTTTTTATAAAAAATATGAACATTTCCAACTTGATATTGATACTTTGTGCCTGGTTTTGAAAATACTTAAAATAATAGTACTTTCTTTAAAATTACCACTGGTCTTAGGGGGCGTTCACATTTGTCTGGTTTAGACCTGGTTTTGTCCTGGTTTTGTCCTGGTTTAGTCCTGGTTCAGTCCTGGTTTAGTCCTGGTTTAGTCCTGGTTTAGTCCTGGTTTAGTCCTGGTTTAGTCCTGGTTTAGACCTGTTTTAGACCTGTTTTAGACCTGTTTTAGACCTGGTTTTGTCCTGGTTTAGTCCTGGTTTAGTCCTGGTTTAGTCCTGGTTTAGTCCTGGTTTAGACCTGGTTTAGACCTGGTTTAGACCTGGTTTAGACCTGGTTTAGTTCTGGTTTAGTTCTGGTTTAGTCCTGGTTTAATCCTGGCTTAGTCCTGGTTTATTTTGCTGTGGTAATTGTGTGTGCGCTCCGTTAAACCAGTTCAGGGATAAAGACAATTCTAAATAATAATTTAGTCCTTTTCATATTCTTTTCAGTATCGGTTCTAGTTTTAGTATCAATAAATATCTTGCACAGTCTCATTGGGGTCTAACTTGTCGATTACTAAAACAACTAGTTTCAGTCGTTCTCATTTTTTATTCAATTTATAGAAAAGTGTCGGTGTAATCCCTCATTTGTCCAGGAGTGTTCCATTGTAGAAAAAGGTTCAGTTGTATCATCTGGACTCAGTTTAGAAAAAGATCTAAACTGAGTCCAGATGATACAACTGAACCTTTTTCTACAATTCATAGAAAAGTAGCAATTTTGTAACTAAATAAGGTATTTTTTAGTTAAATTCAAATATATGTGACGATTTCAGAAGCAAAATAAAGTCTGTTCTGCTCAGCCTTTCCTCATTAAAAACAAATGTAAATCTTGTTTATGTCAAGAAAACAAAGAGAGAAGAACATTTAGGATTTTACTGTCGTTTTGGTCAATAATCGCAAATAATCGTCAAATAATCGCGTTTATTCCCACAATAATCACTGCACACTAAAAATCGGGACTTCCCCACCGTGAACACAATTAACACATTCAAGTCTAATCGCAGTATTTTTCCTGTTTTTCGCGCTTAATCCTTCCGCTTTCTCTTCACCCTGAACATCAAAGCTTGAACGCGACACTTTGATCACGTTCTCTCTCTCTCTCTTTTTTTTTTATTATTTTTTTTGTTGAAAGAAAAAACACAGACCAATCAAAACAGCAACGGCAGGGAGAAGAAAAAGAAGAAAAAAAAAGAGAAAAAAATAAAAAAGGAAAAAAGAAAAAAAAAAGGAAAGAAAAAAAAAAAAAAAAAAGAAAAAAAGAAAAAAGTGCGGAGTGGGCGGTACCAGAGAAAATACTAAGTGTGTATTGTTTGAGATGAGTGTTTTGTTTGAGATGAGTGTTTTTAGAATAATGCATCCAGTAACGCACACCTGATCCATAATGTGAGTCCCATTTAGTCCAGTTTATGTCAAATTTGTCCATTTCTAAGTTCAGTCCATATGTTTTTTCCATTTTCCGTATGTCCATTATGATGTCGGTCCAGGGCCGGCCCAAGCCTTCAGGGGGCCCCAAGCGAAAACATTTTTGGGGGCCCCTCACCACGTCATCAGAATCAGTTTTATTGCCATTGTCAGTAAACAATTCACATATGGGAACTTTCTTCAACGCAAACAAAGAGCACCAAAACTCCAGGGCATCCGTTTGCCAGTTAGTTTATTCTCAACACCTCACAAGCTCAAATATTGCTAACTTAAATCCCACAATGCAACTTGGTATTCCGCTGACATCACCTCTACTCCCTGTACAAATAACACACATCCCAGATATGTTTTTGGGCGTATTTGTGGGCGTTAAGGGTCGACAGCCACATTAGCACATTAGTTTAAATGAATGAACAGGGGGGTCTGGGGGCCCTCCCCCAGAGATTTTCAGACCTTTTTTGGGTCTTCAGCTGCATTTTAATGTGGTCCGGCCGGCTAAAGTAAGAGTAAAATGTTGAGGTTGTAATGCTATAAAATGATGATGTGATGAAACTGTGCCAGGAGAAAATGATTAAAGCCAGTTATTAATACATTAGTGTACTTAATTACTCAATACAATATTGGCTATGAAAAATACTTACGGTCAAATTGATTCATTTTAACTGAAAATGTAAAAGTAATAGTTATCCTTACTAATTTATCTTTTACAGCTCCCAACTGTTCCTTCTTGCTAAAGTGACAAAACAAGTTATATTAAATTAAACAAATGGCATAAGCATTGCTTGATTAACAATTAACACTGATAAAACAGTGCAAACATATTATTCCCAGAGAATGAACAGAACTAGAAGTGAAGGTCCAAACCTCGCTATAGTGAAGAGACTGCGTTTCTGCAACTTTGCCACTTTTGTATAAAAATATATTATTATAACAAATAGTCTAATGATGCTTTTTAAATAAATTTAAATGTTTTATTGCTCTATTAAAAGTTAATTACAATATAAATGTTTGTTCTGATCAGAACATCACACACTGGACTCCTGCGTGAAACAATGCTGCGATGTGATTGGCTGATGGAACTTACGTGCATAAACCTTTACGTTCCTCTTATTGCACTTTAAGAAGTCAAAGTAAAACAGACACCACGAGTCACGATTGATCTCACACATGGTGATGTGAGAGAGAGGGACGCAAACTCAAACCCGCTCATCTCTGACTGAGGCTGCTCAGGGGCCCGGGACAGGGGCCCGGGACAGGGACAGGGGCCCGGGACAGGGGACAGGGGCCCGGGACAGGGGCCCGGGACAGGGGCCCGGGACAGGGGCCGCACACTGTTCACTCCAAAGTCTCACATCAGAGGTTCTGGACGAGACGGCGCTCGTCCGGACCGGATCCCCGCCTCTTAGTGACCGGGGCATAGACGCCCCTCCCCGGCCTCACCTGCAGCTAACACTCCCGGGCTGGTGTAAATGTTAAGCTTATTATCTTTCATTCAGACACATATAATGCGCGGGGCAGAGCTCTCGTCGCCTCCAGCCTGAGCGAACTAACGTGACAGAATCGTGTTGTTTCAAACAGCAGCATTAACCGTCTCTTTGTAAGAGAAGTTCAATACCTGGAGAGTGTTGTTGAGTTTGCAGTTTCTTTACATCGTCAAGAAGTTTCTTCTTTCGTTTTTCGGCATCGGGGGGATATATTCCTCTGGACATGAGGACCACGTTCTGTTGTGTTTATGTTTTGCTCTCGTTCTGCTCGCGCACAATGAAGTTGCCCAATCAGCGCAGGTTTGATGCCTTGGTTGCCAGATTGTCATTACAAATAAATGCGGTTTGTGCGTTATATGTTACCGCTGTGTGCGCTGCCGCGCCAGCAGCGCTACTACACTAGTGGTGCACGCTGCGCTTGCACTTCGCATAAAACGGGTTGCCAGATTGGGGGCCCTATTAAAGCCTCGGGGCCCTACGCGGCTGCTTAGTTCGCTTATAGGCTGGGCTGGCCCTGAGTCGGTCCAGTCCATTATTGTTGGTGCAGTGTGTGTCATCCATTTTTTTGTGATGGCCTTTAACGTTCTCTTTCTCAAACGCCATCGAAAGTTGGTCCGCGTCGTCCCATCCCCTCATCGTTACCGTGACAACCCCTGACTCACCTGTCCAGCGCCTCCTTCACCAGCTCCTTGGCCTCCGACTGGACCGTGGCCAGGACGCTCTTGTAGTGCGTCCCTTGGCAGATGTCGCCGCCGAACACCTTCAGGATCCCCGGCGCCGACCTCCGATGGGACAGCTCGCCGGGGTCGTCGGGAGCGTGCCGGTCGCCGCTCAGGCTGCCGCCGTCCGGACCGCCGCCGTCGCCCCGCCGCCCCGCCCTAGAGTCCCGGAGGTTGGGGCTGCGGTTGAAGACGCTGGAGAGGCGGTTGTTGTGGCGACGGATCTTGCTTTTGGCGGGCTGCCGGACGCCGACGCTCTCCGAGGGGCGGGCGGCGCTGTCGGACTGGGTGGATCTGCGGAGAGGGCGAGGGCGAAAACACAAGGGGGTTTCAGCGTTTGGAAGTGAATACTGAAGTACCCAAAATACACAGAATATTTGGAGTATTTGTGTTCTGGGAAGGAATATACTGTACACTGAAGGGTTTGATCATGTACTGCACTGTACTGGTAAAATACTACACTATAATATAATGCGTTTTAACATAATTCTATAACTTAATACATTTTTTTGTAGTATTCTTCCCCACACTGCAGGTCTAATAAGTATTTTGTTTCTTTGATATTTGCCTATTTCAATATTTAGGGCTGATAAATTGAAGTAAAATTGTCGCCAAGTTCTCAATTTAACTTTCTCCTTTTGTAAAAATCATAATATATTTTCTCAAATCGAATATAATTTTTTTAGCTTCATTGCTCTTCTATTTCCATGTTTCAAAAGACAGTGGATCTGTGGATGTAATGACCCAGATTTTGCAATGATTTTTAGTCAGTGCATTTCTCGTCAATGTCAAGTTCAGTTTAGTTTACAGTTTAGTTTACAGTTTAGTTTACAGTGTAGTCTACAGTTTAGTTTACAGTTTAGTTTACAGTTTAATCTACAGTTTAGTTTACAGTTTAGTTTACAGTTTAGTTTACAGTTTAGTTTAGTTTAGTTTACAGTGTAGTCTACAGTTTAGTTTACAGTTTAGTTTACAGTTTAGTCTACAGTTTAGTTTACAGTTTAGTTTACAGTTTAGTCTGCAGTTTAGTCTGCAGTTTAGTTTACAGTTTAGTTTACAGTTTAGTTTACAGTTTAGTCTGCAGTTTAGTTTACAATTAAGTTTACAGTTTAGTTTACAGATTAGTCTGCAGTTTAGTTTACAGTTTAGTTTACAGTTTAGTCTGCAGTTTAGTTTACAGTTTAGTCTACAGTTTAGTTTACAGTTTAGTCTGCAGTTTAGTTTACAGTTTAGTTTACAGTTTAGTTTACAGTTTAGTCTGCAGTTTAGTCTGCAGTTTAGTTTACAGTTTAGTCTACAGTTTAATTTACAGTTTAGTCTACAGTTTACAGTTTAGTCTACAGTTTAGTCTATAGTTTAGTTTACAGTTTAGTTTACAGTTTAGTCTACAGTTTAGTCTACAGTTTAGTCTGCAGTTTAGTCTGCAGTTTAGTCTGCAGTTTAGTCTGCAGTTTAGTCTGCAGTTTAGTCTGCAGTTTAGTCTGCAGTTTACAGTTTAGGTTACAGTTTAGTCTACAGTTTAGTCTAAAGTTTAGTTTACAGTTTAGTTTACAGTTTAGTCTACAGTTTAGTTTACAGTTTAGTCTACAGTTTAGTTTACAGTTTAGTTTACAGTTTAGTCTGCAGTTTAGTTTACAGTTTAGTTTAGTTTAGTTTAGTTCAGTTTACAGTTTAGTCTACAGTTTAGTTTACAGTTTAGTTTACAGTTTAGTCTGCAGTTTAATCTACAGTTTAGTTTACAGTTTAGTTTACAGTTTAGTCTGCAGTTTAGTTTACAGTTTAGTCTGCAGTTTAGTTTACAGTTTAGTCTGCAGTTTAGTTTACAATTAAGTTTGCAGTTTAGTTTACAGTTTAGTTTACAGTTTAGTTTACAGTTTAGTCTGCAGTTTAGTTTACAGTTTAGTTTACAGTTTAATCTGCAGTTTAGTCTACAGTTTAGTTTACAGTTTACTCTACAGTTTAGTCTACAGTTTAGTCTACAGTTTAGTCTACAGTTTAGTCTACAGTTTAGTTTAGTTTACAGTTTAGTCTACAGTTTAGTTTACAGTTTAGTTTACAGTTTAGTTTAGAGTTTAGTTTACAGTTTAGTCTACTGTTTAGTTTAGTTTACAGTTTAGTCTACAGTTTAGTTTACAGTTTAGTTTACAGTTTAGTCTACAGTTTAGTTTAGTTTACAGTTTAGTCTACAGTTTAGTCTACAGTTTAGTTTACAGTTTAGTCTACAGTTTAGTTTACAGTTTAGTTTACAGTTTAGTCTACAGTTTAGTCTACAGTTTAGTCTACAGTTTAGTTTAGTTTACAGTTTAGTCTACAGTTTAGTTTAGTTTACAGTTTAGTCTACAGTTTAGTTTACAGTTTAGTTTACAGTTTAGTTTACAGTTTAGTTTACAGTTTAGTTTACAGTTTAGTCTACAGTTTAGTCTACAGTTTAGTCTACAGTTTAGTCTACAGTTTAGTCTACAGTTTAGTTTAGTTTACAGTTTAGTCTACAGTTTAGTTTAGTTTACAGTTTAGTCTACAGTTTAGTCTACAGTTTAGTTTACAGTTTAGTTTACAGTTTAGTTTACAGTTTAGTCTACAGTTTAGTCTACAGTTTAGTCTACAGTTTAGTCTACAGTTTAGTTTAGTTTACAGTTTAGTCTACAGTTTAGTTTACAGTTTAGTCTACAGTTTAGTCTACAGTTTAGTCTACAGTTTAGTCTACAGTTTAGTCTACAGTTTAGTTTACAGTTTAGTCTGCAGTTTAGTTTACAGTTTAGTCTGCAGTTTACAGTTTAGTTTACAGTTTAGTTCACAGTTTAGTTTACAGTTTAGTTTACAGTTTAGTTTACAGTTTAGTCTACAGTTTAGTCTACAGTTTAGTCTACAGTTTAGTCTACAGTTTAGTCTACAGTTTAGTTTACAGTTTAGTTTACAGTTTAGTTTACAGTTTAGTCTGCAGTTTAGTTTACAGTTTAGTTTAGTTTAGTTCAGTTTACAGTTTAGTCTACAGTTTAGTATAGTTTAGTTTACAGTTTAGTTTAGTTAGAAAATGGATGGATGGATAGTTTAGTCTACAGTTTAGTTTACAGTTTAGTCTAAAGTTTAGTCTAAAGTTTAGTTTACAGTTTAGTCTACAGTTTAGTTTACAGTTTAGTCTACAGTTTAGTTTAGTTTAGTTTAGTTTACAGTTTAGTTTACAGTTTAGTTTACAGTTTAGTCTACAATTTAGTTTAGTTTAGTTTAGTTTACAGTTTAGTCTACAGTTTAGTTTACAGTTTGGTCTATAGTTTAGTTTAAAGTTTAGTTTTAGTTTAGTTTTTAGAACACTGAGAATACTTTTACGTTGAGTTCTATTATATTAGAATTTAAAAAACACAAAATCTTCTTGTCTTTGTTTCTTCATTTGCTTTTGGATTCATTCTAAGATTAAAGAACGTTTATCGTAAATTCCAGAAGGAAAAACCAAACGTTCTCACTTTAAGAGCTGCGTTTTCTGTTTTTCTCACTATTTCAGAGCAGAGTTATTCTGAGTTTAGAAAAGTAACTGTACTTCACCAAATGATAGAGTTACTGTTCCTGAATACAGAGTAAACTATAGTACTCTGAGTAAGTATTCTCTGTACACTTGTTCATATTCAGTTACTTCCCAACACTGTCCAGACCAAACTGAACAGGACACATACTTCTACTACAGTACAATCCATAATATCACAGTAACCAGCGTGTGTCTCCAGAGTTCTCCTGACTCCAGCAGGACACAGAGGACGACACGTTTGTCCTGAGGGCCCTTACTCTCCTCACACTGCATGACACGTTTGTCCTGAGGGCCCTTACTCTCCGCACACTGCATGACACGTTTGTGCTGAGGGCCCTTACTCCCCTCACACTGCATGACACGTTTGTCCTGAGGGCCCTTACTCCCCTCACACTGCAGGACAAGGGCCCTTACTCTCCTCACACTGCACGACACGTTTGTCCTGAGGGCCCTTACTCTCCTCACACTGCACGACACGTTTGTCCTGAGGGCCCTTACTCTCCTCACACTGCACGACACGTTTGTCCTGAGGGCCCTTACTCCCCTCACACTGCACGACACGTTTGTCCTGAGGGCCCTTACTCCCCTCACACTGCACGACACGTTTGTCCTGAGGGCCCTTACTCCCCTCACACTGCACGACACGTTTGTCCTGAGGGCCCTTACTCTCCTCACACTGCACGACACGTTTGTCCTGAGGGCCCTTACTCTCCTCACACTGCATGACACGTTTGTCCTGAGGGCCCTTACTCCCCTCACACTGCACGACACGTTTGTCCTGAGGGCCCTTACTCTCCTCACACTGCATGACACGTTTGTCCTGAGGGCCCTTACTCCCCTCACACTGCATGACACGTTTGTCCTGAGGGCCCTTACTCCCCTCACACTGCATGACACGTTTGTCCTGAGGGCCCTTACTCTCCTCACACTGCATGACACGTTTGTCCTGAGGGCCCTTACTTCCCTCACACTGCACGACACGTTTGTCCTGAGGGCCCTTACTCCCCTCACACTGCATGACACGTTTGTCCTGAGGGCCCTTACTCTCCTCACACTGCATGACACGTTTGTCCTGAGGGCCCTTACTCTCCTCACACTGCACGACACGTTTGTCCTGAGGGCCCTTACTCCCCTCACACTGCACGACACGTTTGTCCTGAGGGCCCTTACTCTCCTCACACTGCACGACACGTTTGTCCTGAGGGCCCTTACTCTCCTCACACTGCAAGACACGTTTGTCCTGAGGGCCCTTACTCCCCTCACACTGCACGACACGTTTGTCCTGAGGGCCCTTACTCTCCTCACACTGCACGACACGTTTGTCCTGAGGGCCCTTACTCTCCTCACACTGCATGACACGTTTGTCCTGAGGGCCCTTACTCCCCTCACACTGCACGACACGTTTGTCCTGAGGGCCCTTACTCTCCTCACACTGCAAGACACGTTTGTCCTGAGGGCCCTTACTCCCCTCACACTGCACGACACGTTTGTCCTGAGGGCCCTTACTCCCCTCACACTGCATGACACGTTTGTCCTGAGGGCCCTTACTCTCCTCACACTGCACGACACGTTTGTCCTGAGGGCCCTTACTCCCCTCACACTGCACGACACGTTTGTCCTGAGGGCCCTTACTCTCCTCACACTGCATGACACGTTTGTCCTGAGGGCCCTTACTCTCCTCACACTGCATGACACGTTTGTCCTGAGGGCCCTTACTCCCCTCACACTGCACGACACGTTTGTCCTGAGGGCCCTTACTCCCCTCACACTGCACGACACGTTTGTCCTGAGGGCCCTTACTCTCCTCACACTGCATGACACGTTTGTCCTGAGGGCCCTTACTCCCCTCATACTGCACGACACGTTTGTCCTGAGGGCCCTTACTCCCCTCACACTGCACGACACGTTTGTCCTGAGGGCCCTTACTCTCCTCACACTGCACGACACGTTTGTCCTGAGGGCCCTTACTCCCCTCACACTGCACGACACGTTTGTCCTGAGGGCCCTTACTCTCCTCACACTGCACGACACGTTTGTCCTGAGGGCCCTTACTCCCCTCACACTGCACGACACGTTTGTCCTGAGGGCCCTTACTCCCCTCACACTGCACGACACGTTTGTCCTGAGGGCCCTTACTCTCCTCACACTGCACGACACGTTTGTCCTGAGGGCCCTTACTCCCCTCACACTGCACGACACGTTTGTCCTGAGGGCCCTTACTCTCCTCACACTGCACGACACGTTTGTCCTGAGGGCCCTTACTCTCCTCACACTGCACGACACGTTTGTCCTGAGGGCCCTTACTCCCCTCACACTGCACGACACGTTTGTCCTGAGGGCCCTTACTCCCCTCACACTGCACGACACGTTTGTCCTGAGGGCCCTTACTCCCCTCACACTGCACGACACGTTTGTCCTGAGGGCCCTTACTCTCCTCACACTGCACGACACGTTTGTCCTGAGGGCCCTTACTCCCCTCACACTGCATGACACGTTTGTCCTGAGGGCCCTTACTCCCCTCACACTGCACGACACGTTTGTCCTGAGGGCCCTTACTCCCCTCACACTGCACGACACGTTTGTCCTGAGGGCCCTTACTCTCCTCACACTGCACGACACGTTTGTCCTGAGGGCCCTTACTCTCCTCACACTGCACGACACGTTTGTCCTGAGGGCCCTTACTCCCCTCACACTGCACGACACGTTTGTCCTGAGGGCCCTTACTCCCCTCACACTGCACGACACGTTTGTCCTGAGGGCCCTTACTCCCCTCACACTGCACGACACGTTTGTCCTGAGGGCCCTTACTCTCCTCACACTGCACGACACGTTTGTCCTGAGGGCCCTTACTCCCCTCACACTGCACGACACGTTTGTCCTGAGGGCCCTTACTCTCCTCACACTGCACGACACGTTTGTCCTGAGGGCCCTTACTCTCCTCACACTGCACGACACGTTTGTCCTGAGGGCCCTTACTCTCCTCACACTGCATGACACGTTTGTCCTGAGGGCCCTTACTCTCCTCACACTGCATGACACGTTTGTCCTGAGGGCCCTTACTCTCCTCACACTGCACGACACGTTTGTCCTGAGGGCCCTTACTCTCCTCACACTGCACGACACGTTTGTCCTGAGGGCCCTTACTCTCCTCACACTGCACGACACGTTTGTCCTGAGGGCCCTTACTCTCCTCACACTGCATGACACGTTTGTCCTGAGGGCCCTTACTCTCCTCACACTGCATGACACGTTTGTCCTGAGGGCCCTTACTCTCCTCACACTGCACGACACGTTTGTCCTGAGGGCCCTTACTCTCCTCACACTGCACGACACGTTTGTCCTGAGGGCCCTTACTCTCCTCACACTGCACGACACGCTGCAGTGCTTTTTGTATAATTACAGTGCTTTTTGTATAATTAATTTGTATTTTCATATAAACCTTTCCTACAAATTCGAACCATTAAAAAAACAAAAAACTGTTGCACAAATCCGACATAAATCCCACTTCTAAAAGTCATTTCCCACATGTATTCTCTCTAACTTGAACTGACATCACTAAACTAACAGCAGTAGAGTGATGTTCCCCGTGAAGCCCCTGAGCAGCTCCTGAGCAGCTCCTGAGCAGCTCCTGAGCAGCTCCTGAGCAGCTCCTGAGCAGCTCCTGAGCAGCTCCTGAGCAGCTCCTGAGCAGATACTCACTGCAGGGATCCATTGCTGGCTTTGCGTCCCAGTTTGGCGAGGCGTCTCTTCGGGGAGCGGATCAACAAACCCACGGACAGGTTCAGGCTCTGCTTGTTCCCCACGGGACTGTTCCTCTCCTCTGAAATCATGCTCGCGCTCCTTCAATCCACCCAAACATAACACAACCACCTGAGAACTGCTGCTTGTGCTGCTGGAGCTGTCGTGATGGTCAGAAGCGCGCGTCCTCTCCGCCCGCGCGCGTAAAAGCCTGTGTTTGTGGACAAATGACGCACGGAAAACGAGACATTTTTGGCCCGAGTTTAATCCGTTCGGGACGTGACCGCGGATATGTTCAGATCACTGCTCCAGACGCGCTCCACCTTAAAGTTTCCCCAGAAGAAGCGGTCTCCGGTGCGTAATTGAGCCAAAATCACGCGGAGAAAGCCGCAAAACAGGTCCAAAACTTCTTCTTCTGATCCCGCGTGGACTTTCTGACCTTCTGACAGAGGAACGCGCCGCGTCCTGACGCGTGGATCCAACCGGAGTGAAGAAGAAGAAGAAGAATTAGAAGAAGAAGAAGAAGAAGAAGAAGAAGAAGAAGAAGAAGAACCTGCTGCAAAAGAGGAGACGCCAGCCGGAGGGGGCGGGGCGAAGGGCCGCGTCACGGGAGAAGAGGAGGGGCCTGATGATCTGAGGGAAGTCCTGCTCTGGTGGTCCTGAGGGTGAGAGGGTCGAGATGTATGTTGTGTGTTATGTATGTTGTGTATGTTGTGTGTTATGTATGTTGTGTGTTATGTATGTTGTGTATGTTGTGTGTTATGTATGTTGTGTGTTATGTATGTTGTGTGTTATGTATGTTGTGTGTTATGTATGTTATGTGTTATGTATGTTGTGTATGTTGTGTGTTATGTATGTTATGTGTTATGTATGTTGTGTATGTTGTGTGTTATGTATGTTATGTGTTATGTATGTTGTGTGTTATGTATGTTATGTGTTATGTATGTTGTGTATGTTGTGTGTTATGTATGTTATGTGTTATGTATGTTGTGTATGTTGTGTGTTATGTATGTTATGTGTTATGTATGTTGTGTGTTATGTGTGTTGTGTGTTATGTATGTTGTGTGTTATGTATGTTGTGTGGTATGTATGTTGTGTTATGTATGTTGTGTGTTATGTATGTTATGTGTTATGTATGTTATGTGTTATTTATGTTGTGTGTTTTGTATGTTGTGTATGTTGTGTGTTATGTATGTTATTTGTTATGTATGTTGTGTGTTATGTGTGTTGTGTGTTATGTATGTTGTGTGTTATGTATGTTGTGTGTTATGTGTTATGTATGGTGTGTATGTTATGTGTTATGTATGTTATGTGTTATGTATGTTATGTGTTATGTATGTTGTGTGTTATATATGTTGTGTGTTATGTATGTTGTGTATGTTGTGTGTTGTGTGCTATGTATGTTGTGTGTTATGTATGTTATGTGTTATGTATGTTGTGTATGTTATGTGTTATGTATGTTGTGTGTTATGTATGTTATGTGTTATGTATGTTGTGTATGTTGTGTGTTATGTATGTTATGTGTTATGTATGTTGTGTATGTTGTGTGTTATGTGTGTTATGTGTGTTGTGTATGTTGTGTATGTTATGTGTTATGCATGTTATGTATGTTGTGTGTTATGTATGTTATGTGTTATGTATGTTGTGTATGTTGTGTGTTATGTATGTTATGTGTTATGTATGTTATGTGTTATGTATGTTGTGTGTTATGTATGTTGTGTATGTTGTGTGTTATGTATGTTATGTGTTATGTATTATGTATGTTGTGTATGTTGTGTGTTATGTATGTTATGTGTTATGTATGTTGTGTGTTATGTGTGTTGTGTGTTATGTATGTTGTGTGTTATGTATGTTGTGTGGTATGTATGTTGTGTTATGTATGTTGTGTGTTATGTATGTTATGTGTTATGTATGGTATGTGTTATGTATGTTGTGTGTTATGTATGTTGTGTATGTTGTGTGTTATGTATGTTATTTGTTATGTATGTTGTGTATGTTGTGTGTTATGTATGTTATGTGTTATGTATGTTATGTGTTATGTATGTTGTGTGTTATATATGTTGTGTATGTTGTGTGTTGTGTGCTATGTATGTTGTGTGTTATGTATGTTATGTGTTATGTATGTTGTGTATGTTATGTGTTATGTATGTTGTGTGTTATGTATGTTATGTGTTATGTATGTTGTGTATGCTGTGTATGTTGTGTGTTATGTATGTTGTGTGTTATGTATGTTGTGTATGTTGTGTGTTATGTATGTTATGTGTTATGTATGTTGTGTATGTTGTGTGTTATGTATGTTGTGTATGTTGTGTGTTATGTATGTTATGTGTGTATGTTGTGTGTTATGTATGTTATGTGTTATGTATGTTGTGTATGTTGTGTGTTATGTATGTTGTGTATGTTGTGTGTTATGTATGTTATGTGTTATGTATGTTGTGTATGTTGTGTGTTATGTATGTTGTGTATGTTGTGTGTTATGTATGTTATGTGTTATGTATGTTGTGTATGCTGTGTGTTATGTATGTTATGTGTGTTGTGTATGTTGTGTATGTTATGTGTTATGCATGTTATGTATGTTGTGTGTTATGTATGTTATGTGTTATGTATGTTGTGTATGTTGTGTGTTATGTATGTTATGTGTTATGTATGTTGTGTATGTTGTGTGTTATGTATGTTGTGTATGTTGTGTGTTATGTATGTTGTGTGTTATGTATGTTGTGTATGTTGTGTGTTGTGTATGTTGTGTATGTTGTGTGTTGTGTATGTTGTGTGTTATGTATGTTATGTGTTATGTATGTTGTGTATGTTGTGTGTTGTGTATGTTGTGTGTTATGTATGTTGTGTGTTATGTATGTTGTGTGTTATGTATGTTGTGTATGTTGTGTGTTGTGTATGTTGTGTGTTGTGTATGTTATGTATGTTATGTGTTATGTATGTTGTGTATGTTGTGTGTGTTATGTATGTTATGTGTTATGTATGTTGTGTATGTTGTGTATGTTGTGTATGTTATGTATGTTATGTGTTATGTATGTTGTGTATGTTGTGTGTGTTGTGTATGTTGTGTGTTGTGTATGTTGTGTATGTTGTGTGTTATGTATGTTGTGTATGGTGTGTGTTATGTATGTTGTGTATGTTGTGTATGTTGTGTGTTGTGTATGTTGTGTGTTATGTATGTTATGTGTTATCTGTGTTGTGTATGTTGTGTGTAATGTATGTTATGTGTTATGTATGTTGTGTATGTTGTGTATGTTGTGTGTTATGTATGTTGTGTATGTTGTGTGTTATGTATGTTATGTGTTATGTATATTGTGTATGTTGTGTGTTATGTATGTTGTGTATGTTGTGTGTTATGTATGTTGTGTGTTATGTATGTTATGTGTTATGTATGTTGTGTATGTTGTGTGTTATGTATGTTATGTGTTATGTATGTTGTGTGTTATGTATGTTATGTGTTATGTATGTTGTGTATGTTGTGTGTTATGTATGTTATGTGTTATGTATGTTGTGTATGCTGTGTGTTATGTATGTTATGTGTTATGTATGTTGTGTGTTATGTGTGTTGTGTGTTATGTATGTTGTGTGTTATGTATGTTGTGTGGTATGTATGTTGTGTTATGTATGTTATGTGTTATGTATGCTATGTGTTATGTATGTTGTGTGTTATGTATGTTGTGTATGTTGTGTGTTATGTATGTTATTCGTTATGTATGTTGTGTATGTTGTGTGTTATGTGTGTTGTGTGTTATGTATGTTGTGTGTTATGTATGTTGTGTGTTATGTGTTATGTCTGTTGTGTATGTTATGTGTTATGTATGTTATGTGTTATGTATGTTATGTGTTATGTATGTTGTGTGTTATATATGTTGTGTGTTATGTATGTTGTGTATGTTGTGTGTTGTGTGCTATGTATGTTGTGTGTTATGTATGTTATGTGTTATGTATGTTGTGTATGTTATGTGTTATGTATGTTGTGTGTTATGTATGTTATGTGTTATGTATGTTGTGTATGCTGTGTATGTTGTGTGTTATGTATGTTGTGTGTTATGTATGTTGTGTATTATGTATGTTATGTGTTATGTATGTTGTGTATGTTGTGTGTTATGTATGTTGTGTATGTTGTGTGTTATGTATGTTATGTGTTATGTATGTTGTGTATGTTGTGTGTTATGTGTGTAATGTGTGTTGTGTATGTTGTGTATGTTATGTGTTATGCATGTTATGTATGTTGTGTGTTATGTATGTTATGTGTTATGTATGTTGTGTATGTTGTGTGTTATGTATGTTATGTGTTATGTATGTTGTGTATGTTGTGTGTTATGTATGTTGTGTATGTTGTGTGTTATGTATGTTATGTGTTATGTATGTTGTGTATGTTGTGTGTTATATGTGTTGTGTATGTTGTGTATGTTGTGTGTTATGCATGTTATGTATGTTGTGTGTTATGTATGTTGTGTATGTTGTGTGTTATGCATGTTATGTATGTTGTGTGTTATGTATGTTGTGTATGTTGTGTGTTATGTATGTTGTGTATGTTGTGTGTTATGTATGTTGTGTGTTATGTATGTTGTGTATGTTGTGTGTTATGTATGTTGTGTATGTTGTGTGTTATGTATGTTGTGTGTTATGTATGTTGTGTATGTTGTGTGTTATGCATGTTATGTATGTTGTGTGTTATGTATGTTGTATGTTTACAGGTGTGTAATATGACCATTGACACTATGTGGGTCATGCCAAACAATGTTTTTGTTGTGTAAAAATCGCACCATGGAAAATAAATAAATACATAAATAAAATAGATACATCCAATAAACAATGGACTTATTTTTTGCCATCATATCCTTTTTTTGCATACAGGTTATTTTCTTTCATGTTTGTATTGTTGGTGTTTTTTGTGCACAGAGTATAAGCCTATTTTCATATAGCCTATAAGAGATTTAAATTGTTTTTCTTACACATAACTCTTATCTCTATATCGCTTTCTTGACTTTATTCAGGTTGTTTTATCATTGTTCATTGTTTTATGTTGAATCACCAAAGCAACTTCCTGTGTTTGTGAATTCTGTTCATTGACAACGGCAATAAACCTTTTCTGATTGTGATAGTGATTGTGACAGTGACAGTGACAGTGACAGTGACAGTGACTGTGACTGTGACTGTGACTGTGACTGTGACTGTGACTGTGACTGTGACTGTGACTGTGACTGTGACTGTGACTGTGACTGTGACTGTGACAGTGACAGTGACAGTGACAGTGACAGTGACAGTGACAGTGACTGTGACTGTGACTGTGACTGTGACTGTGACTGTGACTGTGACTGTGACTGTGACTGTGACAGTGACAGTGACAGTGACAGTGACAGTGACAGTGACAGTGACAGTGACAGTGACAGTGACAGTGACTGTGACTGTGACTGTGACTGTGACTGTGACTGTGACAGTGACAGTGACAGTGACAGTGACAGTGACAGTGACTGTGACTGTGACTGTGACTGTGACTGTGACTGTGACTGTGACTGTGACTGTGACAGTGACAGTGACAGTGACAGTGACAGTGACAGTGACAGTGACAGTGACAGTGACAGTGACAGTGACTGTGACTGTGACTGTGACTGTGACTGTGACTGTGACAGTGACAGTGACAGTGACAGTGACAGTGACAGTGACTGTGACTGTGACTGTGACAGTGACAGTGACAGTGACAGTGACAGTGACAGTGACAGTGACAGTGACAGTGACAGTGACAGTGACTGTGACTGTGACAGTGACAGTGACAGTGACAGTGACAGTGACAGTGACAGTGACAGTGACAGTGACAGTGACTGTGACTGTGACTGTGACTGTGACTGTGACTGTGACTGTGACAGTGACAGTGACAGTGACAGTGACAGTGACAGTGACAGTGACTGTGACTGTGACTGTGACTGTGACAGTGACAGTGACAGTGACAGTGACAGTGACAGTGACAGTGACTGTGACTGTGACTGTGACTGTGACTGTGACTGTGACTGTGACAGTGACAGTGACAGTGACAGTGACAGTGACAGTGACAGTGACAGTGACAGTGACTGTGACTGTGACTGTGACTGTGACAGTGACAGTGACAGTGACAGTGACAGTGACAGTGACTGTGACTGTGACTGTGACTGTGACTGTGACTGTGACTGTGACTGTGACTGTGACTGTGACTGTGACAGTGACAGTGACAGTGACAGTGACAGTGACAGTGACAGTGACAGTGACAGTGACTGTGACTGTGACTGTGACTGTGACTGTGACTGTGACAGTGACAGTGACAGTGACTGTGATTGTGATTGGCACTGCTCGACAGGCTTGTGTGTTCATAAACCTCTGACCGCTCGTGTGGTCAGTGAAGTCAGGTCAACTCACTCATTAGAAAATCAGTTTGGCCAAATAATAATCAAAGTGTATTTGATGAGAATCTGTGGCTGCTGTGAGTTCTCTCTCACCACGACCAGCGCGTGACTGCACATGCACCGTGCATGTGTCAAGAGTGCCCCCTGCTGGCCCCGTTCAGACCTACAACAGACAGCAATAATGAACAGAGCACAGCAAAAATATATGTCATTTATTTATTCATTTTGAATTATTATTTATTTTATTTTATTTATTTTATTTATTTTATTTATTTTATTTATTTTATTTATTTTATTTATTTTATTTATTTATATTATTTATATTATTTATATTATTTTATTTATTTATATTATTTTATTATTTTATTTATTTTTAATTTATGTTTATTGTTATTATAATTTATTTATGTTTTGTTTTCTTCAAGAAGAAGAATTAAGGCTTTTTTATTTCATTTTTTCTCTTTGGATTGTTTCAACTTTAAATAAATAAATACATTCAGTACTTAGTTAATTTTAATAATTGTGAAAATATTTGGTGCAACATTAATGAGAGTAATAATAATAGTAAAAATATAAACTAAATGATGAAATAAATCTTATCGTATTAAATCGTAATTGTAATCGTAAATCGTATTAAAATAGACTTAAATACTAAATATATTCTTATAGAAGTGCAAACGCTTCATTTAGTCCAGGTCCAAACTCTGCTTTTCTCTGTTTTCGTGGCTCAGTCTGATTCTTCTGGGACAGACACTCATTTATTTCCTCTTCATGTTCTAATTATTGACCAATCACAGTCTTTGACTTTTCTTCAGGTTCTATTGGTGAAATCAACGCTCCTCCTCCTCATCCTCCTCCTCCTCTCTCTCTCTCCCTCCTCCCCTCCTCCACCGCCTCCTCCCCCCCTCCTCTCCTCCCTCTTTCTCTCCTCCTCCTCCTCTACCCTATTCTTCTCTCCTCTTATCTCCTCCTCTACCCTCCTCTTGTCTTCTCTCCTCCTCTACCCTCCTCTCCTCCTCTCCTCTTCTCTCCTCTCCTCTTCTCTTCTCTCCTCCTCTCCTCTTCTCTCCTCCTCTTCTCCTCTCCTCTTCTCTTCTCTCCTCTTCTCTTCTCTCCTCTTCTCTCCTCTCCTCTCCTCTTCTCTCCTCCTCTCCTCTTCTCTTCTCTCCTCTCCTCTTCTCTTCTCTCCTCCTCTTCTCCTCTTCTCTCCTCTCCTCTCCTCTCCTCTTCTCTCCTCTCCTCCTCTCCCCTTGCACCTCACCCCCCACCCACCCCGAGCCTTATTTTAGTACATCCGTGATCCTGTTTTTGTGAACCGTGATTTGGACACACATTTGGACCAAATATAGGAATTGGGCTGTCCAATTGTCTATTTTTTTATGTACATTAAAATTCCTCGAAACTATATAACATTTAGCCTCTTCTTCGCTGAACGCTCCAATCAGTGACATGTTGTGACGCACCATCATTAAACATAGAAAGCCATTGTGCAGCACTTTGGTATCAATTTGGTTCATGATCTATTATATTATGGTTTTGTTAAATGTATATATGAATAAAGTGGATTTATTGTATGCCGCCAAAACTAGCCCGAGCAGTCCATCCGTTTACAAAGTCATTTCAACGTCTAGAGTTAAAAGTTTTCAATTTTCTCGTGAAGAATTAAGGTACATTGCATCTTATTAATGCAAAATGTGATAAGTAATTGGCAATGAAACCACGAGACTAGAGTGTGTGATGTGAACTAACCAGATGCATAAGAATTACTGAAAAATATCTTGACTAAATTTAAATCCACCACAGACGGGTGTGAGAGCCGCCCAATAATTTCACAACAGGCACACTTGGTACAAACGTTTGATGAGCAGTGTTTTAGCATATTTTATTTATTTTAATCAGTTACACACATAAAGTAGCTTCACTTATCGATCTAGCTTCACAAGAATTCCAAGTTAAGTTAAGTCTCACTGTGACAAATATTGCAGTACCTTTTACATGACATTTGGGTGAAACAATAACAGCATTTTAAAATTTTTTAAAATGCAACATATTTCAAGTTTATGCGCAGTTACACACAGAATGCCAGTTTTGCCATGGTTAAAATGATAACATATTATTCTAGTTCCATTAGTGACATACATAATAATAATAATAATATCTGTGGAACATCTGTTCCTCTTCGCTTATCTGCCCCGGACCATCAGCTCCCCACTTCGCCTGGACTCACCCATCCCCCCAGCACACGGTCCCCCTGCCAACCACTGACTGTCACAGCAGCACAGGTGAGGAGTGAGCTGAAGAGGATTAAAGTGAGGAAGGCAGCAGGACCTGACGGCATCAGCCCCAGGCTCCTTAAGTCCTGCGCAGATGAACTGTGTGGAGTTATGGAGCATGTCTTCAACATGAGCCTGAAGCTGAGGGTGGTACCACAGGTCTGGAAGACCTCCTGTCTGGTACCTGTGCCCAAGACACTGCGCGCCAAAGACCTCAACAGCTTCAGGCCGGTGGCTCTCACGTCCCACCTGATGAAGACACTGGAGCGGCTGGTCCTGGACCACCTCCGCTCCACCGTGAGCTCAGCCATGGACCCGCTGCAGTTTGCATATCGGTCTGGCATCGGAGTGGAGGACGCCGTCATCTCCCTGCTGCACCGCTCTCTCTCTCACCTGGAGAAGCCTGGCAGCTCTGTGAGGATCCTGTTCTTTGATCTTTCCAGCGCCTTCAACACCATCAGCCGCTGCTCCTGAGGGACAAGCTGGAGACGGCTGGTGTGGAGTATGACCTGGCAGAGTGGATCCTGGACTACCTCACAGACTGACCCCAGTTTGTGAGAGCCCGGGATTGTGTCTGACACTCGGACCTGCAGTGTGGGGGCGCCCCAGGGCACTGTCCTCGCGCCCTTTCTCTTCACCCTTTACACTGCAGACTTCAGACATGACACAGACAGCTGTGTCCTGCAGAAGTTCTCTGACGACTCTGCCATCATCGGACTCATCACGGACGACGATGACGCGGAGTACAGAGGACTGGAGCAGGACTTTGTGGACTGGTGTCAGCGGAACCACCTCCTCATCAACGCGGGGAAGACCAAGGAGATGGTGGTGGACTTCCGCAGACACCACCCCACTGCCCCCTTACCAGTGAACATCCAGGGACGGGACATTGAGCGAGTGACTCATACAAGTACCTGGGTGTTCATCTGAACCACAAACTGGACTGGACTCATAACACAGACGCACTGTACAGGAAGAGCCAGAGTCGGCTCTACCTCCTGAGGAGACTCAGGTCTTTTGGAGTGACAGGGCCACTCCTGAAGACCTTCTATGACTCTGTGCTGGCATCAGCTCCTGTAGGTGTGGCCTGCTGGAGCAGCAGCATCACAGAGAGGGAGAGGAAGAAGCTGGACAAAGTCATCAAGAAGTCCAGCTCCGTCCTGGGCTGTGCTCTGGACTCGGTGCAGGAGGTGGGGGACAGGAGGGTCCTGGCTAAACTCACATCTATGCTGGACCATGAGTGTCGCCCCCTGCAGGTCACTCTGTCCGCTCTGGAGAGCAGCTTCAGTGAGAGACTGATCCACCCTCGCTGTGTGAAGGAAAGGTTTCGCAGGTCTTTCCTTCCTGCTGCTGTCAGACTTTATAACAAAAACTGTTAGTACTGAACACTCGCAATACTGACCTAACCTAATACTGAAGTGCAATTCTGTCATATGTGCAATTGCTGTGCAATTACTGTGAAATTCATGTGCAATCTATGTGCTGTCGTGACACATATTCATGTGTAATTACTGTCGTGATCACATGCAATGGTATTTATGTATTTATTTATTTGTCTATGGGAGTTTTTATTTATAGGAGATCTTCTACTGAAAGTGTTTTTCAGACTTCCTATAAGTGTTCTGTTCTTTTCTTCTGTATCTACCTCTGTATCTTCCTGCATTGCACCAATGAAATTTCCCCATGTGGGACAATAAAGGAATATCTTATCTTATAATAATAATAAAAATACCAGAGTAAATGTACTATATATTTGAGTTTTTTAATAATATAATCTAAATATCTATACATCTATAAATAAATCAAACAAACAAACTATATGTTCTTTTCAATATGCAAATCTGATGAAAAACATAATTTTAAATGGCACAAAGTGAATTGCACAGTTTGATTTATAGACAACAAACTTGGTCATTAAAGACAAAAACACTGTTCCCTTTTACAGATGGAATAAGATCATTTTACTTTTTTTCTTGCATCTAAATGTTTTAAGCTTCTGGACTAAAGTTTTACGTACTTAGACCATCACACTTTATTTATAGATAAAGACACAAACGATACCGTATTTTCCGGAGTATAAATTGCACCAGCCAAAAAATGCATAATAGAGAAGAAAAAAACATAAGTTGCACTGGAGTATGAAATGCAGTTGCAAGTGTGAAAATAACAAATAATATCACATATAAGTATAAATATAAGTATAAGCCGCCTGCCAAAACTATGAAAAAAGGTGCGACTCATAGTAAGGAAAATACGGTATGTTTATTTTGACTAGAAAGATCATAAGTTCATCACCAGTGAACATCCAGGGAAGGGACATTAAGAGAGTGACTCATCTGAACCACAAACTGGACTGGACTCATAACACAGACTCACTGTACAGGAAGAGCCAGAGTCGGCTCTACCTCCTGAGGAGACTCAGGTCTTTTGGAGTGACAGGGCCACTCCTGAAGACCTTCTATGACTCTGTGGTGGCATCAGCTCCTGTAGGTGTGGCCTGCTGGAGCAGCAGCATCACAGAGAGGGAGAGGAAGAAGCTGGACAGAGTCATCAAGAAGTCCAGCTTCGTCCTGGGCTGTGCTCTGGACTCGGTGCAGGAGGTGGGGGACAGGAGGGTCCTGGCTAAACTCACATCTATGCTGGACCATGAGTGTCGCCCCCTGCAGGACACTCTGTCCGCTCTGGAGAGCAGCTTCAGTGAGAGACTGATCCACCCTCGCTGTGGGAGGGAGACGTTTCGCAGGACTTTCCTTCTGCTGCTGTCAGACTTTATAACAAACACTGATAGTCCTGAACACAAGAGTGTGTTTTGAAACTTCCTATAATCTGTCCTTTCCTCCTGTTCTACTGTGTTGTAACAATGACATTTCCCCTCGTGTGGACATTAAAGGATTATCTTATCTTAAAAGGTATTGAGTGGACCACCACATTGTAGACTTTGTTTTCAGATATATTCCATTTTTTTAGTCTTTTCTTACAGATTTTAATTGATCAGAAATATAACTTTTTTCCATGTGCTTCAAACTTGTAGTTGCTGCTTCAAAAAAAAAGACAACTGAAGAATCTTAAAATTAGAAAAAGTCAATGAACCAAAAATAGGGGGTCATTGACTTTTTGCCGCTATATCGGACATTTCTGAAAGCTCTAGATGCTCTGTCAGCCGAACATGAGCAGTTTTTCGTTACATTACGCTCTAGTGAAAAACCTTTCTGGGCCACACTATTTCTTTGGCTGAAGTACCAATGAAGTGGCCGGGCGCGGAGTTTGGAGCTTCTTCCAACGTCTGTGGAAAGCGCTAGGGGGCGTGGCGAGAGACCCAAACGTGGAAGTGACTGAAGACTTTTCTTTTTTTCAGGTTATGTAGTTTCTTTATTTGCACCAAACGTTAAAATGAAGACGCAAATATAAATATTAATCTATTCTGTTTAGGGTTCCTAAAACCTACAACACAATCAATAAAACAGTGTTGCAAAGGGTGACTAAATAATCTGTGAATGAAAATGTACAGAATTAACACCCGCTATTCTGTGATAATGAAGAGTAAATGAAAATAAGGCAAATTGTAAATTGGGAAATACATTTAAGTGTTCTAATTGAATACATTCTACAAAAAGAAAGTTTAAAAAGTTACTTGACATTTGTTTTTTGTATACCATGTTTTAAAATTAATTTGAATCAATTTCAATGACAATTACAAAAGGCTAAAAGGTTTCCAATTTTCCATTTGAGATGTGAATACTTGTGTACATTACAGTTTTTCACAGTTGCTAACACCCAAAAAGCAAAAATTTGGCACAATTTGCACAACCTTCACTTCATGTACCAATCGCTCGCCCCAAGTTGGCACTTCACACTCCCTTATCTGCATTAGACTCTGACTTTCCTTCTTTACACTCTGATGTCTATTACAAATCACCTTCTGTCAAAACACTACACACAATGTTCAGTCGTTGAACACACTTCTCAAGTAAAATCCTGCCCACTGCTCCAGGCCATGGAGGAGGCCCCTGGAGGAGGCTTGTGGCGACGTCAGTGTGGAGGCCTGTCAGGGCTTCATGCGCCACTCAAGGCGATGTCGATGAGGCCCTCTGGCCTGACAGGAACCGGAGGCATGATGGCTCATTTTTTTTTTGTGAGGGGGGGACGGTTTACTGTACTGTACTGTACTGTACTGTTCAGTGTGTGCTAAAATGACGGTAAACTTTTTTTGGCTGACTACAAAAGTTTACAAAAGTAGGCCTACAGACATTTTACAAAAGGAGAAATGGCACATTTTCCACATTGTCATTCATATGGTGTGTTCTGTTTCTATAATTGTGTTTTCAGCTTTGCACCTAAGTGTGCTGTAAATGCTTGGTAGTGTGCAGACAAATGCTTAGTTGTGTGTACTCAATGAATGGTATGTGTGTGTCATTTGAAAAAATGGCTGTGTGTACCAAATGAAAACACTGGATCCATTTTGTGAACAGGTAAGAGATTTGATGGCAAAGAGTCATCTTGCAAAGGGAGTGTCAGTTTTAGCATTTTGTGTGTGAGGTTTTCAGATCTGTGTGTTCAGTTTGAAAAAAGCAGTTATTGTTTTGCGAAACGGGTGTTAATAATTGTGAAAAACTGTAACCTTGGCAACTTGTGTATGCCTTTGAGCAAGTGTTTTACTTCATATTTAGGGTTTAGTAGTAGTATGTGAATTACAATAATAGAAGAGGTAATGTATTGTAACGAGTGCGTGAAAAAGTCGCGAGAAACAGGTTTGCTCGTGTTAGGCTTTAATGTTTTACGACAACATTCTCTAGAACAGTCAGTAACAGGGGTTTTTCAACAACAACTCAACTTCCCCGTCCTACAACTGAGACCACCCTCACAAAACTTCCCGACAACCATTGCGGCAAAGTTAGAAAACATCATGAGCACAGCTTATAGGAAGGAATCACACCATTCCTTCAGACAGTTGTAGCAGTCCTGTTGCTGTTTGTTATTGGCTCCAGAGGCATCCTCCAACCAATCATAAAAAGGCTTTCTTTTTTTCTTTAGCGCTAGAAACTTGCCCAGGACAGCATATGCCGAGCCAAACCCTTTGTTCTCCAGTCTTCGACCCAGGACATCTCCAATGCCAGCAATAGCAGTCACAGTCTTGTCTGCCATGGGCTCTGCCACGAATCTCCTATGCTTTTGGGATGTGGACGACATGGCTCCGTTGAAGGCTGTCGGAATCACGCACTTGCCTTTATGGCTGTAAAATTCGGGTAGAAAATGATCCGCACAGTTTGAAGCTGGAAGTGACTGAAGACGTGAAACTGGAAGTGAGTTGGAGCCTCGTTTTCTTCTTCTTTGGTGTTTTATGGCTGTCGTGTTGTTTTGGTGTTTTATTGCGGTTGGTATCCAAGTGTTACATTACCGTCAGACTTTATTCCTTAGACTTTATTCCAGCTGGCCTTCTCCCACGCCTGTGACTGTATTCTTTAGGCTTTACCCTATAGATTCCATTCTTAAGTTCTTCTTCTACTACTTTGGTGTTTCAAAGCCCACGAGTTCAAAGCACAGGAGTTCCGAGCACACAAATTCCAGACTTTTTCTTCAGACTTTATTCTTTAGACTTTATTACCTCAGCCCCCACCCACCACCGAGCCTTATTTTAGCACATCCGCGACAGGAGCTCAGTTTTTGTGAACCATGATTTGGACACACATTTGGACCAAATGTAGGAATTTGGCATTTTTTTATTTACATTAAAATTCCTCGAAAGTATATGACATTTAGCCATGTAAATTTAGCCAAAAACCTGTCCCACCACTGTGAAAAATGAAGTCAATAGAGCGAAAACGCAAACATGTTATGTTGTTGTTGTGTAAATATCTTTATAATATAGAATAGAATAAAGTCTGAAGAATAAAGTTTGAAGAAAAAGTCTGAATTCGTGTGCTTTGAACTCGTGGGCTTTGAAAAAAAACAAAGTAGTAGAAGAAGAACTTAAGAATGGAGTCTGTAGGGTAATGTCAAAAGAATACAGTCTGGAATAAAATCTATGGAATGAAATCTGGTGGTAATGTAACCCTTGGATACCAACCACCCTAAAACAACAACAACAACAATTTGGATACCAACTGCCATAAAACACCAAAAAAGAAGAAGAAGAAGGAGAAAACGAGGCTCCAGCTCACTTCCGGTTTTACGTCTTCAGTCACTTCCAGCTTCAAACTGTGCGGATCATTTCTACCCGAATTTTATAGCCACGGTACATAAAGGCAAGTGCGTGATTCCGACAGCCTTCAACGGAGCCATGTCGTCCACATCCCAAAAGCATAGGAGATTCGTGGCAGAGCCCATGGCAGACAAGGGTGTGACTGCTATTGCTGGCATTGGAGATGTCCTGGGTGGAAGACTGAGGAACAAAGGCTTTGACAAGGCATATGCTGTCCTGGGCAAGTTTCTAGTGCTAAAGAAAAAAGAAAGCCTTTTTGTGATTGGTTGGAGGATGCCTGTGGAGCCAATGCCAAACAGCAAAGGGACTGCTACAACTGTCTAAAAGAATGGTGTGATTCCTTCCTATAAGCTGTGCTCATGATGTTTTCTAACTTTGCCGCAATGGTTGTCGGGAAGTTTTGTGAGGGTGGTCTCAGTTGTAGGACGGGGAAGTTGAGTTGTTGTTGAAAAACCCCTGTTACTGACTGTTCTAGAGAATGTTGTCGTAAAACATTAAAGCCTAACACGAGCAAACCTGTTTCTCGCAACTTTTTCACGCACTCGTTACAATACATTACCTCTTCTATTATTGTAATTCACATTAACAACTACTACACCCTAAATATGAAGTTATATACTTGCTCAAAGGCATTCACAAGTTGCCATGGTTAATATACACATCTCAAATGTAAAATTGGAAACTTTTTAGCCTTTTGTAATTGTCATTGAAATGTATTCAACTGCTGCATGTTTGAATGGAAAAAACTAAGGCTTTGTTTGTTCACAATTCACTAGGAATTTTAAAACATGGTATACAACAAGCAAAAGTCAAAATTAAAGAAACTTTTTAAACTTTCTTTATGTAGAATGTATTCAATTAGAACACACAAAGTCTTCAGTCACTTCCGCGTTTGCGTCTCTCGCCACGCCCCCTCGCGCTGTCCACAGATGTCGAAAGAAGCTGCGAACTCCGCTGACTTTATGTATGTGTGGCTCATGGATCTATTATATTATATGGATAGGGTATGGCTCGCCGCAGCATGTCGTTACAACCCCCAGTGGCCACTCCATTGGTACTGCAGCCAAAGAAATCCGGTGGCCCAGAAACCTTTTTTTCACTAGAGCGCAATGAAACAAAAAACTGCTCGTGTTCGGCTGAAAGAGCACCTAGAGCTTTCAAAAATGTCAGATATGGCGGCGGTTCATTGACTTTTTCTAATTTTAAGATTCTTCTTGCATTTTAAGCTGTAAGCTTCGGCTACGCTCTAGCGCTGCTCTAGCCCAGCTCGTGCGCTGATTGGTCAGAGCGGTGACCGTCTAGACCAATCAGCGTGTGTAGGTGATGTGAACTGGCCGAGATGCCATGAGTGAGCTACAGGCGTAAAATGAAAGTTACGGATATAACTACGGTTCTATGAATCCCGGATGATCGCCAAAGGCGGTGCCTTAAGCACTGAATGATCATCTTTTGCGCATGTGCAGGTCGATTAACTAATGACAACAAAGTCACCTGTGACCCCCACGTGAAGCTATATAGTCAAGTGACACCGAGAGCCCTGTCACTTTTCTTCTCGCAAGCAACGCAGATTCCGAGGGACTCATCGCTCTGGCTGTCATCCAGGATTCATAGAACCGTAGTTACATCTGTAACTTTCATTCTATTTCATCCCTTCTGAGCGCCAGAGGCGGTGTCTTAAGCACTGGATGACAAATATCAACAATGTCCCGAGGGATCCCATAGGACAATACAAAATGTGAGATAAAACACGCCTACCTTACGACGAGGAAGAGTGCAGTCTCAGAATCCCCTCTAGTGGATTGGGGACTGCCACATTGATTCTATAGAATCGAGCAAATGTAGATGGTGAAGTCCAGGAGGCCGCTGCGCAAATTGCATCCAGGGGTACTCTGCTCATGGCTGCCCAGGAGGTGGACAGGCTTCTGGTTAAGTGGCATTTCACACCATCTGGAGGCTGGCGCTTCTGAGAAACATAAGCCTGCTCAATGGCCTCGACCACCCATCGGACAAGGTGCTGTTTAGAAAGCGCTTGACCTTTTCTTGGGCCGTCATATCACACAAAGAGGCAATCTGACTTCCGAACAGTTGTTGTGGCTTGTATGTACACCTCCAAGGCCCGGACTGGGCAGAATGTGTTACCAGGGGCCCCAGTGTCAAACCGTGCAAGTTGGAGGGGCTGAGTGCTATTTGAAGAAAACACCTTAGGAAGGGTAGAGGCATCTGTCCAAAGAGTGACCCGAGAGTCCTCACCATTCCGCCTGCAGCAGGACTCACAAACAGACAAGGCCTGTAGTTCACTGACCCGCTTACTTGAAGCCATACCCAGGAGAAAGGCGGTCTTAAATGAAATCCATTTAAGATCTGCCTGATCCAACAGTTCAAATGGAAGGGTTTGTAGTGGGTCCAACACCAGGGACAAATCCAAATCCCAAGACGGGGCCACATGGCGTCTAGGAGGGTGAAGCCGCCGCGCCCCCTTCCAGAAAAGTTAAATGTTCCTGTCACTTCCCACTGAGGCACCATCAACAGGGTCATGCCAGCAAGATATTGCAGCCACATGGAGACCGTCCCAGTTTGGTGGAAACCTGGCAGTGTACTGTGTCCAGACCCTACCTCTGGCACCAACCATTAAAAAGATTCCATCGATTTGCGTACAACCGGCGTGTAGATGGAGCCCGTGCACTGGAGATTGTGTGTTCTATCGCCTCACCATACTCTGAGAAGGCCCCGGAGCGGCCACACCCAGAGCTGAAGACGTCCTGGATCAGTGTGCAGAATCCTCCCTCCCAGTTGGGAGAGGAGATCCCTCCTGTGGGGAAAGGATTTCGTAGGGCCTCAGCAGAGGCTGTGCAGCAGCGGAAACCAAACCCTGGCCGGCCAAAACGGAGCCACCAGGAGAAGGCTGTGTCCCCCTTGATGAGCCCTCAATAGGGTCGGGAAAATCATCGTCCATCAGGGAAAACCATAGGGGACAGTGAGTTGCCTCTCTGGACGCAAAGAGGTCTACCTCTGCCCTGCCGAATATTCCCCAAATGTTGTCTATCACTTCTGGGTGAAGTCTCCACTCCCCAGGCAGTGGACACTGACGGGATAGAAAATCCACCTCCACATTCCGTGGGCCGGGAATGTAGGACGCTCTCAAACTGAGAAAGGGGGGAGCAGCCCACACAAGGAGTTGTCAAGTCAAGATAAGAGAAGAGAAGAGAAGATAAGATAATCCTTTATTGTCCACACATGGGGAAATTTCGGTGTTACAACACAGTAGATACAGGAGGAAAGGACAGAACTTATAGGAAGTTTAAAAAAAACACTCTTAATAGAAGAACTCTTATCAACAAAACAAAAAACTCTTATTGGAGGAAAAAAATAAAATAAAAAGACAAAAATAAAATAATACTAAAATAAAGTAAATAATGATAACATACAGTAAAGTAAAAATAGCTAGCATAAGACTTAATAATATTAATACTAATGGTAAGTAAACACTCTTATTTACATCAGTTGTATGCACATGAATATGACGGTATTGAACATGATTAAGTCAGTCAAGTATTGCACGTGTTCAGGGCAAGCAGTGTTTATTATACAGTCTGACAGCAGCAGGAAGGAAAGACCTGCAGAACCTCTTCTTCACCCAACGAGGATGGAAGTCCATCAGTCTCACCGACCTGGTGCCCCCCAAGTGGTTGATGTAATGAACCACCGTGGTGTTGTCGGAGCGAACCATGACATGTCTTCCGTGCAGAACTGGAAGGAAGTAGTCCAACGCCAGACGCAGTGCTATCAGCTCTAGCACATTTATGTGCTCTCTGCTGACTGGTGGGGACCACGTTCCTTGTGCCATGCGCCTTTGCCATGTCGCACCCCATACTGTGAGAGATGCATCGGTGTGCGCCATCTCCCTCCGAGACGGAAGGGAGTCTAAAGGAACACCCTGCTCTATCCAGGACCTGTCTCGCCACTGAGACAGGGACTCGAGACACTGGGGTGAGACATGCACTCGCCGGCGTCTGTGAACGGCCCGTGCAGGATTTAAGTGCAAGGCTGTTGAGCCAGATTTGCATCTGGCTTGCGTTGTAAATTGGGAAATACATTTAAGGGTTCTAATTGAGTGTGTGCTTATGTCATAAAGCAGACACTATATGTTCTTGTATTTTTGCAGGATTTTCCTGATTTTTGACGCGTTTCAACTCCTTAACTTTCACTAATTTCAACAAGTTATACCTCTTTACGATCGCTTTCACCGTCTTAGGGGGGCTATTGCTTTTGACATTTGTACAAATTGTACTTTTGGCAGTATTTACAAAAGTATCAGTATTTTTTCCCATTCACAAAAAAAAAAAATTAGGGAGGATTTTTATTAATTTTCAATGTCTCTAGATGCAAAAAGTGTTGTTTTGAGGTCAATCGGACAAAAAACCTAGGACAAGTACGATTTTGAAAAAAGAAAGTCAAACGTGGCAATGCCACTTCGATTCGACATGGCTGACTTCCTGTTTATCATAGAGTGATGCTGCCAGGTGTGTTTTACTCGTCAAAGATCAGAGGTCAAAGGTAGCTCTATCACTGTCCTAAGTTTCATGTGCCTAGGCCAAAAATTAAGAGTTTCATGTTTTTTCTTTTTTGAACTGTTGCGACGGGCAAGCTCCATTTTATTTGAGTTTGGGCCGAGCCGATCGCGTCTATGTCCCATGTGTGACATTCTTCAATGTTCAGGGGGTCAAAAATGCCCAATGTCTTTACTACACACATGTAGTACTTTTATGCAAGAATGCAGACACTCGCAATGGCTTCAGCCATTGCACATTATCTAGTTGAATACATTCTACAAAAAGAAAGTTCAAAAAGTTACTTTAATTTTGACATTTGTTTTAAAATTCCAAGTGAAATGTGAACAAACAAAGCCTTATTTTTTTCCATTCAAACATGCAGAAGTTGAATACATTTCAATGACACTTACAAAAGGCTAAAAAGTTTCAAATTCTACATTTGAGATGTGAATACTTATATATATATATATATATATATATGGTGTATTTAGGGTGTAGTAGTAGCTAATGTGAATTAAAATAATAGAAGAGGTAATGTATTGTAACGAGCGGTGTGTGAAAAAGTCACGAGAAACAAGTTTGCTCATTTTAGGCTTTAATGTTTTATGACAACATTCTCTAGAACAGTCAGTAACAGGGGTTTTTCAACAACAACTCAACTTCCCCGTCCTACAACTGAGACCACCCTCACAAAACTTCCCGACAACCATTGCGGCAAAGTTAGAAAACATCATGAGCACAGCTTATAGGAAGGAATCACACCATTCTTTTAGACAGTTGTAGCAGTCCCTTTGCTGTTTGGCATTGGCTCCACAGGCATCCTCCAACCAATCACGAAAAAGCTCCTCGTCTTTGTTTAGCACTAGAAACTGGCCCAGGACAGCATATGCCTTGTCAAAGCCTTTGTTCTCCAGTCTTCGACCCTGGGCATCTCCAATGCCAGCAATAGCAGTCACAGTCTTGTCTGCCATGGGCTCTGCCACGAATCTCCTATGCTTTTGGGATGTGGACGACATGGCTCCGTTGAAGGCTGTCGGAATCACGCACTTGCCTTTATGTACCGTGGCTATAAAATTCGGGTAGAAATGATCCGCACAGTTTGAAGCTGGAAGTGACTGAAGACGTAAAACCGGAAGTGAGCTGGAGCCTCGTTTTCTTCTTCTTTGGTATTTTATGGCAGTTGGTATCCAAGTGTTACATTACCGCCAGACTTTATTCTTTAGACTATTCCAGAGCTGACTCTTCTTCTTTGGCGCTTCCGCCGTACATCTTAGGCTTATTCTTTAGTCTTTAGTCTTTAGACTTTATTCTTTAGGGTTATTCTTTAGGCGTAATTTTTTACACTTTGAGTCAGCAAGTGAAGCTTTGAACAAGTTATTAAATGATCGCTCTATGACATCATAAAGTCATCAATCATTCTCATTGAGTTTACGTTCTAGAAGTTGATGCTCTGGACATTTTTTAATCATACTTTACAGCAGGGGTGGGCAATTATATTCCTCCGAGGGCCATATTCAAATCCAGGCAAGTAACGGAGGGCCGGCTCGCGATCATTGGTGTGAAAAAAAAAAATCCCAAAAATTAGATATCAAATAAAATATCACTTTTCTGTCAAATATAGGTTATTGAATCTATTATTTAATTCATTTCACCTCATATTTATTAAGGATACAAGTGCAGACAGATGCCTGAGGACAAAAAAGGGGTAAAAAATTACTATTACTTGGACAAGCTTGGCGGGCCGGATTGAAAGGCCCTGCGGGCCGGATGTGGAACGCGGGCCGTAGTTTGCCCACCCCTGCTTTATAGTATATCTATGTTGTTGCTGTTTTTGTTGTTGTTGTGTTGCTTTTAATGACGGCTTGCAGCCAACTGCAAAGGTGCATTTACGGGCATCTTCTTTAGACTTTAGACTGTATTCTTTTGACTTTTTTCCTTCTTAATTTTTGTGTTTTATGGCAGTAAGTGTTACATTACCACCACCTACTGTAGTTACTTCTTCTTCTTTGGTGTTTTGTGGTGGCTGCTATCACGCTCCTTTCCCCGTCTGGAGGTGAGACAAGGCTCACCTACCCTAACCCTAACCCTGTAGATTATCAGCTCATCAGCATATTTCAGTCTTTAGGTTTAAATGTGAATTATTAACACAATCCTATTGTTGAAACATAAATTAAACAAATTGTAAATCTAACTAAATTCTTATCCGACATGTTGCAATTAGTTATTCTTCCAATATCGTACATCCCTTATTTGCCCTGTTAATGATTAGAAAACATGTTAAATAGCAACTTTAAACAGGAAGCTAAGGATACGGGGGCGGACACTAACATAGTGGCTATGGACACGGGAGTGGACGTTAACATAGTGGCTATGGACACGGGAGTGGACGTTAACATAGTGGCTATGGACACGGGAGTGGACGTTAACGTAGTGGCTATGGACACGGGAGTGGACGTTAACGTAGTGGCTATGGACACGGGAGTGGACGTTAACGTAGTGGCTATGGACACGGGAGTGGACGTTAACATAGTGGCTATGGACACGGGAGTGGACGTTAACGTAGTGGCTATGGACACGGGAGTGGACGTTAACGTAGTGGCTATGGACACGGGAGTGGACGTTAACATAGTGGCTATGGACACGGGAGTGGACGTTAACATAGTGGCTATGGACACGGGAGTGGACGTTAACGTAGTGGCTATGGACACGGGAGTGGACGTTAACATAGTGGCTATGGACACGGGAGTGGACGTTAACGTAGTGGCTATGGACACGGGAGTGGACGTTAACGTAGTGGCTATGGACACGGGAGTGGACGTTAACATAGTGGCTATGGACACGGGAGTGGACGTTAACATAGTGGCTATGGACACGGGAGTGGACGTTAACGTAGTGGCTATGGACACGGGAGTGGACGTTAACATAGTGGCTATGGACACGGGAGTGGACGTTAACGTAGTGGCTATGGACACGGGAGTGGACGTTAACATAGTGGCTATGGACACGGGAGTGGACGTTAACATAGTGGCTATGGACACGGGAGTGGACGTTAACGTAGTGGCTATGGACACGGGAGTGGACGTTAACGTAGTGGCTATGGACACGGGAGTGGACGTTAACATAGTGGCTATGGACACGGGAGTGGACGTTAACATAGTGGCTATGGACACGGGAGTGGACGTTAACATAGTGGCTATGGACACGGGAGTGGACGTTAACGTAGTGGCTATGGACACGGGAGTGGACGTTAACATAGTGGCTATGGACACGGGAGTGGACGTTAACATAGTGGCTATGGACACGGGAGTGGACGTTAACGTAGTGGCTATGGACACGGGAGTGGACGTTAACGTAGTGGCTATGGACACGGGAGTGGACGTTAACATAGTGGCTATGGACACGGGAGTGGACGTTAACATAGTGGCTATGGACACGGGAGTGGACGTTAACATAGTGGCTATGGACACGGGAGTGGACGTTAACGTAGTGGCTATGGACACGGGAGTGGACGTTAACATAGTGGCTATGGACACGGGAGTGGACGTTAACATAGTGGCTATGGACACGGGAGTGGACGTTAACATAGTGGCTATGGACACGGGAGTGGACGTTAACATAGTGGCTATGGACACGGGAGTGGACGTTAACGTAGTGGCTATGGACACGGGAGTGGACGTTAACATAGTGGCTATGGACACGGGAGTGGACGTTAACATAGTGGCTATGGACACGGGAGTGGACGTTAACGTAGTGGCTATGGACACGGGAGTGGACGTTAACGTAGTGGCTATGGACACGGGAGTGGACGTTAACGTAGTGGCTATGGACACGGGAGTGGACGTTAACATAGTGGCTATGGACACGGGAGTGGACGTTAACATAGTGGCTATGGACACGGGAGTGGACGTTAACGTAGTGGCTATGGACACGGGAGTGGACGTTAACGTAGTGGCTATGGACACGGGAGTGGACGTTAACGTAGTGGCTATGGACACGGGAGTGGACGTTAACATAGTGGCTATGGACACGGGAGTGGACGTTAACGTAGTGGCTATGGACACGGGAGTGGACGTTAACGTAGTGGCTATGGACACGGGAGTGGACGTTAACGTAGTGGCTATGGACACGGGAGTGGACGTTAACATAGTGGCTATGGACACGGGAGTGGACGTTAACATAGTGGCTATGGACACGGGAGTGGACGTTAACGTAGTGGCTATGGACACGGGAGTGGACGTTAACGTAGTGGCTATGGACACGGGAGTGGACGTTAACGTAGTGGCTATGGACACGGGAGTGGACGTTAACGTAGTGGCTAAGGATACGGGAGTGTTAACGTAGCAGGAGCAAGCAGAATTGGATGATGAGCTTCTCCATGATCGACAGCGGCACTGCATGTACCAGGACACATTCTTCATGTCTGCTCAGGAGGCTCTTGACCACTATTTTGAGGGTGTTTTAAATTTAGCTTCGGCTGAGGGTAACAGCCCGGTAAGTTTGTTAAAGGATAAAGAAAATTAAGCTAAATGCTTTCCAAAAAGAGTTTCCCTTTGGACGCAATACGTTTCATACCCCTTGGAAAACACGTTTAACCTTGAGCCGAATTTTTGTTGTGTTTTTTTTTGTGTTATGTGGATGGCAAATCTGCAGAAAATGTCTCTTTTTGGCATTATACATGATAGAAGTTGAGCAGGTTGTGTCAAAAGTGTCCCTAGCTTTGCATAAGGGACATTCGGGTTCTGGTAATGCTGCTGCTGCTGCAGGTGAAGGAACTTTACAGAATTTACTACAGTTTGATAATGGTTATCGATTTATGACGGCTATAAGAGGAACGCCGCCCTTCTGGCAATTGGCACAATTTTTCTTTTTTTGCAAGCATTCGTCAGCTCGGTATTCCGACGTGGTTTTGTTCGTTTAGTTTTGCAGATCTCCAGTGGCCAAGCCTACTGAAAACACTCTTAAAGCAGGAAGGTAGTACCCGGAGGGTTGCAGATTTGGACTGGGCTGAGAGATGTGACCTTTTGCGTCGTCACCCTGCAGGCCCTTAGCCAGGATTTCTATGGGGAGGTTCTTTTTGTGTCATGGTGGACCGTTTTAGTATTTTTAGTATCAAGTATCAACCCGGTTTTAGCGAAAACGAAACTCAGGAAGAAAACGAAACTAGGTCATTTTTGCACACGGTAACCGTGTGCAAAAATGACCTAGTTTCGTTTTGTGCTCGCTTCTGATTGGTCCTCCTGGCTGGTGAGGCTCACTACCTCTAATATCTGTGGTCCCTCAAGTGAAAAACGATACAAAATATTGAAAGTTACTGCTATAGACGGAAGAGGTGGAGCCAGACATTCAAAACATCCGGGGCTTAGCCCAAAAAGAAAGGGAGTGGGTTCATTCTGGCCAATATGATGTGGTTTTAGTGCAGTTAGAGACAGTAACCCTCCAAAGGCAAAGACAGACTTTTTGCCTTCTGAGAGAGCTCCTCCCTCCAAAAAACGTTGAACAGAACAGCAGAGGTGACATTTAGTTATTCAAGAAATTGTACATCTTGATGTTCTTTAAAACAATCAGTGACAAAACAAATATGAAAAACATGCCCCCGACAGGGCTCGATCTCACAACACTAATGCTGATGCTCTGCTGTCTAGGCTAGTCAGCCCTTAAAGGATGAAGGGCTGTTTTAGAATTAGACTGATCTTTATTGAAAGTAAAAGTCAGTCTTACCTTTAGCAGACACCTTCCTCAGTGTGCTGTTTGTCCTGTAGTTTCTCTGCTTTAGCTTTGTAGATGAATAAAACCTGAGCCACTGCTACACCGACAACCACAATGAATTCATGGTTTGAACGATCATGTGCTATTGTCTCTTCTACGTTAGATAAACTTTGTTTTTCAGCACATGTTCTGAATGTCTCTTTTTTCCAGTCGATCTGCTCTTATTTATGCCCTTCACTTTTTGCAAAACCTCAGTTAAATGATAGAAAAGGCCAAATTGGTCAGATTGCGTGACGTGCTGCAAACACCGCGCACTTTCTACGCTCCCGCCCACTTTCTACATGCAGCCAATCATACATCAGTTCAACAAAAAAGGTTAAAAGATCCGGGGCTTTTGGATGGAGATCCGGGGCTCAAGCCCCAAAGCCAGGGCCTGGCTCCGCCCATGATGGACGGACCTTTTCGGCCCAAATGGGCAGTTCGTTCGAACCCCCAAACCCCCCCTGGCTACGGGCCTGCCCTGTAACTGCAGCTCGCATGTTTGACTCCCGTTGGCGCCGATTTTTGTGTAAAGTTATTATGTCACCAGCTCATTCCAGCGGTAAAGTCATAGATTATTTCTATTGCATAGAATTCCAGCAGAGAGGCAGCCCACATTGCCATGCCCTCTTTTGCTTAGCGAACGCTCCCAAACTTGGTGTCAACACTGAAGAGGAGGTTGTTAAATTTGTGGATCAATATGTCACGTGTAAACAACCCTCTGACCCAAATTTATTGGAAAAAGTTACTTCGGTGCAGCAGCATTCCAAACGTCACTCAAAAATGTGTAGGAAAGGTAAAAAGATGTGCCATTTTAATTTTCTCCGCCCGATATCGACTTATACGTTTATTAAACAGCTGAACCCTGAATCTGCCCCACTTGTTACAAGGGAACAAGCTAAAGTTATTATGACTGCGCTTAAGATTTGTTTGCCTCCTTGGGGTTATCGCAGTTCACTTTTAAACAAGTGTACGGCATTTTAGGTAGACACACACACATAGTTTTGGCGAGGGAACTCAACGAAGTTTGGATTAATAACTACGAGAGGGGATTAATTTGCTGGAATGCCAACATGGATATCCAGTTTGTTGTAGATGCGTGGGCTTGTGTTGTGTACATTATTTCATATATTTCCAAGTCTGAAAAAGAAATGGGTTTGCGCTTAAGTTGTGCGCAAAAAGAAGGTAAAGGTAATCTTAATGCAAAAGAGGCCTTTAAAAGAAATCAGGCAGCGTTTATCTTCATAATCGAGATATCTCTGCGCAGGAAGCTATCTATCGTGCAACGGCAGTGTTCTCGCTGAGGGGCTTTGGCATGGCAGGCCGCCATGCTACGGCTGGTCACCGCCATGCCCAAAAGATGCCGCCCTGCTCTGGCTGGTCACGCTCCAATCAGTGACATGTTGTGACGCACCATCATTAAACATAGAAAGCCATTGTGCAGCACTTTGGTATCAATTTAGTGGATCTATTATATTATGGTTTTGTTATATATAGTATGAATAAAGTGGATTTATTGTATGCCGCCAAAACTAGCTCGAGCAGTCCATCCATTTACAAAGTCATTTCAAAGTCTAGAATAAAAAGTTTTACATTTTCTCGTGAAGAATTAAGGTACATTTTAGCGTCTTATTAATGCAAAGTGTGATGAGTAATTGGCAATGAAACCACGAGACTAGAGTGTGTGATGTGAACTAACCAGATGCATAAGTTAAATTTAAATCCACCACAGACGGGTGTAATAACCGCCCCAAAAATTTCACAACAGGCACACTCGGTACAAACGTTTGATAAGCAGTGTTTTGGCATATTTTATTTATTTTAATCAGTTACACACATACAGCAGTGTTCTCGCTGGACAAATTGTCTCACCGCCGTAGGTGGCGCTCGCAAAAAGTACTTTAAAAATTTGCGCCCACGGGGCTCGATATGGAAAGCCAATATGATCACACTCCGCTGCGTATTTTCCGACGCTTTGACAAAATAAAGCGGGGCTTTTAACGCCGTGCGCCGTAAACGAGCGCCGTAATTTACGCTATACGCCGCTCCTAAGTGGCAGAGTGTGATCATAATGGCTTTCCATATCTTTTGGGTACCGTGCAAGCACCGTGGGGCTTTTCGCGCTCGCCGCACGGAGCGCGGTTATGGTGGGGGCCCGCCGCAGCATGGCAACCCGCCATGCCAAAACCCCTCAGCGAGAACACTGTACAGTAGCTTCGCTTATCGATCCACACACGGCACATTGAGTTTATGCCACTACGGTTTAAGTACTAACAAGAATTCCAAGTTAAGTTAAGTCTCACCGTGACAAATATTGCAGTACCTTTTACATGACATTTGGGTGAAACAATAACAGCATTTTTTTATATTAATGATAATGCAACATATTTCAAGTTTATGCGCAGTTACACACAGAATGCCAGTTTTGCCATGATTAAAATGATAACATATTATTTTAGTTCCATTAGTGACATACATAATAATAATAATAATAAAAATACCAGAGTAAATGTACTATATATTTGAGTTTTTTAATAATATAATCTAAATATCTATACATCTATAAATAAATCAAACAAACAAACTATATGTTCTTTTCAATATGCAAATCTGATGAAAAACATAATTTTAAATGGCACAAAGTGAATTGCACAGTTTGATTTATAGACAACAAACTTGGTCATTAAAGACAAAAACACTGTTCCCTTTTACAGATGGAATAAGATCATTTTACTTTTTATTCTTGCATCTAAATGTTTTAAGCTTCTGGACTAAAGTTTTACGTACTTAGACCATCACACTTTATTTATAGATAAAGACACAAACACTGTTCCCCTTTAAGCTAGAATAAGATGATTGAACTAATTATATATATATATATATATATATATATATATATATATATATATACATATTTTTTTTTTATTTATTTATTTATTTATTTTTTAAGCAGCATCTAAAAGTTTGAAGCTCATGGACAAAAGTTATATTTCTGATCAATTAAAATCTGTAAAAAAAGACACAAAAAACAAGGAATATATCTGAAAACAAAGTCTACAATGTGGTGGTCCACTCAGTACCTTTTACACCAACTTATAATCTTGTAGTCAAAATAAACATACCGTATTTTTCGGACTATAACTCGCACCTTTTTTCATAGTTTTTGCAGGGGGGCGGCTTATACTTATATACTTGTACTTATACTCTGGAGCGACTTGTATGTGATTTTATTTGTAATTTTTCACACTTGCAACTGCATTTCATACTCCAGTGCAACTTATATGTTTTTATTCTTCTCCATTACGGAGATTACATTACATACGGTATCTACTCTCGCAAAGCCTAAAAAGATATGTACACAATAATATAATAACATGTTTGCGTTTTTGCTCTATTGACTTCATTTTTCACAGTGGCGGGACACGTTTTTGGCAGATTACATGGACATGTGTTCAGGCAGCACATACGAAATGTCGTCCCACGGGTGGCGATACAAGCCCTGCTTCAGCCGCTTCTGGTCCAAGTAGTGCCCTGGTTCACATGACCAAGAAAAACAGTGATTATGACAAGTCATTTCACACAAAACTTTGCATTGTTCTAGAGAATCTTTACAACAAATAACATTTATCACTTCACCTTAGATATTTGGAGAGCATATCATTAAGGATTTGTACAAGCTACACCTGTCTGTATTGTCCTTTTTGATTGTTTTATGTGTTTGTTAAAATTTTTATATATATATTTTTATATATATATATATATATATATTTTTATATATATATATATATATATTTTTATATATATATATATATATATATATATAAATATATATATATATATATAAAAAAATATATATAATAAAAAAAATATATATATATATATATATAAAAATATATATATATATATATATATAAAAATATATATATATTATATATTATATATTAATATAAAAATATATATATATATATATATATATATTATATATTAATATAAAAATATATATATATATATATTATATATTTAGATATAATAATCCATTGGCTCTGACACATTTCACACATTTGGCTTTCCAAGTACAGCCAGATCTCAAATAGTTATAGAAATAAGAACAATTTAACTCTAGATTGGGGCTGAACCAGGTCTAAAAAAGGACTTAAAGAACTTGAAAACTTGTCATTTTTATAAATGACAAAATTAAATTCTGCAAATACTAGAACTACAGGAGCAAAATCATTAGTCCAAAACACCAGCTATAGCAGCAGGAGAATGTAATCTTTATACTTTTAAACCGTATTGAGATCATGCTTTATAGTTAAAAGCTCAATTTGATTTGGGCCCAAGAAGAAATGTTCAAATTGGATGTAATCATAAATAATGGCAAGTCTGTCTGTAAATGTTATAATATCATTGATTACTGTAACCTAGCGATCAGAGCCACCTCCCCTTTATGATAATAACAAGTTTGACATTTTACCGATGAAGCCCATGCTGCGTCCAAGGACAAAAATGCCATTCAGCGCTCCAATTTCCACAAACTCATCCGCTTCATCCCTGTGGAAAGAAATCATTTAGCATTAATGTTGTAGGTTAAAAAAAAACACTTATTTGGACTTATGGACAAACTTTACTGATTCACCAGGGAAATTTTAGTTGCTCAAATATAAAACAAACAAAAACAAATAAAGAAAATCATAATTTAATTTGGATTAATATCGTTTGAATTAGACTTTTTTTTTTACGTAATAAAAAATAAAAAACAATTTAATTGGGAATATGTTTTTAATTAGTAAATAAATCCCAAACTTAATAAAAAAATATATATAATCATAATTTAATTTGTATTTCTTTTGTTATATTCAGTAAAACATCAAACCTAGTCAAAAATAAAAGACTAACCTGGTGAATCCTCCACACGTCCGGAGCAAGTCCACGAAAGCCACACCAATGAAGCCGTCTACGTTCAGGATGAGGTTGGGTTTCTGATACAGAACGCAAAGACGGCGACTTTAATATTGATTTGGTTATGCATTTATTTACAGCAGTTGTGTGAGAGGTAACGACTCTTGCCTTGGACGTAGTGATCTTCTCCACGTCGAGGGCGTAGTCCAGGAGCTGTGTCGACGGAAAGTGCTGCTTCACAAAATCCTTCAAGATTTGGACTCTCATATCGGGATTGTTAATCTGTCAAAAACGATAAGATTATTATTATTTATATTTGTATTATTTTTTATGATTTCTTTTCATTATATCTTTGGCAGTTTTCCTTCTACAGACTATATTATTACATCATTAATAGTGTGATTTTGCATACATTTGACCAGATACTGACCGACTTCACTCTGTGTCCGATGCCCATGATCAGCATGCCGTCTTTCTTCATCTTGTTCACAAACTCCATCGGTAACATGCCGCTGTCGAAGGCTTTGCTGAACTGTTTCGCCGCCGCGTCCAGAGCGCCACCAAATCGGTCGCCCTGAGAAGAGAAACGACAAAAGTGTCTACCGTATTTTACGGACTATAAGTCGCACCGTTTTTCATAGTTTGTCCAGGGTGCGACTTATTCTCCGCAGCGACTTATATGTGATATTATTCGTTATTTTCACACTGGCAACCACAAGAGGGCGCTCTAGGCTCTAAGCGACGCAGAAGAAGAATCTGCACTTCCTCTACCTCTGGAGTTTGCAGAGTTGTTTAGAAGTGACACAGAGGAAGAAGAATTCAATATATTTAGTGATTTGGGATCAAAAACTAAATCAAAAGAACTGGACTAATCGAGTAACAAAAGAGTCTTAGAGGTTAGACATTTTTTTTATGGAAATGACAACTGAATAGACAAAGAACGAGCACAGGCGCTAAAAATGCAGATAATGTGGGATCAATTATCTGCAAAACGATGAAGCGCAAAGTGATTCCGCGCGTCATTACGATGGTGAGAAGTCCAGAGGTGAGGCTGGAGATCAGGTCTTTTCCGGCCCGAGCGCAGACGATGGTATTGTGGGCTCCGGAGACGGCGGGCCCGTGATCCGCCGTCACCATCAGGCACATCTCGATGAACTGACAGGCGTAGCGCGGCAACCTGAGCAACAACAACAACTCAAGTCACAGCGCTGTCACGGTTACGCACGTTAGGTTATAGTGATGTCGCTGTAGTATGAGACTTTCACAGATTATTTTCACAGTGACAACCACAAGAGGGCGCTCTAGGCTCTGAGCGACCCAGAAGAAGAATCTGCACTTCCTCTTCCTCTGGAGTTTGTGGAGTTGTTTAGAAGTGACACAGAGGAAGAAGAATTCAATGGATTTAGTGATTATGGGTAATACTGATGCTTTGGTAAACTTGCTGTAGTATGAGACTTTACTATAAAACCGCATACATTTTGTGACTATTGTAACGGCGTGAAAAAGGGCTGCGTCTGGTTTGTAAAAGATCAAGAAATGTCATAAAGATGCGTTAAATTGGGAACGTTTTACTCGTTGTCTACGGGTATGCGACAACGTTTTGATGACGATGGAAAAAAGCAAACGTGACTGTTGGAGAAAGTGTGGCAGCCAGGAGGCAAACCACCATCATGCGTCATGTCCCATCGTCCGGGGTTATTGGACTGAAACGGATAATGCACTGCGGACAGTTGTCGACATTTCCATCCCACATAAAACACTGCTTTTGGGCCTCAGAACTCCTGCCATTCACACGATCAACGGCTACCTTTAGCGTATACTTCTGGTGGCAGGAAAAAAGGCCATCGCAAAGAAATGGATGACATGGACTGGACTGGATGGAATGGAAGAAAAATGACTTTCAGACCAAATTTGGAAATGGACAAATTCACTAGACTTTGGACTAAATGGGCCTATGTTTAAATTGAATTATGCAGTGATTTGAAATGCATTTAAGTTTAGTAGATGATCTGCTTGTGACAACTTATTTTTTTTCTCATTGTACTCTCTGGTTGTTCTGTTTTGTGTTCTGTATATTTGTAAATTCAAAAAAAGGAAAAAAAGAACAAAAGCAAAGTTTCGGCCACTTTTGTTTGTATTTCCACATTTCCGCGAGCGACTGACCTTCTCTGGAACCACAGCAGGCCCAGCGTTCCCCCGAGTCCGATCTCGGACTTGAAGACCTCGGTGATGGGCATGCCGGCGTAGATCAGCTCCTGACCTCGCTCGTCGCAGATACTGGTCATGAAGGACGCCGGTTTACGGATTAGACCGAGCTCCTGCGGAAAGAACGGGGCGAAGCAGTTAGCGCGGGAAACAATTCAAGGTTCACGACGCTCTGAAGTCCAACCAATTCAAACCGAACCAATAAATCCACCGGCGCAACAAAAGGTTTAGATAATGCCGTGAGCTAGGACCTCTCTCAACATCTAAAACGGGATTGTGCAGGTTTTAAAGACACAGGATACGACAATCTACAATGAGTTTGTAGAGTTTTAGCGCAAAAAATTTAACTTTTGCCATGTTTAAACAAATACTGTACTTTCCGGAGTCGTTTATAGTTTTGAGCGACTTATGTGTGATATTCGTTATTTTCACACTGGCAACCGCATTTCACATGTTGAACATTTTCACACTGGAAACCACAAGAGGGCGCTCGAGGCTCACGCAGAAGAAGAATCTGCACTTCCTCTTCCTCTGGAGTTTGTGGAGTTGTTTAGAAGTGACACAGAGGAAGAAGAATTCAATGGATTTAGTGATTTGGGGTAAAACTGATGCTTTGCTAAACTTGTTAGCATGTTCTTTATGCTATAGTTATCTGAATAACTGTTCATATGTTACGTTAACATACCAGACACTTACCACAGTTCTGTCTGTGCATTATGTAGCTGAAGGTGTTAGCGTTAGCATACGTACACCTATTCACCATGTTCTCTAATCTGTTATTATTTTAAACTGCATTTCAAGGTGAAATGTCTGTTCTTGGTCTTGGATTTTATCAAATAAATGTTTCCAAAAACGTATATATGCTTTTCTATTATGCATTTTTTGGCTTAAAGGCCGTAGCGACTTATACTCCGGAAAATATGGTAAACATATTACTGGGTTAAAGGTGGCAGAAGTTAAAGCCTTGAAAACGTTTAAAGAGTAAAGTGGAGTTTTGAAATAGCTGAAAAATATTTGGCACATTTGGTGGTTAGTTGTTTATTCTTCAAAATGACATTGATTAATTAGGGTAAATTTAGCTTTACAGTTGATGAGCTTTAGCCTTTTCTCCACCCTCGCGGTTATTATTTATTTATTATTCTACTTCTGTTCCTAATCTAACAACAAATGTATGATCAATAATGTCAATCATCAATAAATAATCCAAAGAGAGGTATAAACAACGATTGACGGGTTGAATCGTGCTTTAGATTTGTGTTTTGAAATACTCACTCTGGCCCAGGAGTAGTCCATGGGCACTGTGGGGGGGGGCAGCTCTTCGGCCGGGACGATCACGCCGTTGGCAACGAGGTTGTCGTACACGGACCTAAACACGAAAGCACACGCCACGTTAAAGTCGGGACTGAACTGCTCACACTTGAGCGGTCCCCGTTATAGGTCCCCGTTAGGTCACTGTTAGGTCACTGTTAGGTCACTGTTATAGGTCCCCGTTATAGGTCCCCGTTATAGGTCCCCGTTATAGGTCCCCGTTATAGGTCCCCGTTATAGGTCCCCGTTATAGGTCCCCGTTAGGTCACTGTTAGGTCACTGTTAGGTCACTGTTATAGGTCACCGTTATAGGTCCCCGTTATAGGTCCCCGTTATAGGTCCCCGTTAGGTCACTGTTAGGTCACTGTTATAGGTCACCGTTATAGGTCCCCGTTATAGGTCCCCGTTATAGGTCCCCGTTAGGTCACTGTTAGGTCACTGTTATAGGTCACCGTTATAGGTCACTGTTATAGGTCACCGTTATAGGTCCCTGTTAGGTCACTGTTATAGGTCACTGTTATAGGTCACTGTTATAGGTCACCGTTATAGGTCCCCGTTATAGGTCCCCGTTATAGGTCCCTGTTATAGGTCCCCGTTAGGTCACTGTTAGGTCACTGTTATAGGTCACCGTTATAGGTCCCTGTTATAGGTCTCTGTTATAGGTCCCTGTTAGGTCACCGTTATAGGTCCCTGTTAGGTCACCGTTATAGGTCACCGTTATAGGTCCCCGTTATAGGTCCCTGTTATAGGTCTCTGTTATAGGTCCCTGTTAGGTCACCGTTATAGGTCCCTGTTATAGGTCCCTGTTAGGTCACTGTTATAGGTCACTGTTATAGGTCCCCGTTATAGGTCACTGTTATAGGTCTCTGTTATAGGTCCCTGTTAGGTCACCGTTATAGGTCCCTGTTATAGGTCCCTGTTAGGTCACTGTTATAGGTCACCGTTATAGGTCACTGTTATAGGTCCCCGTTATAGGTCCCTGTTATAGGTCCCTGTTATAGGTCCCTGTTAGGTCACTGTTAGGTCACTGTTAGGTCACTGTTAGGTCACTGTTATAGGTCACCGTTATAGGTCACCGTTATAGGTCACCGTTATAGGTCCCTGTTAGGTCACTGTTATAGGTCACCGTTATAGGTCACTGTTATAGGTCACTGTTATAGGTCACCGTTATAGGTCACCGTTATAGGTCACTGTTATAGGTCACTGTTATAGGTCCCTGTTAGGTCACTGTTATAGGTCTCTGTTAGGTCACTGTTATAGGTCACTGTTATAGGTCACTGTTATAGGTCACTGTTATAGGTCTCTGTTATAGGTCTCTGTTAGGTCACTGTTATAGGTCCCTGTTAGGTCACTGTTATAGGTCACTGTTATAGGTCTCTGTTAGGTCACTGTTATAGGTCACTGTTATAGGTCACCGTTATAGGTCACTGTTATAGGTCCCTGTTAGGTCACTGTTATAGGTCACCGTTATAAGTCCCTGTTAGGTCACTGTTATAGGTCACCGTTATAAGTCCCTGTTAGGTCACTGTTATAAGTCACCGTTATAAGTCCCTGTTAGGTCACTGTTATAAGTCACCGTTATAAGTCCCTGTTAGGTCACTGTTATAGGTCACCGTTATAGGTCCCCGTTATAGGTCCCCGTTATAGGTCCCTGTTAGGTCACTGTTATAGGTCCCTGTTAGGTCACCGTTATAGGTCACCGTTATAGGTCCCCGTTATAGGTCCCTGTTATAGGTCCCTGTTAGGTCACTGTTATAGGTCACCGTTATAAGTCCCTGTTAGGTCACTGTTATATGTCCCTGTTAGGTCACTGTTATAGGTCACCGTTATAGGTCACCGTTATAGGTCCCCGTTATAGGTCCCCGTTATAGGTCCCCGTTATAGGTCCCTGTTAGGTCACTGTTATAGGTCCCTGTTAGGTCACCGTTATAGGTCACCGTTATAGGTCCCCGTTATAGGTCCCTGTTATAGGTCCCTGTTATAGGTCCCTGTTAGGTCACTGTTATAGGTCCCTGTTAGGTCACTGTTAGGTCACTGTTATAGGTCACCGTTATAGGTCACCGTTATAGGTCCCTGTTAGGTCACTGTTAGGTCACTGTTAGGTCACTGTTAGGTCACTGTTATAGGTCCCTGTTATAGGTCCCTGTTAGGTCACTGTTATAGGTCACTGTTATAGGTCACCGTTATAGGTCACCGTTATAGGTCACTGTTATAGGTCACTGTTATAGGTCACCGTTATAGGTCCCTGTTAGGTCACTGTTAGGTCACTGTTAGGTCACTGTTATAGGTCACCGTTATAGGTCACTGTTATAGGTCACCGTTATAGGTCACTGTTATAGGTCACTGTTATAGGTCACTGTTATAGGTCACCGTTATAGGTCACTGTTATAGGTCACCGTTATAGGTCCCTGTTAGGTCACTGCTAGGTCCCTGTTAGGTCACTGTTATAGGTCACTGTTATAGGTCACCGTTATAGGTCACTGTTATAGGTCACCGTTATAGGTCACCATTATAGGTCACTGTTATAGGTCCCTGTTAGGTCACTGTTATAGGTCACTGTTATAGGTCACCGTTATAGGTCACTGTTATAGGTCACCGTTATAGGTCACTGTTATAGGTCACTGTTATAGGTCACCGTTATAGGTCACTGTTATAGGTCACCGTTATAGGTCACTGTTATAGGTCACTGTTATAGGTCCCTGTTAGGTCACTGTTATAGGTCACTGTTATAGGTCACTGTTATAGGTCACCGTTATAGGTCACTGTTATAGGTCCCTGTTAGGTCACTGTTATAGGTCACTGTTATAGGTCCCTGTTAGGTCACTGTTATAGGTCACTGTTATAGGTCACTGTTATAGGTCACCGTTATAGGTCACTGTTATAGGTCACCGTTATAGGTCACTGTTATAGGTCACTGTTATAGGTCCCTGTTAGGTCACTGTTATAGGTCACCGTTATAGGTCCCTGTTAGGTCACTGTTATAGGTCACCGTTATAGGTCACTTTTATAGGTCACTGTTATAGGTCACCGTTATAGGTCACTTTTATAGGTCACTGTTATAGGTCCCCGTTATAGGTCCCCGTTATAGGTCCCCGTTTAGTCAAGTATATTAAGCTCTGAATAATTGTCCCATTTTGTCCATTGTTTCTTTTTTATTTGTTGTTTATTTTTAAGTTGACTCCTAAAACATAGTCCTAAGGTTACGTAGCCCCTCCCTGCTTTTTACCGCGTTATTACCGTGTTATAACAATGCGTCCGACTCACTTGATGAGCTCCCCCAGCTCGTCGAAGCTCTTGGGCACGAACGCTCCGGCCTCGGCCAGCGCCTGGTTCTTGGCCACCGCCGTCTCGGAGGCCTGGTTGGCACAGGCGCCCGCGTGGCCGAACTGGACCTACGTTTACGAGTCGCAATTTCAAAGAAGGGCACAAGTTTCGAGTGTCCGGTCGTCTCGTTCCTCGCCCCGTCTTACCTCGGAGGTGAACATGGTGGCGCAGGTCCCGATGCACCAACACACCACGGGCTTTGTGATGCGGCCGTCCTTTATCGCCTGGCAGATCTTGTACTCCTCCGTCCCCCCGATCTGAAGTGAGGGGGGAAAGCAACGGTTAAACGGCAAAAATATGGAAGATTTAGCTTGCTCTTTATTCATTTTCAAATTGCAGTTTACCGTTCATATTTCACAGTAGTAGTTTTATAGCTTAAAGTGCCTATGACAGGTTTTTTACGCTTTTCAAACTTTACCTTTATTTGCTGTATTTATGCCTGTCGTACAACTATATAGTAAATTACACTAATTGAGTAAGTATTTGTGGAGAAAATTTTGACATTTTTGGAAAAATCTGTGAAAATGACAAGAAGTGACATCACACAAGTCACAGTTCATGCATAATTTACACAAAGAAACACATTTTTTTAAACTCTCTAAACATTAATTCAACAAAATAAAGTCACTCTCGTATTTTTCTCTGTTAAATTGAAATAAATGATGACATTAGATGAGTTTTTGCCCAGTGTTATTCTGTGACAACATTTGTATAATTTTTTAGCAAAATTCTAAATAGATTTGGCTTAACTGCACTTAACTCGTCCAACCTGCAGAGGGCAGTGCGGGTGGGTGCGACTTACCTCTCCCAGCACCACGATCATTTTGACTCCGGGAGTGTCTTGGTAACGCAGCACATGGTCCGTGAACACAGAACCCGGGTATCTATGAAAACAGTAAGTCTTAGAGCGCTGTAATCAGAACAAATGGCAAACATGGACTTGTACTTCTAGTTTCTTTACATTAGAACTGAAACTAACGATTCTTTAAGGGGATAAACTTGTTTAGAGCAAAAAAGGCAACAGCTTCTCGTTACCATTTTGGGGTAATTACAGCTCAGTTTTAATCACAACAACTCTTCTCTGACATGTTTTATAGTTTGTGTAGAATGCAGAAGTATTTCAATAGTCAATTAGTTGCGATTAACTTATTTCAGCCCTACTTTACATTGAGACGAACTAATAAGAGGGAAGAAAGTAAAATGACAATAATTTTAACCTTTAGGGTCAAGTTTATATTTAAAAAAATAATTGCGCTTTTACACACTGGAAAAATTGACAATCTTAAGTGTGATCCGGTATTAAAATAGCTTGAATTAAGTAATTTTCATCCGGGTTTTAGTACATTTTTACCGTCTTAAAGTATGATTTGTCAATAAAAAAAAGTATGTTTCATCTCATTTCAAGAACAGGAGCATTTTATTCTCATTTCAAGTAAGAAATGCTTTTTTTTTTCTTCTTTTTTTCCGTAAAACAATACATTTAATGCTTGTTCCGTTGGCAAATCTTACTTTAAGACAGTCAAAATGTACTTAAATCAAGATAAATACCACATAATCCAAGCACATATTCATTCATTATGCCATTTCAGATTGGCGCTTTCATCATTTTTGTCTCGTAACCCCGCCCACCTGTCCCCCCCGATGGCGACGCCCTCGAACACGCCGTCCGTCGTCCTGGAGATGATGTTGTTGAGCTCGTTGGACATGCCCCCGGAGCGGGACACGTACGCCACGCTCCCGGGACGGTATAGTTTGGACGCCAGGATATTGTCCAGCATTCCCCCCGTGTTCCCGATCTTGAAACAGCCGGGTTTGATGCCGCCCACCTGCACAACACACACACACACACACACACACAGAGGAATAAATAAACGCAGAAGAAACGGTGCGATAACGGTGAATACACGACTTACCGTTGCCGGTCCGATGATGGTAACGCCTTTCTCGTCCGCCGCTTTGATGATCTTTCTGGTGTGAGCTTCAGGGATTCCCTCGGCAATAATGGCAATGGTGTGAATCTAAAAGACACAAAAAAGCTTAATACGACACTTCTACAGACATAAAACATTTGACTGTTTATTAAGATAAGCTACCGTATTTACCGGACTATAACTTGCAACTTTTTTCATAGTTTTGGCCGGGGTGCGACTTATACTTACATCTATACTTATATACTTAGATATTATTTGTTATTTTCACACTTGCAACCGCATTTCATACTCCAGTGCAACTTATATATTTTTTTTCTTCTCTATTATGCATTTTTTGGCTGGCGCGACTTAAAATACGGTAATAATATGAATCAACTTAATCCATCTATCGGACTTTTTGAATTATTTTTTGTTTCTTTTTAAGGCCTGTTGGTGAGTGTCCCTTCTTTTTACTACAACTTAAATCAATGGTCATAATAATGCAACTTAAACTACTGTAGACGTTTTACGCAGCAGTTGTAGTACCTGTGGTCATAGCAGTTATTTTTATAAGTCTGTGTGTACAAAAAACAACAGTATTTGCACTTGCTGTATTGGTATTAGCAGCTGCTTCAGTAAATAAGATGCCCTACTTGAGTAAACTTGAACTCCTCGTTTCATCAGAGGCTGTATTCTACGTGCTCTTAGATGAACGGTGGAAAAAGGCACGTTGCAAAGACCGCAGACTCTCTCCACACACTTTTGTACAAGTTTAGCACAAGTTTAACGTAGTCATGTATGTTTGCCACTCCACTCCATGTTGGGTTTAGGAAATATACACGTCGCGCTGGATTATTCTACTTTGACTCATCACATGCCACGTGCCACTGTGACTTGTTTACTTTAGATAAAAACATGAGCAGTTCCACGTCTTCTCTCAAGCGTTATTGTGTAAATCTCAAATCTAATCTCACTACTCCATGAAAGAATCTCAATTAGGCGAGACGAGTTCATTTTCTAACACAAGGCAATTCAAAGTGCTTCACAAAACACGAAAAAATGCATTAAAATCACAAAGACATGACAGAAATCACAAAACAGTTGAAGACTTGAAAGAGAAGAGTGCAAAGAGAATCCTTTCATATGCACAGCTAAACAAAACAGTTTTTAGATTTGAACATTGTCAGAGTAGAACCTGTCTTAATAATATACGTTTCCCAGAACGCACCTGAGGGTACTGCATGGTTTCCATGGTGCTGTCGAAGGCTGAACGCAGCGAGGCAAAGCTGATCAGGACGTCCACATCGGGATGCTTCTTCATCGCATCGCTCATGTTTTTGTACACGGGGACCAGGATCTCCTTATGGCCCCAATAAAACTTCTGCTTGTGGTCCCCGCTGTAAACAACAGACATACAAATAATATAGTTTAAGTAAAATAGCAACTTGTGAATTTAAACTGAAATGGGTGGATCAAATGAAACATAATGACAACAATTGTTTCAGTAGTCAACAACTCAGAGGAAATTATCATGTATTTTGTAAACTGAGACTTTTAAAATACATTATTAACCAGATAAAGGTTGAAATATGATGACTGAACATTTACAGATGACGTGTACTCAGAAATGTATACTTTTTTGACATTTTGATTTGATTTAATATCAAATTTATTTATTTTATAAAAAAAATATGATTGCGATTTTCTAGTGCATTAGTTTTGATTTATTATTTCGATTAATATTTGCAGCCCAACTTCAAGGCTTGAAATATGACAGTGTTGTGAAAGCGGCGTTTCTAGACATAACACAAGATTACATTTATTATATGAAATGATAAATACTGAATAATAAAGCTTTTAACCTCTTAATACACATTTGTTTATGAGGAAGATTGAATGAATATCTTAAGATTTTTTATTGGTCAGAATCAGAAAAGTGAAAAAATAAAGCAGAAACTTGCTTTAAATAAAAAAACTATGCTAAATAAATAAATAAGTAGAATAAGTAGAATAAGTAGAATAAATAGAAGAATAAGTAGAAGAATAAGTAGAAGAATAAAATAAATAAAATAAATAAAATAAATAAAATAAATAAAATAAATAAAATAAATAAAATAAATAAAATAAATAAAATAAATAAAATAAATAAAATAAATAAAATTAAATAAATAAAATAAATAATATGAGAACATAAAATGTGAAAACATAAATTGACTTAAATATATGAATCTGCCCGTTTTACTCCTGTAGTCAATATTTTCAACCATCATTTGCCGGTACTGTGCATATACAATAAAAGGATGTCTTTGATTACATTAACATGCCTAACCGTCGTTTGTTTTGCATTAACACGTACGTGAAAGGGTAGACCATGGCTGCGACGGAGGGCTCGCTCCTGGAGCAGACGTAGTCAAAGTCCATCATGCCCTGCACGGCCCGCGTCTGCATCCCCCACACGATGGACTTGGTCTGCTTGGAGAAGAGCGTCGTCACCTTGGCTACGAAAATATGCATGAAGAACAAAAAACATGGGAGAAAAACATCACTTTCAGTTTCCTTTGCTTCGGCACAAATCAGACAGCAAATAAAACATGAACTACGTGTCATTATTTTTAAACCAATGCCACGTAATTGCAATGTCTGTATTTAGTGTACAGGGGGCACTGTTCTCCTCATATTGAAGATCCGTACAATTCGTTCATTTCTTACCTACAGGCCCTGCCGCCTTAGACTTATCAGCAGAAGGTCTCTCGACACCTTTGGCTCGATTTTCAGAAAAAGAGGCCGTTCTGCTCGATGCTGGGGTCTGGCAGCGAGAAGAAAAAGGAAATAAGTCATTCAGTTTTTGATATTAACCGCCAAAAAAACAAGGCTTTAATCAATTATACAAGCTTCGCACCACAGATTCATTATTCCATTACATATATAATGACATAATACATTCTTAACCAAACCCAGCGGTCTCAATCCACCGTGTTTTGATTACTACTGACGACGGCGGGCCAAAGTGCACATGTTATTTCTACTTTCAGTTAGACGTAGGTACAGTATGTGCACACATCCACTTTGTTAAGAGCCTTCCTGTTACACAATCTTAATGGAAGCCTTGGGGATAACGGGAGCCGGTCAGATCGCTGCACTTATCCACAGAAGAAGTCACTGCGTTTCTCTCGTGCATTTCACACCACATTTTCATCAAAAACCGGATCATTATTTGATTTCTGGACTTTGGATTTCCGATTGTTCAGAAGAAAAAAATATATGCAAAAGCTAAAGTATTCAAGTGACAAAGACGTATATATAATAAGTGGAAGAACATTTTTTATTTGCAAGTAGTTGTTGAGGTTTTCCACTTTGATAATGACTATGGCTGTCTGTCTGTAGTCGTTTAATTGATCGAGAAAAAATCCAAAAGTTAAAGTTTTAAAGTGGCAAAGACATGAATGAAATAGAACATGTTAAAGATTGAAAGATTAAAGATTAAATTCACTCTGAAAATCCACAAATTAACTAATACATGCAACCATTTCTTGTGCACGAAACCGCCAAAATCAGATCTAATTATTGGTTTATCTGAAAATTCCAGTATCTGATTTATAAATATATACCCAGTCTTTTGTGTACTTTTAGCAGTTACAGTGAATACTAGTCGTTACAACGTTATAGTAGTAGTAGTACTAGTACTAGTTCCTGCAGTGTATAATAAGTAGTAAAAAAAATGGAATTAGCAGTAGTTGATGAGGTTGTCCACTTCAGTAATTACGGTCTATAGTTGTTCAATTGATTAATGAGTCGACAGCTTCTTAGTCGACCAAAATTTGCATTGATAAAGTCATTATTTTATTTTGATTATAAAGACATAGGAAAGGTATGGGGCGAGAAAGCTGAAGATTTGGGAGCGAATCGTGAGATTTTTACATATAAATACACTGTCTTCTGGTACTTTTCCTGTATAAATAGTTGTTTTTGTATGAACTAAACTGGGACTAAACCTGAAACAAAACCTGGGCTGGACCAGGACTTGACAAGGATAAAAACGGGACAAAACCAAGTCCACATCAGCACCAAAATAGTCTCACTTTCAGTCCTAAATTGAGCCCAACGACCCTTATTATGTGCTCCCAACAGTACTGTATTGTTTGTGATTTATTGTAAGAGTTTTAATTAGAAACAAAGCCCTATTTTTACACTCTTTTACGCTCCATAATGGCCGACTCCATTTGAACACACTTCCCCGGACCACCCCGTGCGATCGCTGGTCTCATCGAGCTTGCGCGTTTACCGATGAGGCCCCGCTGGTGTTGAGCAGGAAGTTGGCGGTGTGGGCGGCGACCGGGGGCAGGTTGGGGATTGGTCGATGTCCCAGCGCCATGCCAACGATGGCCGTCATGTGAGTCTCTGTGCCAAACACGTGAATGGGGATCCCTGTGGTTTTCCCTGCACAGGACAAAGGACGGAGCGCAGTTAGACACAAAACAGAGGACCGGCTCAGACTCCACGTTATACAGCGATTTATCGTCTCGCAAAGAGTGAAAAATATACAAACTGGGCTTAAAGTTTATGGGAAATTTTATATTGAGACACATGAATAAAATCCAATAAAGTATTTAAAGAAAATAGCAAGAGCGTTGAAAAACGGAAACATACCAAATTTGTTTAAAAACTTATTTTGGTATTAAGATTATTATTCAGATGATAAATTATAAGTCAATTACAGTAAAACAGAGGGATTGAGAAATGTATTACAGTTTTAAATATCACGGTTTTTGTTTTTGGTAATTTCACAACCCTAATGTCAAAATGTTTTAGACTATATGTTGCACCTTTTTTTTCATAGTTTTGGCCGGGGTGCGACTTATACTCCAGAGCGACTTATATGTGATATTGTTCGCTATTTTCACACTGGCAACCACAAGAGGGCGCTCTAGGCTCTAAGCGACGCAGAAGAAGAATCTGCACTTCCTCTACCTCCGGAGTTTGTGGAGTTGTTTAGAAGTGACACAGAGGAAGAAGAATTCAATGGATTTAGTGATTTGGGGTAAAACTGATGCTTTGGTAAACTTGTTAGCATGTTCTTTATGCTATAGTTATCTGAATAACTGTTCATATGTTACGTTAACATACCAGACACTTACCACAGTTCTGTCTGTGCCTCATGTAGCTGAAGGTGTTAGCGTTAGCATACGTACACCTATTCACCACGTTCTCTAATCTGTTATTATTTTAAACTGCATTTCAAGATTAAATGTCTGTTCTTGGTCTTGGATTTTATCAAATCAAAACTGCGACTTATACTCCAGTGCGACTTATATATGTTTTTTTCTTCTCTATTATGCATTTTTTGGCTGGTGCAGTACGGTAATCGGAATTATTCAAGACCGTTTTTGTCACGTTTGCTTTTATTTTGTGATTTTTAATGATCGTCAAACTGTGATGCTTTTTTCTTGCAATAATTGTGACACTAAAATGTGACATAGTGACATAATATTGTGGTGGCGAAATGGCGGGACATAATAAAACGTAGACGGACGTACCGACTTCCCCCATCACCCGGAGCCCCTCCTGGTAGTTTGGGCCTCCACGTCGCACAAAGATCTGGACCTCGTGCTCCTTTAGTTGCTGCTGATAGTCCCTTATGGCTCTTACGATCCCCTATGCACAAATAAGAGGTCAATTATACTGTATATTAGCAAAAATATGAATAATTAACAATAAAGTGCCCCCTACAGGTCGGACGACACATTAAACCAACATGCCGTTAAGATAAATATATTTAGAATTTTTGCTAAAAATTATGAAAATATTATCACAGAATAGCACATTTTTTAAGTTTACAATTTCACTTCCTGTTTGTGATTGATGACATCACACTAGGAAATCACCCAGTATTACCGAATACTTTTATTTGACAAATAGAAATACATGAGAGCAGCTTTATTTGGTTGAATTCATGTTTAGAGAGTCAAAAAAGTTGTTTCTTTGTGTAATTTATGCATAAACTTTGACTGGATTGAGCGTTCCTATTGTGATGTCACTTCCTGTCATTTTCTACAGATTTTCCCAACGACAGGTATAAACACACCAAGTAAAGTCAAAATTAGACAATCGTAAAAACCTGTCACGGGCACTTTAAGTCAATGTGTAGATGAAGTACCTTAAATGTCGCTGCGACGTTGGTGAAGTTGGCAATGCTTCCGCCGATGATCAGAACTTTACCTGGACGAGATGTCAAACGCACGTGTGATTTTTGTGTATTTCTCACAAATGTCGGGAGCGGCGTGACCTCCTCCTACCGTCTTTGTGCTTCTCCCTGGTCATGAGGGAGAGGATGGTCTTGGCGTAGTCGTAGGTTTGCTGTTCGCTGGGCGCTCCGGAATACTCCCCGTAGTTGGCGAGTTCGTCCACTCCTCCCAGGTCGCAGATGGTGTCGCTGCGAATGCGACCAAAGGACAATAGGGTCAAAGAAAAACTATTAACGATATTAGCGTAAATGCGTTTTTACCGATGTTTTTTTATTTGTGCATTGTGCAGTTTTTGTCGTGCCGACTGAATAACATTTCTACAAAAGGTTTAAGGAAAGTCTCCGACCATCTGCGCTGAAGTAAACAACGTAAACTGTGGGGAATAATTAGTAACGGCTCGTGCGTCTGCCTGTCACGTCAGACGATTCCACACACAAGAGAAAGGCCTGCTCATACCGCCAAAATAAAACAGCTAAAATGGTAAAACAAGACGATATATTTCAATAAAACGCACAATTATTTCAAATTTCACTCAACATTTTGCCCATTTGTCCCTCGTTAGACAATTTTTCTAAAGTTTATAATCATACTTCCTGGTTGGACACGGGCAGCAAATATGGCTATGGTACAGGTGATTCCACAACTGTTACCGAGCAACCGTACTGTAAACAAGAGCCAAAATCCATACAAACATGACACAGCAGTTATGATTTGACAATAATACCATGCAACATCTTTATTTTGTTGAATGCACATTTTAACCGTCAGAAAAGTGCAAAGAGTGTGTTCAATGGCACGTCGCACATTGATGACATCACAGAGGGATTCAGCTCTACTTCCTGTCTTTTTAAACTTTTGATTTTCAAACTTTCTTCACAAACTGTTGCTTAACGTAAGTACAACTATGATAAACATTTACCACAGCTTCTATAACACCAAACTATGTCATAAATACAAAAAACAGGAGAAGCAGAGTTTAAAAGCTGCATAAAAAAATCTATCCTGGTTTACTGACATACGAAATGGGGCTATTCTGTTGTTGTGAAAAGTGTATTTGAAATAAAGTTTAATTATATCCAACCAGTGGAACCACTTCTACAACATCAACTAACCTCATCACACTTTATATACATTTTCTCCATATGTTCATTGAAATTTGGATGTGTTAGCTCAACAATGACAAATACATAAACAAAGTTATACAACATTTAATTCATATATTTACACAAAAATTTATCTATAAGTGGCTTGACATATCATCATGTTTCGCTTTTGGAATAAAACATATCGCCATAAGGATTTTTAAAGCAATTGGACATGTTTTTTAAGATAAGGAAGCAACCATAAAATTAAAGCCGCAAGCGGCATCCAACCGGCCTTCCGGCTCTGCTCTCTGCATTTTACAGAGATGGCGCTAACGCAATTGTCTAAGAACTAAGACAGCGACACATTGGACATGTACAATGCTGTGCTTAACCAGTGCAAATGAACACAAATGTCGGTCAAATGTCCAGCTCCAGCGCACAGAGACCGTGACACTTGGAATAAAAATATGGATAACTTTTGATGCTCCGCTTGTGTAGATTATTTTCCCAAAATATGAGCTTGATCGAGCTATTGCCCACAGAGGAGTTCATTAAAGTGTGAAGCATAAATGTGAACATTTCAAGGATTTGGCGTTTTTCCCATTTGTGACAGTATATTTGCAGCTCCACAGCACAGAGACCGTAGCACTTAAAATCAAAATATGGATAAGTTTTGATGCCCCGCTTGTGTAGATGATTTTCCCCAAATATGAGTTTGATCGGACAATCGCCCTAGGAGGAGTTCGTTAAAGTGTGAAGCGTAAAAATGTGGTGATTTGAGCGATTCTACAATTTTCCCATAAGGATATCATGGGATGTTTCTGTCATCGCTACGGTTACGCCGTACAAAATATGACTTTGGCTCTCATACTTTTATGATCGGGATGGCAAATTAGAATTTTTTTCAAAATGTCATGTCATTTGGAAAAACTCTTGTTTATAGGCCACTCTGAAGGCCAAATAGTCCAAATTCTGCGAAAAGTCTGCGGCTCAGCTGCACAGAGACCGTAAATGTTATCCAATAAAATTTGAATAACTTTAGATGCCCCACTTGTCTAGAGGAGGTACACTGATTTTGAGATCGGTGGGCCAAATGCACTAGGAGGAGTTTGTTAAAGTGTGAAGCGTAAATGTGAACATTTCAAGGATTTGGCGTTTTTCCCATTTGTGACAGTATATTTGCAGCTCCACGGCACAGAGACCGTACCACTTAAAATCAAAATATGGATAACTTTTGATGCCCCGTTTGTGTAGATGATTTCCCCAAATATGAACTTGATCGGGCAATCGCCCTAGGAGGAGTTCGTTAAAGTGTGAAGCGTAAAAATGTGGTCATTTTAGAGATTTCGCTGTTTTCCCATTTGTGACATATATTTGCGGGTCCGCCACACAGAGACCGTAGCACTTAGAATCAAAATATGGGTAACTTTTGATGCCCCGCTTGTGTAGATGATATTCTCCAAATATGAGTTTGATCGGACAATCGCCCTAGGAGGAGTTTGTTAAAGTGTGAAGCGTAAAAATGTGGTGATTTGAGCGATTCTGCGATTTTCCCATAAGGATAACATGGGATGTTTCTGTCATCGCTACGGTTACGCCGTACAAAATATGACTTTGGCTCTCATACTTGTATGATCAGGATGGCAAATTAGAATTTTGTGCAAAATATCATGTCATTTGGAAAAACTCTATTGTTTATAGGCCACTCTGAAGGCCAAATAGTCAGAATTCTGGGAAACGTTTGCGGCTCCGTCGCACAGAAACCGTAAATGTTATCCTTAAAATTTGGATAACTTTAGATACCCCACTTGTCTAGAGGACGTACACCGATTTTGAGGTTGGTGGGCAAAACGCCCTAGGAGGAGTTTGTTAAAGTGTGAAGCGTAAAAATGTGGTCATTTTAGAGATTTCGCTGTTTTCCCATTTCTGACATATATTTGCGGGTCCGCCACACAGAGACCATAGCACTTAGAATCAAAATATGGGTAAGTTTTGATGCCCCGCTTGTGTAGATGATATTCTCCAAATATGAACTTGATCGGACAATCGCCCTAGGAGGAGTTTGTTAAAGTGTGAAGCGTAAAAATGTGGTGATTTGAGCGATTCTGCGATTTTCCCATAAGGATAACATGGGATGTTTCTGTCATCGCTACGGTTACGCCGTACAAAATATGACTTTGGCTCTCATACTTGTATGATCAGGATGGCAAATTAGAATTTTGTGCAAAATATCATGTCATTTGGAAAAACTCTATTGTTTATAGGCCACTCTGAAGGCCAAATAGTCAGAATTCTGGGAAACGTTTGCGGCTCCGTCGCACAGAAACCGTAAATGTTATCCTTAAAATTTGGATAAATTTAGATGCCCCACTTGTCTAGAGGACGTACACCGATTTTGAGGTTGGTGGGCAAAACGCACTAGGAGGAGTTCGTTAAAGTGTGAAACATAAAAATGTGGATGTTTGAGAGATTTTGTGGTTTTCCCATAGGGATAACACGTGAGGTTTCTGTCATCGCTACGACTACGCCGTAAAAAATTAGGCATTTTTGTGATTGGCTTTTGTGATTGGGACGGCAAAATAGAATTTTGGGTAAAGTTTAGACAATTTTGGTAAAACTAATTTTTGACCTTCAATGTTAATTTAAAGGTCACTCCGTAGGGGGCGCTATCGCGGCCATTTCAATTTTGTCAGGCTAAACTGGTCCAAACTAGAAAGTTTAACAACTGATTCAAATTTGGTCCTAATCGGACTCGTTTTGATCAAATGGGAGCAATTTTTAGATTAGCAATATCCCAAAATAAGTGGTCCAACTTTGCGGCTGCGCCGCACACAGACCGTAAAAGGTATCTCAAAAAATTGGATAACTTTAGATGCCCCACTTGTCCAGAGGACGTACGCCAATTTTGAAGTCGGTGGGCAAAACGCCCTAGGAGGAGTTCGTCAAAGTTTGACGTGAACAAAAGGGCTAACTCAGCTTGTTTTCATTTTCAAAGGAAGATGGCGGGCATAGGGTAAGTCTGGGGGCGTGGCCACTATAATATATATTTTTTTGTCCTCAAGAGAGGAATGCGTGTCCCGAATTTCGTAGCTCTATGACAAAGTTGACCTCGGGGCGTCTCCCATAGGCGCAATGTATTTTGACTTTTGTCGGTGGCGCTGTCGCGCCATTTTTTAACGAAAAAAAAAAATGGCTCAGAAAAAACAAAATTTTTCGCAGATTTTGAATTTTGGGTAAAGTTTGGTGAGTTTTTGAGCATGTTCAGGGGGTCAAATTAGAGCTCAAAAAGCAGAAGAACAAGAAAAATAATAAAAATTAAAGCCGCAAGCGGCATCCAACGGCCCTCGCGGGCCGCCGGCCTTCCGACTCTGCGCTTTTGACTTGATAAAGATGGCGCCCTTATTGTGTCTTGAATAAAAAAAGAACTTGACAGACGGCGACACATTGGACATGGCCAATCCAGTGCAAATGAACACAAGTGTCAGTCAAATTTGCTGCGCCGCCGCACAGAGACCGTAGCACTTGGAATAAAAATATGGATAACTTTTGATGCCGCGCTTGTGTAGATGATTTTTCCCAAAGTAAAGCTTGATCGAGCTATTGCCCACGGAGGAGTTTGTTAAAGTGTGAAGCGTAAATGTGAACATTTCAAGGATTTGGCGTTTTTCCCATTTGTGACAGTATATTTGCAGCTCCACGGCACAGAGACCGTACCACTTAAAATCAAAATATGACTAACTTTTGATGCCCTGTTTGTGTAGATGATATTCTCCAAATATGAACTTGATCGGGCAATCGCCCTAGGAGGAGTTTGTTAAAGTGTGAAGCGTAAAAATGTGGTCATTTTAGAGATTTCGCTGTTTTCCCATTTCTGACATATATTTGCGGGTCCGCCACACAGAGACCGTAGCACTTAGAATCAAAATATGGGTAAGTTTTGATGCCCCGCTTGTGTAGATGATATTCTCCAAATATGAACTTGATCGGGCTATCGCCCTAGGAGGAGTTTGTTAAAGTGTGAAGCGTAAAAATGTGGTGATTTGAGCGATTCTACGATTTTCCCATAAGGATAACATGGGATGTTTCTGTCAACGCTACGGTTACGCCGTACAAAATATGACTTTGGCTCTCATAATCAAATCAAATCAAATCAATTTATTTTTGTAAGGCCCAAAATCACAACAACAGTTGCCTCTGAGGGCCACAGGGAGAAATGAATCAACAATGTCTGTGGTGGCGATGAAGTCAGACAATGTCTGTGGTGGCGAGGGACGATGTCCCAGGGTCCTCTGTCCTTAGACTCTCCTTCTCGGCCAGGAAAAACTACAAAAAAAAACCTCTTTGGGAAAAAACCGTAGAAACCTGGAGGAGTTCCAGTGAAGGAGAGATCCGACTCTCACAGACGGACAGACGGACACAAGGAGACTGGAGCTGGACCCACTCTTCAGGCAGAAGAGGGACCGACTGAGGCGAACTGGACCCACTCTTCAGGCAGATGAGGGACCGTCTGAGTCGAGCTGGACCCACTCTTCAGGCAGAAGAGGGACCGTCATACTTTTATGATCAGGATGGCAAATTAGAATTTTGTTCAAAATATCATGTCATTTGGAAAAACTCTATTGTTTATAGGCCACTCTGAAGGCCAAATAGTCAGAATTCTGGGAAACGTTTGCGGCTCCGTCGCACAGAGACCGTAAAAGCTATCCTTAAAATTTGGATAACTTTAGATGCCCCACTTGTCTAGAAGACGTACACCGATTTTGAGGTTGGTGGGCAAAACGCACTAGGAGGACTTCGTTAAAGTGTAAAACATAAAAATGTGGTAATTTGAGAGATTTTGTGGTTTTCCCATAGGGATAACACGGGAGGTTTCTGTCATCGCTACGACTACGCCGTAAAAAATTAGGCATTTTTGTGATTGGCTTTTGTGATTGGGACGGCAAAATAGAATTTTGGGTAAAGTTTAGACAATTTTGGTAAAACTAATTTTTGACCTTCAATGTTAATTTAAAGGTCACTCCGTAGGGGGCGCTATCGCGGCCATTTCAATTTTGTCAGGCTAAACTGGTCCAAACTAGAAAGTTTAACAACTGATTCAAATTTGGTCCTAATCGGACTGGTTTTGATCAAATGGGAGCAATTTTTAGATCTGCAATATTCCAAAATAAGTTGTCCAACTTTGCGGCTGCGCCGCACACTGACCGTAGAAGGTATCTCAAAAAATTGGATAACTTTAGATGCCCCACTTGTCCAGAGGACGTCCGCCGATTTTGAAGTCGGTGGGCAAAACGCCCTAGGAGGAGTTCGTCAAAGTTTGACGTAAACAAAATGGCTAACTCAGCTTGTTTTCATTTTCAAAGGAAGATGGCGGCCATAGGGTAAGTCTGGGGGCGTGGCCACAATAATATTTTTTTTTGGTCCTCACGAGAGGAATGCGTGTCCCGAATTTCGTAGCTTTACGCCAAAGTTGACCTCGGGGCGTCTCCCATAGGCGCAATGTATTTTGACTTTTGTCGGTGGCGCTGTCGCGCCATTTTTTAACGAAAAAAAAAATGGCCCAGAAAAAATCTAATTTTTCGCCGATTCTGAATTTTGGGCAAAGTTTGGTGAGTTTTTGAGCATGTTCAGGGGGTCAAATTAGAGATCAAAAAGCAGAAGAACAAGAAAAATAATAAAAAATATAGCCGCAAGCGGCAATGATCGGCCCTCGCCACGCCGCCGCCACACCGCCGCCACGCCGCAAGAGGAGGGGGCGCTAACGCGCCCCAATTGTCCTTTTATCACGCCTACTGCTGAATCTGTGACGCTGTCACATGTTCTCCCCTTTGTTTTACCATCAAAAAGCAATTTTATTTTGAATTCTTGGCAAAATGTGCGGCTTTGCCGCACAGACACCGTGACTCTTTGAATGAAAATGTGGATAACTTTTGATGGTCCTGAAGATGAGTCTCACCAAATTTCAGGTTAATAGGGCTGACGCCCTGGGAGGAGTTTGTGAAAGTCTAAAGTGTAAACATGTTCTGGCCCCATTGGAATAACATGGGAGGTTTCGGTCATCGTTACGGCAACGCCATAACAATTATGACATGGGTCTCATTGACTTTTTTGATGGGGATGCTAAAATTGAGTTGTGTGTCAAATTTCATATAATTTCGCAAAACTAAACATTTAACCTCCATATAAAATCTGTAGGGGGCGCTGTGGCGCCAAATGAATTTATTTCACTTCAAGTAGGTTTAGGGCAAAGAGTTTAACAACTGATTCTAATTTGACGCAATTCGGACTTTATCTGCGCAAACGGCAGAAATTTTAAATATGGGAGATTTCTGAAATTTTAGTTACAGTTTGCGGCTTCGCCGCACAGAGACCGTGAGAGGTATCAATGTAATTTGGATAACTTTTGATGTCCCACTCCTCAGTAGCATTTTCACCAAATTTCAGCTTTTTAGGGCCAACGCCCTGGGAGGAGTTCGTAAAAGTACGACGTTTGGAAAGACTCCGAAGTCATGTTTAGCCATTTTTGAAGCAATATGGCCGACATTTGGTTCGGGGGACGGCGTTGCCGTAATAATATTTTTTACTTCTCTTGTCACCATCTACCTCTGCGCCAAATTTCATGATTCTACGATCAGATTTTTTTTGGGTCATTTCCCATCTCTCAATGCATTTTTGGTACATTTGGTGGCGCTGACGCGCCAATTTTTTTTATTTTAGAAAAGGGAAATAGCCAGAATGTAGAGAGGCACGATTTTTAGAGGTGTGCAAATTTTTGTGACTTTTCGTCAATGTTCACTGGGTGAAAAATAGGGGGGTTGGTCCCGAGAAGAAGAAGAAAGAAAGAAAGAAAGAAAGAAAGAATAATATTCCGATGCGAAAACAATGTTTCCCATTTTTCAAATATCATAAACTATACATTTTCGGAAAGCGCTCGCGCTTTCCTACCTCATGGTGTGGGTCCCTGGTCACTGACGGGTACTTTCGATAATTTTGAGTGGGCTCCGCCCACTTTGTGTTTTTGGCCCTCTATACAGTAATAATGTTCAATTTTTGCATTACATGCTTATATGCACGGAACATGCAAGAGATGGGGAACGTATTCGTGAGCTACTTAGCGCAAATGAGTGCTTTATATGGGGATGACGACCGCGAACGGTCGTCATCCCAATGTAAAGTGCTCGTTTAGTGCGAACTTTTGCACGGGCTTCGCCCGTTTACAACGGTAATGTTCCATTTTCCTACAACTAATTAGTATGCACGGGGCGTGCATGAGTGGAGGAGTGCGTTAGTGAGTGTTTGGAAGTGGGCGAGCGCTTCGCGCTCGATTTCGTGCGCACTACGTGCGCACTTTCGCAGCCGTGCTTTGCACGGCCTTACGAGATTAATAGGCCTCTCGCCAGCTTGTGGCGCTCGGGCCTAATAATAATATTTTTAGCAAAAACAATATAGCCGTTTCCACTATAACAACAAATTATACATCGTTTGAAAGCTCTAAGCCTTCCCCATGCCGCCATGGGGTGGAATCATCATTACGAGCGCTTACGCGCTCGTCACTCCCTATTCCGTCGGGATGCCCCGCCCATTCCCCATAGACTTCCATTGATTTGAGCAGATACAAGCATGGCCCATGCCTGCGGCATAGATTCTCGCGTACGGGACGATGCCAGGAGGGTTTTTGGAGGAATGCAGCGCTTCGCGCTGCTGTTGTCAACAATTAGTGAATGGGCTACGCCCATTCACTAATTGTTGACTATTTCTGTCATAGCAGGAGTAAGTATGCATGATCCATGCCTTCGGCATGGGCTAGTTCACTGTACTTGCCAGGGGCGACGGGGTACCAAACATGCGGGCTGCGCCCGCATGTTTGGTCAGACAGTTGCAACGCGTTGCGGGAGCAATAGGCCCTCCGCCCTGCTGGGGCTCGGGCCTAAAAATAATAATATTTTTAGCAAAAACAATATAGCCGTTTCCACTATAACTACAAATTATACATTGTTTGAAAGCTCTAAGCCTTCCCCATGCCGCCATGGGGTGGAATCATCATTACGAGCGCTTACGCGCTTGTCACTCCCTATTCCGTCGGGATGCCCCGCCCACTCCCCATAGACTTCCATTGATTTGAGCAGATACAAGCATGGCCCATGCCTGCGGCATGGATTCTCGCATACGGGACGATGCCAGGAGTGTTTTTGGAGGAATGCAGCGCTTCGCGCTGCTGTTGTCAACAATGAGTGAATGGGCTACGCCCATTCACTCATTGTTGACTATTTCTGTCATAGCAGGAGTAAGTATGCATGATCCATGCCTTCGGCATGGGCTAGTTCACTGTACTTGCCAGGGCCTTCGGCAGCGTTGCGGGAGCAATAGGCCCTCCGCCCTGCTGGGGCTCGGGCCTAATAATCTTTCTCAATTTTGAGCCAACTTAGACTAGAGATTTATAATACAAAAAACTAAAACAAAAAAAACACACAAAAGAGTCTGGTATAGGAGCGGGCGATTGTGACATAAATTAATTATCAATATTTTCTTTGGACAATATCATGTCAATTCAACTGAAATCTGTTTCATAATAAGGTTTAATTATTCTAAAAATTGTAAAATTAAATCACAAAAGTGCAGAAATGTCACTGTGTGCTCTTATTTGAAAGTTTAATCAAAAAAAGAATAATCTCTAATCAGCTCTTTTTGTAGCATTATTTTATTCTAATCTTCTAAACAACATTCACAATATTATCTAGCATCTGACACATTGCCCACTTCTAGTCGACATCATTCAGTCTGTCAGTCAGTTGAACTATATTCACAGTAGAGTTTTCTTTTGTGTTTTGTGTTTTTTGTCTTTAGCTGGTGTACCTGTAGACCACTGAGGCTCCTCCCCCGGCCACCATGGTCCAGATCCGCCCTCTGGGGTTGAGCAAAGTGAGTTTGAGACTGGCTCCGCTCTTTGCGTCCAGGTCGGCGATGTACGCCTCCTGCAACGGACACGACATCCACGGATCAGCCACGAGACGAGAGTTTACATACTTAAAAGCGCCTATGACAGGGTTTTTCGATGTTCAAATTTGGACTTCATTTGGTGTTTTATACCTGTTGTACACATAAATTATAATGTTTCACCAATCGAGCAGGTATTTGAGAAGGAAACATTGAAAAATCTGTACTAAATGACAGGAAGTGACATCACCCATCACATATTTAGAATTCTATAAAATAAATTTTACAAATTTTATCACAGAATAGCACCATTTTTAGCTTTATAATTTCACTTCCTGTTTGTAATTGATGACATCACACAAGGAAATTACCCAGCAAACACTGGGGAAAAACTCAAAACTATTTTTTTTTATTTGACAATTAACGTTTAGAGAGTCAAAAATTGTTTATTTGTGTAAATTATGCCTAAACTTTGACTGGAATGAGTGTCCCTGCTGTGATGTCACTTCCTGTAATTATTCTACAGATTTTTAAATGTTTTCTCCACAAATACCTGCTTGATTGGTGTAAAACTATAATGTATATGTACAAAAGGTATAAAAACACAAAATTAAGTCAAAATTTGAAAATCGTAAAAACCTGTCATAGGCACTTTTAACATCAGATTTATTCAAGTAAAGCTAAAAACTGCCATATATTGAATTCCTGTTTAGTTTACGGCCCATTTGAACGTTCAGTCCCTCTTTTGGGTTGTTGTTGTTGTTGTTTGGCGCAGCTGTTTGCGTCCTGTAAAATAGAAGTCCCCGGCCGTCCCTCATCTCCGCTCTGCCCTCTTCCCAATTAGAGGCGCCGGTCTGGAGCCCAGAACGCACCCGGAACACATCAACCACAACCAGCCCAAACATCTGGAGGGGATATTCTGGTGGAATCAGTTATTGGCAAAGTGTGCAGGAGATTGATGGCACACGCAGATGGTCAGAAGGGCTTTTACCGTCATTGGAAAGGTAAATAAGGGAATTTCAGAGTCAGCCATTGGTTAAATAGTTTATTATAAAGCTAGTGTGAATTAGCATGGTCATAAAACTGATATTTATTATAATTGTGGCATCGAAACTGGTATGGAGCTTTGACATTTCCAGCATTTTAACACAAAATGTTGTGTTTTTATATTTTTTTTACTGCAAAATCCAAAACTACCGTATTTTGCACACTATAGGCGTACTTAAAAGCCTTTCATTTTCTCAACAACAAAAAATACAATACAATATAATAAGTCTTTTTAGTTTAATCTATCGTCCGAAAAAGACTAAAATATGTTTTAGTTTTTTTATCTGGCTGTTTTTGTCACATTTAACATTATTTTGTCTTTCAGAAAGTTAAATTTCATAAAGCCGGACAAAACTTGAGGAACAGTAACAAGTTAGATGATGGAAATGAAAGAAAATTGAAGATTTTACTGTTTCAGTCATCGTGAATAATCATTAAATCGTGATGTTTTTTCTCACAATAATCAGAATACAAAATGTTATATCGTGACATCCCCATTTCCTGATGAAATAAAGATAAAATTATCTCCATTTCCTTATTTATTCGATATTGACATAGCAATTACATGTACATTACCTTTCAATGACACCTGTCCATAGGCTTTAAGAACAATTCAATAAAAAAATAAAAAAACATACAATATCAGCACTTTCACTTCAAACGCCAATATAGTTTCAACAATTGCATTAAAATATTAAAACATGTGTTGCCTATGTCGTCTCAGCCTCAGCAGAAATACGAGAGACACATAAGTCCAAACTTGTTACATATCTCGCGTAAGAAGTGGAAATAACTACTCTGACTTCCAAACATCAGGCGCCGCATGTCGTCTCACCTCGGGATAGGCCTCTCTGCCGAACGGCGGCGGGAACTCCACGTCGCCCCATTTGGACTTGCAGATGTAGTCGGCCGTGGCATCGATCTTTGCCGCCATGTCCAGCACGAAGACGCTGTCCTTTGTGACCACTGAGAGGAACGAAACAGGAAGAGGATCCAATGGAATGACCGTTTGTTTATGAGCTAAATCGCACTTCCTTTGTTTACTTCTGAATGTCAATAAACTGTATTTCAGAATCAGAAAAAGGTTTAATGCCATTGACAAAAACTAAAACTCACAAACAAGGAACGTTCTTTAACAATAAGGTGCAAAATGAAACAATAAAAATACCAAAATATTAAAAAATAAAAAAAAATAAAGGCATGAATAAAAAATGGGGTTAACTATTAATTTGAGTAAATAAATTAAAAAGAAAAAGAAAAGATAAATATTATCACTATTATTATGCCAAAAAATAGCCTATGATTAATTATATTGATTAATAATACCCTAAAATGAATCACCATCAAATATTACAAATTATGTACAAATAAAACATGTAAACATAGCATACTTGTATTTTTATGCTAGTTGGCTCCAGCTTTTTTATTATCATTTTATTTTTTTAGAATCCTGTGAAGTGAGAATGGAGGAATTGATCAGTGGATTTTAGTCATTAATCAAGTTATTAACACAAATATTGCTCAGAATATTGCTTATTCCTTCGTGACTCCTACTAAATACTTTGCTTTGGTAAGTAGTAAAATACTGAAGGTCCCAAAGGCTGTGCTGAAGGTGCAGGAAGTGTTGTTGTGCACGAGGAAGTGTTTGGTTTCAGATGAAAGGAAAAAGCCGCTCTCTCATTTTCAGAACATCTGCCAGAGGCCAGAACCGCAGCCCAATTATAACATCGTGAGTACATCAAACAGCGTGTGCATCAATTATTTAATTTAAGTCTCTGTCAGTGTTAAAAATGAACCTAAATCAACACGTGACTCATGGTTCCAACAACACTATTATTACAAAATTATTCATGAAACGTCTGACGGCGTCTTTATTCATGTGTGCCCAGTACAATTGTGTGGTCAGAAACGTACCCAGAGGATTGATCTCGAGGTAAGTGAAGAACAGGGAGTCGTACAGGTTAAAGAGTCCCACGATGAAGCTGGCCAAGACACTGGGCGACAGAAAACAGGAAATACAGTCAAAACTTTGATTACAGTTTGAATACACAACAAGGCTTCACACGTGATTGGGATTATATCATTGGATTTATCGAGGACGCAATTAACAAAGCAAATGAGATAATAGGGGCAGATCAAGTCCGGCCCCTAGTCTGGCCCCTAGTCCGGCCCACAGGGATCGGCTCACTGGGATCGGCCCACAGGGATAGGCTCACAGGGATCGGCTCACTGGGATCGGCTCACTGGGATCGGCTCACTGGGATCGGCTCACTGGGATCGGCTCACTGGGATCGGCTCACTGGGATCGGCTCACAGGGATCGGCTCACAGGAATCGGCTCACTGGGATCGGCCCACTGGGATCGGCCCACTGGGATCGGCTCACAGGGATCGGCTCACAGGGATCGGCTCACAGGGATCGGCTCACTGGGATCGGCTCACTGGGATCGGTTCACTGGGATCGGCTCACAGGGATCGGCTCACAGGGATCGGCTCACAGTTGTCCTGTCCGTACGGTTCACTTGCACGTCATGTGTGCCCAGTCATACCAGACCAGGGACTTCTGCTTTGGTGTGGATTAAGTTAAGTGGATGATAAGCGTGACCGCGCCCCTTAGTAACCATTTACGGTGCGTTCACATTTGCACATAGATCACATCCAAAATGGGATTAAATTCAGAGCCAATTCTGAATTAGACCAGGACTAAATCAAGTCTATATCTGGAAAACACTGGCCTCAATCCAAGCCCCAACGAGGACAAGTGTGAACAAATCTTTGGACCCCATTTAGTCCTAAAAGAGTCCTGGTTTAGTCCAGAATATATATATACTGTATGTATCTCTGTGTTACTACAACTTCTCATTGCGACGCACTGGAGACTCCACAATGAAGACACAGTAGGAAACAAGCAGCAGATGAGAAGATGGACGATGTAATGTGCCTCGGTGTTTTGTACCCAATTTAAAGCGTGACAAACTGCAGGTGATAAAAGCTGAGATACTGTTAGTCTGGAGCGGGACGGGCGGCGGCGGCGGAGGAGGATGAAAAACACTCCATGCTTCAACTGTCACAACAGCAGTGGGAGGAGGAGAGAGCGGGGCACACTGCCTGTCCCCGCTGTCACTTCATCAGAGCCGGAGGTCTGGTGTCGGGGGCCGGTCCCGTCTCCAGGGAAACCACCGCGACTACCAAAACACTCTGTGACTCAGCCGCTCTCCAAATGTCCCCCCAGAACGTCCATTTCAAAAGCCACGGTGCACAAAACACAAGAAATGGCAAATAGGATTGAATAACAAAACATATTAGTGACATAAAGATCTACTTCTTCTAATTTATTCCTTGTTAAATCCTGGTTTAGTTCTAATTTAGAGCCGGCAATTGTTCTGGTAATCCATTAGTCTAGCGTTTATTCTTTGTTTAGAAGGCATTTTTATGACATATGACATTTTTACTAAATTTGACCCGGTTAGAGCTGAACTGAGGACGTCCTGGTGGAGATTATTCACAGACGAAAGAGTGTTTCCATCAAAAACACAACATTTACACATTTCCCGTGTCATTTCTAAGTGATTCACGCTCTGTCTGAGTAACAAACCTCTGCTCTCACATCCTGGCATGTTTTGGAGTCTGTGTACAGAGCATGTTAACGATTATTTGATGACTATAATCGACAATTCTATTCCATTTTATAATATTTAATTATTTTGTTCCAATTTATTCTATTTTATACAACTTAGCCTATTATTTAATTTTATTCTATTCTATTTCATTCCATTTTATTTTATTTCATTCTATTTTGCTCCATTTAATTCTATTTCATTCTATTTTATACTATTTCATCCATTTTATTCTATACTATTCTATTCTAATATTTTATTAAATTTTGCTCTAGTTCATTCCCTTTTATACTATTTTATACCATTTCAGTCTATTTTATTCCATTCTATTTTCGATTATTCTATTAATATATAATTCTATAATTTTAAAATAATAAAAAACTATTTTATTCTATTTTATTATTTTATTTAATTTTAATCTATTTTATTCAATTTGTAAATTCAAACAAATTGTATGCATGCCCTTTAAAAAAATAAATAATTTAAATTTAATTTAATATGATTAGTCATTGTTGTATGTTGAACCTTGACTTGTTGCGATTACCTGTTTAACTCGTTGCCGCCTTAACTAATTACATGTTCAAACGCAACATTCTGTTTTTTCAATAGAGCAATAAACTGAACTCACAATAGTAAATTTGAGTGTTTTAGTTTTGTTTCTAGTTCTGGTTTTGATCTCGGTTCATGTCCTCGTTGACTTTCATTTTAGTCTCAGTTTTGTTCCCGCACGTGGCTCAGTTCCGATTCAAACCCATTATTTATCCCATAATCTATCAATATTCTCTATACTCTATATAATTAAGTGATTGTTGCAGTAGATGTCATCAGAACGTATTGAACTTCCTCCATTCCTCCGTCTCATCTCGACAAAACTGGACCTAAATAAACACGCGACTGGGCATTTTGTCATCTCGATAAACATCATAAAAAACTGATAAAAATAAACAGTAGTCTTCAATGTCAGCCTGCGCACCGAGCCGTCACCGCGCCGGAGATGGACGCCGGGGGGAGGTCACGTCGCATCCGTCAGAATAAAAACGGACGTGACCCAAATGCAGCGCGAGGGGAGGAACCGGGGGAGGAGCCGAGGGGGGGAGGAGGAGGAGCCGGTCGTTTCTCTAATGGAAATACTCGCTCATGTTTACTGCGATACCGCCGCACTCGCTCTCACGACGGCCCCGTTCAATTACGTAATGGAGACAACGGGCGACTTTGATGAGAGCGGTCGATATTCGTGTGGATAGAAAGTGGGCGGTGTCTTTTTAACTCAAGTTTAGTGCGTGTACGTGCTAAAGAAACAGGTTTACCTTTCCATAACCAATTGAATAAATAAAATAAGAGGAAGAGGAAGAGCGGCATAAAGTGTGACACGTACAGAGCTTCGGAGCGGATTTATTATCTCCGTCTAGAATGAAAAAAAATGTGATTCGTAGCAGCCCGTGGTGGTATAAAAGGGGATTTATTCTGTCGCACAATCTGCAGTTTATGGTCAATCGCGTCGAATCGTGAGCTAAATTCCGTGACAATCGTCCATTTTGGTCAAATGGATTTATTCTGAGGCAATAATTTTCTCTTGAATGTGCAAAATGTGTCTGTAAAAGTCTCGGTTTACGTTCAGGTATTGCACAAAACTTGAGTCGGCCATAGAAATAACCCCAAAAGTGCAGGAATATCACTTAATACTCTTATTTGGACAATATTGCACTCGACTTTGTGACTCTTTTTTAGCTCGTTTTGAACCGTTTTAATAACAGAATAAAATGTATGCAACTTTTTTTCATTACGTTGGCAAGTTCATCGTTTATGTTGTCATTGAGAAAAGAAATGTACAATAATCTCTAATGCCTCGCGATCTGCTTGTCCGCACTTCACTGTGATTGGCCGACTTCGCCTGTCACTCGCACGGGACCGTGTTTGAGTATCGGGACGCCAACCAATCCGGCTTTTCCGATACCAATGTCTATACGTGGACTTTGTTTTATGGAAGGAAACCCGGTGTACTCAGACTAAAAGATTTAGAGTTGATCCATAAATATACGATAATTTTACAGTAAAAACAGAAGATAAAATAAGCTCTGCGACTGAATTCTGTACGCTCTGAGCTTTAAAATACAATGTTCACGCAATAATTTCTGCTCTTTTGAAGCTAAAACGTCAAATTCTGTCAAAATCGAAACTTAACATTGACAAAACTAAGATTAAAACAAGGATAGTTTAGAAGTTTAGGGAAATAACGCATTCAAAAACGGCCTTTTTCCTTTAAAACAAACCTGTACACTTCTGCCAGATTGAGAACCTTGGCGTTACTGCGACATATTTATTATTACCGTATTTTCCGGACTATAAGTCGCATCTTTTTTCATAGTTTTGGCCGAGGTGCGACTTAGAACTCCTCCATTTATACTTATACTTATGCTCTGGAGCGACTTATATGTGATATTATTTGTTATTTTCACACTTGCAACCACATTTCATACTCCAGTGTGACTTTTATATGTTTTTTTCTTCTCTATTATGCAACTTATAGTCCAGAAAATACGGTACTTTTGCGATATATTGCACAGCTTCTTATTTGTTCAAAAATATGTTTGCGGTCTCATTGGAATCGCGTAAAATCGGACCACGATTCGATATTGAAACAGCACGTTTGTAAGCCCCGCCTCTTCGCTCTAAACAAATATCTGTTGTACTGAAGAGCCGCTGCACTCACTCCCTCTTGTCTTTGGCGGCGTGAGTCAGAAGAGCCTCTTTCACAGACTCTTCGCTGATTTTCTCGTCGACTCCAATCAGCAGCTTCTTGGCCTTGGCGTCCACGTCCCCCACGTCCACGCCGCCCTCGTGGTGGAACAGCACGTGGTCCCCCTCGCGCGTGGCGTAGATGCACACGTAGAACTCCTCCTCCTGATTAGGGCGGCAATCACAGGGGTCGTTTAGGCATGATTTAAGGAGAGGGAGGGGCGTAACGAGAGGACGGCGAGCGTTTACCTGTTTGTGAGCGACGAACGGCTCGATGAGGAAGTTCTTGAGGATGCCTTTTGCTTTTCCCACCTGAAAATAAACAGAAAATAGTCAAATGTTTGTGACAACTTGGGCCTGACTGATGTGGATTGCTTTTTGGGGCAGCTGAGGACGGGGGGCTCCAGAAAGACGGGTTGCTTTGTTTTTATTATGTCATTTATTTAGCATAAACAACCATTTTTATGCAGTTAATTTGTAATTCATTTATTTATTGGTTGATACTTTTTTATTTTATTCATGCAGTATTTATTATATTTTTATGCAGTGTTTTTTTACTTTTTATTTCACTAAACCAAAAAGTGTAATTAATTGATTTATTGGTTAATTCACTTTTTTGTTTATATCTTATTATTTATCAAGTTATTATAATATTATGCTTTTAAAAAAAAACATTTTTATTTTTTTACAATAAACCAAAAAGTTTAATTAATTGATTTATTGGTTGATTCACTTTAATTTATTTATTGGTACAGTATTTAATTTACCTTTTTACAGTGTTTTTTGACAATAACCCAAAACTATGTGAATAATGTAAATACTTTAATAACATCTCTAATACCAAGTATGAACTATGCTCAACTTCTGAACTTTGACCCCGTTTGCTTTTGTGAAAGATGCTAACTATGCTAGCGCCATTTTAACAACGATCAGTCAATAAAATACACTTTCTCGGTAAAAATGAATCAAACCAAAGATCTGCCGTACGCTTTGTGCTTTTATATCAGTTTAATCTCCTTATAATTTCAGTTGGGGAATTTAGTGGATTTAAATGCATAAACATAATATAAGATACTGTTTTTTTAATTGTAATTTCAAAGATTTTTTACAGACAGATAATGTGTAATAATGAAGTAAATATGACATAGTTTAAACAGTGGTTCTCCTCCTGTTTTCACACACAAACCAATTCATGATAAAACACACTGCAAATACAGCGTACGGTCTGGGGAAATAATATTCACTCACAAATCAAAGCGCCGCCCGTAAAAAAACGCTGTGACATTTCGAAAAGTAGAAAAAAATACTTGAAATGTCCGTGTTTCTCTCGGGGCCGTTCTCTGAAACAGGTCCTCAGCTCATTTAGGAAAGAGTTGCTGTTTAAAGGCCACGAGGCAGAACGTAACGAGAGAGAGAGGGAGGCGAGAGGGAGGAGAGAGGGAGGAGAGAGGGAGGAGAGAGGGAGAGAAGGACAGAGAGCAGTGAGACAGAGAGAGAGGGAGGGAGGAGAGAGAGAGAGAGAAAGAAAGAGCAGTGAGACAGAGAGAGGGGAGAGGGAGAGAGAGAGGGGCAGAGAGGGATAGAGAGGAGAGGCAGAGAGAAGCGAGAGAAGTAGAGAGAGACAAAGAGAGAGAGACAAAGAGAGAGACACAGAGAGAGAGAGAGAAAGAGAGAAAGAGAGAGAGAGAGAGAGAGAAAGAGAGGTGGATGTAAAATGATAGTCAAAGCTCCCTTTTAATTTGACTTTATTTTGAGCATTTATACCTGTAGTTCAAAATGACAGGAAGTGACATCACACCAGGGACACTCATTCCATCCAGAAGTTTATGCAGAATTTACGCAAGAGAAACTACTATTTTGACTCTCTAAAACATGAATTTGTTCTGCTTCTAATGGCGATCTCACAAGTCGACATGAGAATGGCAAACGCGCTTTAAAGTGGAAGGAAACGGCATAAATAGATGTAAAATGACAGCCAAAGCCACAAGTTCTCTTTTAAATTTGATCACTTGTGTTTGCACTTGCTTTATGGAGGAAATGTTCAAACTCCACGACGCGCAAAGAGCAAAGATTAAAGGGCCTATGACAGGTTTTTAGGATGGTCTAATTTTGACTTCATTTAGTGAATTTATACCCGTTGTACATACAAATTATACTTTTGCACAAATCAAGCAGGTATTAAAGCCTGTAGAAAATGACAGGAAGTGACATCACACCAGGGACACTCATTCCAGTTTATGCAGAATTTACACAAAGAAACAACTTTTTTTTTGACCCTCTAAACATTAATTCTACAAAATAAACTCTATAAACTCACTCGCAGATATTTTAATTTGTCAAATAAGGAATAATGGTGTAAATAGATGAGTATTGGCCCAGTGGTTGCTGGGTAGTTTCCTAGTGTGATGTCACCAATAACAACCAGGAAGTAAAATTATAAACCTTAACAAATTTGCTATTCGGGGATAAAATGTGCATAATTTTTTAGCTAAATTCAAAATATATTTATCTTAACTGTGTTTTAGCTCAACGAGTCGTCCAACCTAACTTTTGTAAATTAATTAATAAGTTCCAAAAGAATACATTGTAAGCAACAGTTCTGCATCTCATTGTAGAACATTTGTCAGAAGTTGTAACGGGGAGAAACAAATTTTGTTTCTCCCCGTTACAACTTCTGACCGTGATAAATCCCAGCGAGCGACTCATGCCTCCTCGTTATATACTTTATTCAAACCAAAATCAACCGGCCCCGCCCCCTCCTCTGCTGCCGTGCAGAGCGAGGCGTCTTCCCGGTGCCACGGTGATGGATCTGCCGTGCTGACTGGGCACGAGCGTCTACGCAGGAGCTGCATTTGCTTCGTCACGGCAACGGGTTCGGTTACAAGCTGCCTCCGCCGTGATGTGCGCAGTATTTACGCCCGCGTCACTCGATGTTCAAACCGCCGAAGGAGAAAGTATGCGTTGAAATCGATCCAGCTCGTTCACAGCCGTCACAAACCCTCTGGCACTACAGGTGGGCCGAAATATCAAAATATCGATATATTGTGATTCGATATCGTGGGCTGCTGTATCGATATATCGCCGTGAGTAATTTTTGGTATAATTTCCCCAATTTATTTTGCAACCGCGCTACAATTATGTTCCTTTTTTGTTCCATTTTGAAACTTTTTTTTACGCAAAACGTGTGACATTTTGACTGTTTTGATGATTAAAATGGGTGAGTTTCATTTTGAGTTTGTTCAGGTCGCGCAGGCGGCGCGCGCAAAAAGCACCAGGAAAGCACCCAAAAGATATGGAAAGCAAATATGATCATACTCCGCCACATAGGAGCGGTGTGTGGCATAACGTCAGATGGCGCACGGCGTTAAAAGCGCCCCTTTATTTTGTAAAAGCGTCGTAAAATACGCCGCTCCTAAGCGGCGGAGTGTGATCATATTGGCTTTCCATATCGAGCCCCGTCTAGAGTCCCACCGCCATCCTCCAACCTCAGCCCAGCGAGAACACTGAAAATATAACATTTCTGGGGTCTAGTCTTGGTTTAGCACTGGGTCCAGTCTAGGGTCTGGTCTTGGTTTAGCACTGGGTCTAGGTCCAGTCTAGGGTCTAGTCCTGGTTTAGCACTGGGTCTAGGTCCAGTTTAGGGTCTAGTCCTGGTTTAGCACTGGGTCTAGGTCCAGTCTAGGGTCTAGTCCTGGTTTAGCACTGGGTCTAGGTCCAGTTTAGGGTCTAGTCCTGGTTTAGCACTGGGTCTAGGTCCAGTCTAGGGTCTAGTCCTGGTTTAGCACTGGGTCCAGAGTCAGAGGCTTCGTCCCGGTTCAGTCCTCATTTGATTGGGTCATCGCTCGTCACGTTCAGCTACAACAGTGTCTTATCAGTAAATCTTATCATAAAACGTGACGGTAAATAACGTGAGCAGTAGATTCGAGACAAAACGCGGTTGTAATTCAGAAAACCAGAAGAAGAAAAGAGGCGCAGGGACGGCAGGAGGGGGTCGACTGCAGCTGGGATAATATTGATTGAAGAAGTGTTCGGTAAAGAGTGCACTTAACCAGACGAGGTGGAGGAGGAGGAAGAGGGAGGAAGAGGGAGTCGGAGTCGTTTAGGGGGCATGAAAAATGGGGGGAAGGTGACGTACTGTGGTTTCCTTCTGGAGGCGGGGCTTGAGCCAGTCCCGGACGCCGTTCAGGTCCAGGTTCACGCCCACGAGACCCAGCTTCCCTCGCCTCTTGATCAGCTGGTCCGGCTTCACCACCAGTTTCTGAAAAAGGAGAGCGACACGACATATAGATATAGATTAACTCTGGAGTAGCATTTTCACTATAGATTTACTTAAAAAAACGTCTGATGTATAAAGACAGATTCACCAGTCAGACGGAAAACAAACACAAAACAAAAAGGATCATTACAATCTTTACTTAAATCTGATTAAAGCAAGAATCGGTCCATGTTATGCGTCAAAGGAAGCGTACAATGTGACATTTGGAGACACTAATATTCATCATACTCTGCCGATTACTGCTCTGTGGTTGAAGGGAGCTGGGGGAGACCCTGAGTACCTTTCACGCCCTGCGGACCACACGCATTAATCAGCTCATTTGTACTTGACGCTCGGAAAAACCACCACGTTATTAGTTTAAGAAGACATGTTATGCCATTGTCGGCCATTAGGTTGGATTAGCCTTTGTTGACCTCGTAGGGAAATTTGTCGTCTGCATTTGACCCATCCTTCCTTTCCTTCCATCAACCAGTGCCAATGGTCACTGCAACGCCCAGCAAATTTAGTTCATCTATGACATTCTTGGATCGTTATATTTTGATGGATTTAGATATTTATAGAGTTTATAAATCCATTAAAAGTACTAAAGGAGACAGGATACTCGACTCGCCGTCTCCCTCACAGTACATCCATGGATCTATTAAAGTGCCTATGACAGGTTTTTTACGATTTTCTAAATTTGACTTTATTTGGTGTGTTTATACCTGTTGTACATATAAATTATAGTTTTATACCAATCGAGCAGGTATTTGTGGAGAAAATGTTGAAAAATCTGTAGAAAATGACAGAAGTGACATCACACCAGGGACACTCATTCCAGTCAAAGTTTATGCAGAATTTACACAAAGCAACAACTATTTTTGACCCTTTAAACATTACTTCAACAAAATAAAGTCAACAAAAAATTGCATTTGTTAAACTAAATAAAATTGTGACATTAGATGAGTTTTTGTCCAGTCTTTGCGGCGTAATTTCCTAGCATGATATAAATTACAAACAGGAAGTAAAATTATAAACCTATTCCTCAATGACATTTTTATCATTTGAAATTCAAAAATATATTTAACTTAACTGCATTTTAAGTCAATGAGTCGTCCTGTGGAGGGCAATTTAAAGTCACATCACTGTAAATGTTTAAATGTTTGATCAAAAAAACGTGCTGCTGGACCAGGCTGACTGCTCAGACTTTGGAGAGCCGCAGTTCACAATAGCAAGCAGGGGATTTGTTTATAATTTGTGCAAAAAATGGCTATGCAACACTGCTAAATAAATTGATTATATATACACAATATAGTAATAAATAAAAAGTAGGTACAGATCCGTGTACGTCTATGTGACAAAATCAGATTATTATACATTATAGAATCAGTAATAACGCCACCTCCACATACTTCATATCTTTCACCTTTTATTCTCTCCGTCTCTGGCATTACCAGTTACAATAGCCATGCTAATGCTCAGAGGATTCTTCCCTCATCCCTGCATGACGCACGGCCTGTATTGCCTCAAATTGGCCGCTCTGGAACTCTGTCTTGTTGCTCCGATAAAGGGAATAGCTTATGACGGCGGGGCCATTAGTATCTGGGCCCACGCCAGTCCGCAAAGGAAAGACAGGACCCAGGGTGAAAGTTAATGCAATTTTCTAATCAATTCTACTGCAGCACATCTCTGGCTGTATCTGCCCTCCGCGTCCTCCTCCTCCAACCTCCAAGATTAAAAGATTTGGTGAGGGAGATGCAAGAAAAGACCTGCCAAGGAAGTAACCGTATTAGCTCGGAACTAGCCAGTGGTGCAGAGGTATTGTATGTGAAAATTAGACCCACTTTGGTCCCCCCCTGCTTTAGAGTCCTACCCGCTTTAGAGTCCCCCGTCCCCGCTTTAGCCCCCCCGTCCCCGCTTTAGAGTCCCCCCTGCTTTAGAGTCCCCCCCTGCTTTAGAGTCCCCCCCTGCATTAGAGTCCCCCCCGCTTTAGAGTCCCCCCGTCCCCGCTTTAGTCCCCCCGTCCCCGCTTTAGAGTCCCCCCCGCTTTAGAGTCCCCCCCGTCCCCGCTTTAGTCCACTGCTTTAGTCCCCCCCGCTTTAGAGTCCCCCCCGCTTTAGAGTCCCCTCCGCTTTAGAGTCCCCCCCGCTTTAGAGTCCCCCCCGCTTTAGAGTCCCCGCCGCTTTAGAGTCCCCCCGTCCCCGCTTTAGTCCCCCGCTTTAGTCTTGCTTTAGTCTTACACCAGTCTTACACCAGTCTTACACTCGTAATGTCATTATTATCATTGTTCATTGTTTTATGTTACTATGTTTGTGACAGCTGTGTCCTGCAGAAGTTCTCTGACGACTCTGCCATCATCGGACTCATCACGGACGACGATGACGCGGAGTACAGAGGACTGGAGCAGGACTTTGTGGACTGGTGTCAGCGGAACCACCTCCTCATCAACGCGGGGAAGACCAAGGAGATGGTGGTGGACTTCCGCAGACGCCACCCCACTGCCCCCTCACCAGTGAACATCCAGGGACGGGACATTGAGAGAGTGACTCAATACACGTACCTGGGTGTTCATCTGAACCACAAACTGGACTGGACTCACAACACAGACTCACTGTACAGGAAGAGCCAGAGTCGGCTCTACCTCCTGAGGAGACTCAGGTCTTTTGGAGTGACAGGGCCACTCCTGAAGACCTTCTACGACTCTGGTGGCATCAGCTCCTGTAGGTGTGGCCTGCTGGAGCAGCAGCATCACAGAGAGGGAGAGGAAGAAGCTGGACAGAGTCATCAAGAAGTCCAGCTCCGTCCTGGGCTGTGCTCTGGACTCGGTGCAGGAGGTGGGGGACAGGAGGGTCCTGGCTAAACTCACATCTATGCTGGACCATGAGTGTCGCCCCCTGCAGGACACTCTGTCCGCTCTGGAGAGCAGCTTCAGTGAGAGACTGATCCACCCTCGCTGTGGGAGGGAGACGTTTCGCAGGTCTTTCCTTCTGCTGCTGTCAGACTTTATAACAAAAACTGTTAGTACTGAACACTCGAAATACTGACCTAACCTAATACTGATGTGCAATTCCGTCATATGTGCAATTACTGTGAAATTCATGTGCAATCTATGTGCTGTTGTGACACATATTCATGTGCAATTACTGTCGTGATCACATGCAATGGTATTTATGTATTTATTTATTTATTTGTCTATGGGAGTTTTTATTTATAGGAGATCTTCTACTGAAAGTGTTTTTCAGACTTCCTATAAGTGATCTGTTCTTCTGTATCTACCTCTGAATCTTCCTGCATTGCAACAATGAAATTTCCCCATGTGGGACAATAAAGGATTATCTTATCTCTTATCTTATCTTAATTCTGTTCATTGGCAATAAACCTTTTCTGATTCTGATGAATTAACAATATTGTTCATTTAGAAAGGGTTTCCTGGGTTTATCATACTTCAGAGTCAGTGTTGCATACAGTGAACTTTGATATTATCTTTATTTTCTATATTTTTCTGTACCAATACCCCATGCCTTAGCCCTGTTTTAGCCTTCAGTTGCCTAACAACCATGACTATGCGAGCCTAACATTAGACTATACCTTAGAATTTTAAACAGGATCTTTAGGTATACTGTACACATCTATAGCTAAAGCTGCTCTAAATGGCTGTGCGGTCAACGATATCCGCTAACAAGCACCGGGAGACCACTCTGCTGTCTGCCTAAGTAATCGTCTCCATAAAGAGGAGACTGTTCACATACGGCTCAGAGAAACACTAAAGCCACAAGCAGAAGAGCCAAACAGAACAGTGCAGGTAAATACCGGTCTTAATACAATAATTAATACAGTATGAGACCTTCTGAAATACAAAACAATCAAAATATTGACGGAAGGAAATTAGGGAAAGTTCAATCAATTTATACATCATTAGATATCATTAGGAAACTCTTTTTAGATGTATAAAAAGCCAGTCCAGAACATGTTTCTTCTTCTAGCATTGGCTTCATCTCTCAACAGTGTAATTAGTTTGAAACGTGCACGGAGGTCCGAGTCTCAGCCGGCCGTGTGCTCCGCCCTCACCTCGGTCAGCAGCCATGGGTGCTCCTGGGCCAAGCGATCCAAGTCGGTCTCAGCCGTGACTTGGGCGAAGCGAAACCGGTTCTGGACCACGGCCGAGGTGCAGATGTACTTGTAGAGGAACTCCTTTCCCGTCTGCTCGGAGATGGCTTTGGCTGACATGACTGACCTGAGAAAGAAACACCGAGGGGGTTCAGTTATGGGAGGAGCTAGAGGTGCAAGGAAAGCTCGTGTTATGATCCGATGTGTGTGTGAATGTGAATGTGTGAATGTGAGCGAGTGAATGTGTGAGAGGTTCCTTAATGTAAAGCACTTTGAGCGTCTTGAAGCTAGAAAAACACAATACAAAATGTGACCGTTTATGAAAACGCAGACGTGACTTCTGGGCCTCAAAACTCTTGCCATGGACACAATAAACAGATATTATTGGAGCATACTCATATAGTCAACATAGTCTCATCATAGTCTGACTGAGGCCTCTTATTTTGAAAAGCTGTCAGCGAAAAAAGACTGAAGATATCATCGTCTTTTCCCGTGGAAGTCAATAATGCAATATCCTAAAATGATTGTGTCCAATTGTATGTGGTCTGCTTTTTGTTTTCTTGTATTTGGTTTCAGACGGACTACGATGATGAGATTTGATTTTGATCCCGTTTTTCCAGCTTTTGACTTTACTCAGCAACTATGAAACAATACATTTGCCAAATAAAAACCAAATTAAAGCCCATCCAAAGAAACAATTCACCAGTATGCACCCATTTTATACATATTGATATTGAAAATACGCAAATTTAATATACAAATTTACGACACCAGAGTCTAGAGCAGCTTGACCCATTTTAGCTTTTATGACCGTTCTAATAATTAGTAAAAGGCCGTGACAATGGTTGTGCTGCATTTAAATCTGCGACACTGCACTACGAATGTGAGAGAATTAGAAATATGGAAGGAAATATGATTATATAGCGCCGTCTATAAATGTTATTATGAGATGTCACAAGGAGTGACGTTTTACATAGACTGGACTCACTACTGTCACTGTGAGTTACTATCATGGAAAGTAAAGGTAAAATACTGTAGGTCTCGAGTACAATTTTTTACTATACTTGGACTGGCGCAATATTGGAAATTATTGCATTATGGGATATGGCTTTTAAGATTTTATTTACGTATTTGAATCTACATTTTGACACAATTACTTCACTTATATTGAATGAAATATGTTCATAGTTTAATGCAGAAGTCAAACCTGGCCCAAATTAAAAAATAAATGAATAAACCTCTAAATTAGGGATGTCACGATATCAAATGTTATTGTTACTATTATTGTGGGGGGAAATGATAGTCGCGATTATTTAGACTAAGACCAAACAACAGTGAAATCTTAAATTCATCAAGTTTGTGAGCGGCTTTACAAAAATTACCTTCCTGAAAGACAAAATAAAGATAAATGTGACAAAAACAGGCAGATTAAATAAAATGACTTATTATTATTATTATTATTATTATTATTATTATTATTATTATTATTATTATTATTATTATTATTATTATTATTATTAAGATCTATATTTTGGGCTGTATATTGAACTAAAAAACACTTTATTTCGCTTCTAAAACTGTCACAGTAATCATGTTTTGGTCTTTAAAGATTATATTGTGCCCTGAATCATCACGATTATCGATCAATCTTAAAAACCGTGTGTCAGATGGAGAACCTTGGTGTTATTGTGATTGAATGACTCGCCTCCAGTCACACCATGACATCATTACACTGCGTCGCATACTTTATCTGGTCGTAATAACCTAGAGCGTTATCAGACACCACGTTATGGTCAGAGATTAAAGTCGTTTCAGTTTAGTAAAAGTCACGTCTGTTCAATTTATTGTATTCGAATCGCAATTTCAAATCACCAACAATCATTTAAGTAGCATAAGTTTATCCTGTGACCCGTGTATTAACCTGTAGTTCAGACATTGACCTCTAGGGGATTCTTCTATCAGTTTAGTATTCCCACAAACGTTCTTGAATATACTTAAAAGTGCCTTTAACAGGTTTTTACAGTTTTCTAATTTTGACTTTATTTGGTGTATTTATACATTTTGTACATATACATTACAGTTTCACAACAATCAAGCAGGTATTTGATGAGAGAAGTTGAAAAATCTGTAGGAAATGACAGGAAGTGACATCACACCAGGGACGTTTACTCCAGTCAAAGTGAATGCATAATTTACACTAATTAAAACTACTTTGACTCTTCAAACATTAATTCACCAAAATAAAGTCACTCAAAAAAAAAAGTGAAGGATTAATTTCTTAGTGTGAAGTCATCAATTACAAACAGGAAGTGAAATTATTAACCTAAAAAATGTGCTATTCAAGGATCTTTTTTTATTTTGAGCAAAATCTTAAATATATAAAATCTTAGCTGCATTTTAGTTCAATGAGTCGTCCAATCTGTCATATCTAACAAAAACAATACATAATACGCAAATGTAATTATACAGCTCATCGGAAACTTAAAAACAACAACAAAATAGTTTTATAGTCTTCGTCTTTAAAACACTATAGCAGCATTTTAAATATTTAATTCACTCCGGTTCAGTTTTTATTCTGTACTTCTCATCCACCGTGCAATAACAGCATTTCCCCTTTTACCCCCGAGCCAAGCAGTCACACACACGCACGCACGCACACGCGCACGCGCACACACACACACACACACGCGCACACACACACGCACACCCATTCATAAAATGACCCTGTTGTTCCAATCCATAATGACCAGCGTTTTTCAAAACAAAGCCAAATATCCACTGGTCACTCAACCGAGTCGAAATATCTCCCTCGTTTAGCCCGGCAACGGCATTTGTCTGACGCAAAAACAATTTATTTCACTCCATGTTCATTAGTTAAAGAGCTATAATTGTGTGTTTGATTACACAAGGAGCCAGCAAGGGACAAACAACTCATTAATTAAAAGACCGATCTTAAAAGTAGTCGGCCCAATACAATAACAATATGTATTTCAATGACAGTTACTACTACTACTACTGCTGCTACTGCTATTACTGCTACTGCTATTACTGCTACTGCTATTACTGCTACTGCTATTACTGCTACTGCTATTACTACTACTGCTACTACTGCTACTGCTATTACTACTACTGCTACTACTACTACTGCTACTGCTACTGCTACTGCTACTGTTACTACTCAAAGATGGACAGATTATCAAAATTTTGGTGTTATAATAATTGTGAATGTTGATTTGAAGTAACGCCAAAATGTGTAAATATTGAGTATATTGTTTATAATTTAAAAAAATGGGAAGTCATTTGGGGAAGAATTTTTTTTTTTTTTTTAAACCTATGTTTCACATTTATCTGACACTTAAACCTTAATGAATACAATTAGCAATATATTTGGCACATTTCTCTCGGAGTGACAACATTTAGAGATACAGAACTAAAAAAACAAACTGCAACAACTACTAAAAAAAATTTTAATATATTGTTTATAATTTTTTTGAAATGCTCCAAAAAGAGATAACTTACAAAAATAAGGCACAAAAATCCTATGTAAATTTGCTGTCATTTCACATTTATCCGACACTTTAACCTCTCGCAGTGACATCATTTTGAGATACAGAACTAATAACTAATCTTTACATAAAAAAAAAAAAAAAAAATAACACAATACTATTACGTCTGTCACTATAATAAATCTCGTTACAGTCCATATCGCGCTGCACTTCATTAAGCTAAAAGCCTCATGGTGCGAGGCTAAAAATAGCTTTCGGTCCTTGGCACCAAACGGAGCCATTTCTTAGTCCAGTTAATTGGACTGTCATGACGACCCTTTAATATTGATCCCGGACGACACCGAGTCACAACCACGAGTCACAAGCACAACACTTACTTCAAATGAATTCAAGCAACAGTATGTTTTTTTTCTCTCCCCGTGTTTATTTGTCATCCACTTTCAGGTGTCAAAAACTTGGAGCTGGATCGATGACATTTAATAGCCATTACATTTCGCCGTGACATTTGGAAACGGGATAAGACGGATGGCCCTGTGGAGGCGGAGCCAAAATCACAACAACTCCACCTTCTGCGTCAACAATGACACACAGGGTAACAACGGTGTGACAAAAAGACCACGACGACCAGGCTGGTTTCATTGATAATTAGAAGCTCGAATAGACATGAACTATTTATTTTATATATACTTCATATAGTTAAAATGTTTGGTAAAAATTCTAAGTCAGAATATGGAAATTAAATAAAAAGAAAAACACAATTAATTTCCTTTACAATTAGATCTGTCGCCAACTGGTATTTTCCCCCTGTGTTTTTATTGATTATGTCCAGACCAGGACTAAAGCAAGACTAAAGCAGGGCAAACCCAGGACTAAACCAGGACTAAACCAGGACTAAACCAGGACTAAACCAGGACTAAATAAACCAGGACTAAACCAAGACTAGATAAACCAGGACTAGATAAACCAGGACTAGATAAACCAGGACTAGATAAACCAAGACTAAAGCAGGACTAAAGCAAGACTAAAGCAGGACTAAAGCAGGGCAAACCCAGGACTAAACCAGGGCAAACCCAGGACTAAACCAGGACTAAACAGGTATTAAATTAAACCAACGAAGAATAAATCCAACTAAAATGACTAAACCAGGTCTAATCTAGGACTAAACCAGGGCTAAACCAGGACTAAACCAGGACTAAACAATAATAGCTTTATAGTGACTCATGTTGATCCTGGTGATGTCCATTCATTCACAAACCAGTCAGACGAGGAAACGTGTCACAAAATCGAGAGGAAAATCAAAGTATAAACTCAAGGTAAAAAATAATCAAAATTAAAAGGCGAACAAACATTTCCAAATATACTTAACATGACACAAGATGAATGAGGTTTGTAAAGACATTTATTGCGTTTGCGCAGAAAGTAAGCAGTAGACAGAAGTTGCACGCGCGTGGCAGTCGTGACGTTGTTTACCTTGTTTACGGTGACTTTCCGCTTCACCGACAGCTCTGCGGGGTGTGTGCGTGTGCGTGACCGGGCGGCGGTGCGTGTCCTTCGGCCTGGGTCTCGTCCGCTCGTCTCGCGGAGAGGAGCAGAGGGGAGGTGCGGGGGGAAGAGCGGCGCGTCCGCGGTTTTGTGCCGGCGCTGGATCTGGTGAGACGCTGGGCTGATGTCTGCTCACTCCCGATTGGTCTGACGTGGAGGTCCCGCCCACTTGGATGCCCGGTCGCGGAAGAAGAACTAAAAGGAAAATATAGCCGCAAGCGGCAATGATCGGCCCTCGCCACGCCGCCGCCACGCCGCCGCCACACCGCCGCCACGCCGCAAGAGGAGGGGGCGCTAACGCGCCCCAATTGTCCTTTTATTACGCCTACTGCTGAATCTGTGACGCTGTCACATCTTCTCCCCTTTGTTTTACCATCAAAAAGCAATTTTATTTTGAATTCTTGGCAAAATGTGCGGCTTTGCCGCACAGACACCGTGACTCTTTGAATGAAAATGTGGATAACTTTTGATGGTCTTGAAGATGAGTCTCACCAAATTTCAGGTTAATAGGGCTGACGCCCTGGGAGGAGTTTGTGAAAGTCTAAAGTGTAAACATGTTCTGGCGATTTCCCCATTGGAATAACATGAAAGGTTTCGGTCATCGTTACGGCAACGCCATAACAATTATGACATGAGTCATTGACTTTTTTGATGGGGATGCTAAAATTGAGTTGTGTGTCAAATTTCATATAATTTCGCAAAACTAAACATTTAACCTCCATATAAAATCTGTAGGGGGCGCTGTGGCGCCAAATGAATTTATTTCACTTCAAGTAGGTTTAGGGCAAAGAGTTTAACAACTGATTCTAATTTGACGCAATTCGGACTTTATCTGCGCAAACGGCAGAAATTTTAAATATGGGAGATTTCTGAAATTCTAGCTACAGTTTGCGGCTTCACCGCACAGAGACCGTGAGAGGTATCAATGTAATTTGGATAACTTTTGATGTCCCACTCCTCAGTAGCATTTTCACCAAATTTCAGCTTTTTAGGGCCAACGCCCTGGGAGGAGTTCGTAAAAGTACGACGTTTGGAAAAACTCCGAAGTCATGTTTAGCCATTTTTGAAGCAATATGGCCGACATTTGGTTGGGCGGACGGCGTTGCCGTAATAATATTTTTTACTTCTCTTGTCACCATCTACCTCTGCGCCAAATTTCATGATTCTACGATCAGATTTTTTTTGGGTCATTTCCCATCTCTCAATGCATTTTTGGTACATTTGGGGGCGCTGACGCGCCAATTTTTTTAATTTTAGAAAAGGGAAATAGCCAGAATGTAGAGAGGCACGATTTTTAGAGGCGTGCAAATTTTTGTGACTTTTCGTCAATGTTCACTGGGTGAAAAATAGGGGGGTTGGTCCCGAGAAGAAGAAGAAGAAAGAAAGAAAGAAAGAATAATATTCCGATGCGAAAACAATGTTTCCCATTTTTCAAATATCATAAACTATACATTTTCGGAAAGCGCTCGCGCTTTCCTACCTCATGGTGTGGGTCCCTGGTCACTGACGGGTACTTTCGATAATTTTGAGTGGGCTCCGCCCACTTTGTGTTTTTGGCCCTCTATACAGTAATAATGTTCAATTTTTGCCTTACATGCTTATATGCACGGAACATGCAAGAGATGGGGAACGTATTCGTGAGCTACTTAGCGCAAATGAGTGCTTTATATGGGGATGACGACCGCGAATCTCCCATATTTAAAATTTCAATGTAAAGTGCTCGTTTAGTGCGAACTTTTGCACGGGCTTCGCCCGTTTACAACGGTAATGTTCCATTTTCCTACAACTAATTAGTATGCACGGGGCGTGCATGAGTGGAGGAGTGCGTTAGTGAGTGTTTGGAAGTGGGCGAGCGCTTCGCGCTCGATTTTGTGCGCACTACGTGCGCACTTTCGCAGCCGTGCTTCGCACGGCCTTACGAGATTAATAGGCCTCTCGCCAGCTTGTGGCGCTCGGGCCTAATAATAATAAAATATAGCCGCAAGCGGCAATGATCAGCCCTCGCCACACCGCCGCCACGCCGCAATTGTCCTTTTATTACATCTACTGCTGAATCTGTGACGCTGTCACATCTTCTCCCCTTTGTTTTACCATCAAAAAGCAATTTTATTTTGAATTCTTGGCAAAATGTGCGGCTTTGCCGCACAGACACAGTGACTCTTTGAATAAAAATGTGGATAACTTTTGACGGTCCACCCCTGAAGATGAGTCTCACCAAATTTCAGGTTAATAGGGCTAACGCCCTGGGAGGAGTTCGTAAAAGTACGACGTTTGGATAAACTCCGAAGTCATGTTTAGCCATTTTTTAAGCAATATGGCCGACATTTGGTTGGGCAGACGGCGTTGCCGTAATAATATATTTTACTTCTCTTGTCACCATCTACCTCTGCACCAAATTTCATGATTCTACGATAAGATTTTTTTTGGGTCATTTTCTATCTTAATGCATTTTTGGTACATTTGAGGGCGCTGACACGCCAATTTTTTAAATTTTAGAAAAGGAAGATAGCCAGAATGTAAGGAGGCACGATTTTTAGAGGTGTGTAAATTTTTGTGACTTTTCGTCAAAGTTCACTGGGTGAAAAATAGGGGGGTTGGTCCCGAGAAGAAGAAGAAGAAGAAGAAGAAGAAGAAGAAGAAGAAGAAGAAGAAGAAGAAGAAGAAGAAGAAGAAGAAGAAGAAGAAGAAGAAGAAGAAGAAGAAGAAGAAGAAGAAGAAGAAGAAGAAGAAGAAGAATAATAATAATAATAATAATAATAATAATAATAATAATAATAATATTCCGATGCGAAAACAATGTTTCCCATTTTTCAAATATCATAAACTATACATTTTCGGAAAGCGCTCGCGCTTTCCTACCTCATGGTGTGGGTCCCTGGTCACTGACGGGTACTTTCGTTAATTTTGAGTGGGCTCCGCCCACTTTGTGTTTTTGGCCCTCTATACAGTAATAATGTTCAATTTTTGCATTACATGCTTATATGCACGGAACATGCAAGAGATGGGGAACGTATTCGTGAGCTACTTAGCGCAAATGAGTGCTTTATATGGGGATGACGACCGTGCTCGTTTAGTGCGCACTTTTGCACGGGCTTCGCCCGTTTACAACGGTAATGTTCCATTTTCCTACTACTAATTAGTATGCACGGGGCGTGCATGAGTGGAGGAGTGCGTTAGAGAGTGTTTGGAAGTGGGCGAGCGCTTCGCGCTCGATTTCGTGCGCACTATGTGCGCACTTTCGCAGCCGTGCTTCGCACGGCCTTACGAGATTAATAGGCCTCTCGCCAGCTTGTGGCGCTCGGGCCTAATAAATAAATAAATAAATAAAAATAAATATGATACAAAAAATAATGACGATGAATCAAAAATAGATTAAAAAATGAAAAATAAAAAAATAATAAACTTGCTATGTGTCCGTTAAAAGGAAATAAAAAGGAAATTAATAAAAATAAAATAAGAATAAATGATACAAAAAATAATAACGATGAATCAAAAATAAATAGATCAAAACGAATAAAACAATTTGTAAAAAAACGTGCTGTGTGTCCGTTGAAAATAAAAAAAATAAAAAATATGATAAATAAAATAATAACGATGAATCAAAAATAAATAGATAAATAAAACAATTAAAAAAACTTGCTGTGTCCGTTAAAAGGAAAATAATAATAATAATAATAATAATAATAATAATAATAATAATAAATATGTTACAAAAAAGAATAACGGTGAATGAAAAAAAAAAAAACAATAAAAATAAAAAATAAAACTTGGGTCCGTTAAAGTGCCTATGACAGGTTTTGACGATTTTCAAATTTTTACTTTATATGCTGTATTTATACCTGTTGTAGATATGAATTATAGTTTCACACCAATCAAGCAGGTATTTGTGGAGAAAACGTTTGTCGTTTAGTGTGATGTGACATCACACTAGGGACACTCATTCCCATTCTCAGTCAAAATGTATGCTTAATTTACACAAAGAAACTTTTTCAGTCAAGAGTCAAGAACTTGTTTGACTCCCTAAACAATTAATTGAACAAAATAAAGTTGCTCTCTTATATTTTTATTTGTCCAATTTTAAAAATTGTGACAAGAGACAAGTTTTTGCCCAGTGTTTGCTGGGTAATTTCCTAGTGTGATGTCATTGATTACAAACAGGAAGTGCAATTATAAACCTAAAAATAATTGCAATTCTGTGATAAAAATGTTTACATTCTAAGTATATTTATCTTAATTGTGTTTTAGTTCAAAGAGTCGTCCAAACTTGATTCTAATTCCATGAAAATACCATATTCATTGCTCTAAATGTATAGTATTTGAGTCCATTTTGTCTTCTTATATAAATTCGGTTATGGACAATTATGGACAATTTTTATTCCAGAACCAAGAGTGGCAAGAGTGTGGTGATTCTACTATGGGAAGTGTATAATATAAAAAATAAACAGGAATATTCATTATCTTTTATGTTTTATTTATTTCATCATTCTCTAGGGACTTACTCAGTTTTTATTTATGTCACCTTTAATTAATTCACATCTGATGATTTGATTTTTTGAAGAATACAATTATTATTCATCCATCCATCCATTTTCTACCGCTTGTTCCCTTTCGGGGTCGCGGGTGACTGGAGCCTATCCCAGTGACTTGGGGCCTTAGGCGGGGTACACCCTGGACAGTGGCCAACTTGTCGCAGGGCCAACACAGAGACACAGACATTACAGACAGTTCACGCTCACAGTCATTCACTAGGGCCAATTTAGAGTCACCAATTTTGCCTAACTCATGCATGTCTTTGGACGGTGGGAGGAAGACGGAGAACCTGGAGAGAACCCACGGTAACACGGGGAGAACATGCAGACGCTTTAACCGCCTTTGCCACCGTGCACTTTATTATTCAGTATAAATTCATTAGTTGCATACCCACTGGGATTATATTGTCCTTGGGCAGTGCAGTAAAAACATGTTCATTTAAAAGTATAAATCTTTGCTTCAAATAAATTGCATTAAACAACACTTGCAAATATTTAAACGTGCAGAACACCACGATAATTTAATAAATCAATGCCCAAACTGACCATGTACAAAGCGCACGGGGTAATCAGGCCTTCTGTGATTGGTTAAAAGCTTTTGTTTATCTGCGCACAGCCAATAGAAAAGCACACACCACACACAGCAAACACACCAGATAATATAATAGATCCATGCACCAGACACACACACAGGTGCAAAGGTCAGCAAGATGGTTTCTGGGTCATTTAGTGGCATGTTCATGGACACACGGCGTCATTGTCCTTGGTTATATTTAGCTCAGTGCACTTTGGATGAAACGAGTACAAATATATTTAGAGCATGTACACAAAGGTTTGAAGAAGCTGAGGTAATGACAAACTAAGTGATGGGCGCCCTCTGCTGGCCAATGGGTACAAAACATAAGGCCTGGATAGGTCAGTTTTCTAGTCTCCGCAAATCAATACTAGTTATAAATAAAACGAACATTTAAGTGCAAACTGTGGTTTCACTGAGATTTATCAAAAAAATAAAGGCCTCTTAACCAGCTCATCAAAATGTATCTTTATCAAAACAAAAGTACTCAGACACAGCGTCTTTGGGTCAATTATTAAAACAGGATACTAAAAACCACTTAATTTTACTCTAGAAGTTTGCAATGTCATTTTTACGTAAGATTAGTCTCCCACTTATGTAATAGACTCCCACTTTTGTCCGATAGGAGCAAGAAGTTAAAGAAAATTTAACCTCAAAGCCCAACTTATTTTTGATACTGGTCTAGGCCTGCAACTGACGATCATTTTGCTTATAAAGTAGTCTCGTGACGAAAAGATTTGTGCCAAATTTGACACTGACAAAGCTGAAGTGAAGCAGTTTGAGGATCGTGGAGGAGCACAATTATGAAGTGAAGCGTTTTTCCAACTACACAAAATTTACACACCATTTAAGGAATTACGGCTCAAATTCAGTCGTTAAACCTTTTCTCAGCTCACGGCATGTTTTGGACCAGTAAATTAGCCCTATACTGATCAGTTACCGCACAACACTCACATAACCGAACACAAAAGTTTAAAGAAACACACAGCCGTCAGTAGAGCAAAGCAACTTCTTTTTATTATTATGAAGTGTACTAAACAAGTGCAAAAAGTGATTGATAAGAACTACAAAGAAGGCCTCGTCTTTTCCAGCAGTGACAACAGTAAGAGGCGGCAGAGGCGTTCAGAAAGTATAAAACGCATTCAATTTCATCGTCTACGGGGGAAACGGCGCGGCTTCTGAAGCGCCGTGGAAAACGGTGTGACGCGCCCGAGTTTAAAGACGTCGCAGCGTTTCATAAGTGCTCAATGTTGCAACGCGAGGAATCGAAAATGTCCCTTTAACAAGGCAGTGCAAAGACTTTACAAAACAAGGTCCTACAATATCGTAAGGCCGTTTCGAATACTTTTAACTTAAACTTTGGCCCAAGTGCTACCGGCGGGTTACTCCCCCCTCGCCTCCCAAGCTGCCACAGAAATCACAAATCTTGATCCGTTTCGACCACTAGCGTAACATGACACGATCTACGACGCAGAGCGCTAAATATGTGACGTGAAAGGCTTGTCCGACAGGTTATTAGAGTAATATTGTGAGTGAGATAGCTACACTAGAGTTGTAATCGCAGTGCCAAATACACAAACAAAGCGGCTCACAAGACTTGCAGGTGAACAAGGGAACGACAAAGAAGTTTCGACAAGCCTGAAAATGGTCGAAAAAGGCATCGTGGGTCGAAATATTGACAAAAAGGCACATTTTATGGTTTGGCGTTTGTGATGTCGCTGCACAAACGCATTGGCCTTTCCGCAGACTCGACCGGGTCGTTTCCCCGGTTCTAGAGAATGGTGCATTTAGCCTTTTTCTTCTCCTTTTTGGCCGGGCCCGGCGCTTTGGGCTTGTAGGTGCTGGAGAAGCACGCCGTGGCACTGATTGGCTCCTTGAGGGCGAGATACCACCTCCCTTCCCCGTAGTAGGTGACCGTGCCAGAGTCGATCTCCGCTTGCTCCTGCTGGCCGTCTTTCTGGAGCAGGAGGATCTGGAGGAGGTCGTAGCCCGTCTGGACCGGCTGGATGAGGTCAGCGCAGCCCAGGGTGACGTGGGCGCGGCTGCCCCGGGGCAACGCACTGGCGCCCGGGACCATGGGCTCGGCCTCCTTCTCTGCGTCGTCAGGCCAGAGCTGGAGCTGGTCGTCAGACAGAGACACGCGAGCGCCGACGGTGCGCGGCGTGACAAAGAGGGCGGTCAGGGACAGTTCAGAGACGGAGCCGTACAGATCCTGCACCACCTGAAGAAGAGCACCAGGACCAGTTAAAGTCACAGCTCAATGATGATCAGATTATCAAGCTTAGGATTCAAAAGAGTAGTCAGTTATAGAGCTGAGCAATGACAAATGTATCATCTCACTCTAAAACAATGCCTGCTCATAAAATGGTAAAGAGGTTTAAAAATCAGTGCCATTTCAGTAAAATAGTCAAATGTTTTACTCCAAACAGGATTTTATTGACAATCGACTGTCAACTTCAATTAAGACCCGAGTATTTACTTTTGTCATCTCGACCAAAATTTGAACCCTTGCATAGTCCTACTTTAATTTGCTACATTTGACCCACTGGGGAAACTGCTCTGGGAGGCTGATAGCGCGCTGACGTCTAGGGACGGGAAAGCATCAATCTAAAAGCGATGCACCTGTCCAGGAGATGCCCGACACGCTGGCAATGTCAAATAAATATGGGAAAGAGCGTCAGGAGTGTCTGAAAGAGTTAAATTGAAATCAATAGAAATGAAGGTTTTTCTGTCATGTCTTTGTGATTTTAATGCATTGTTTCCCTGTTTGAGTCACTTTGAAATGTCTTGTGTATGAATTGTGCCCTACAAATAAACTAAATCTTGAGCTATACATTTTGGTTATAATGAAAGTTTTACAATCTTCAGGCCAAATAAAATAGTGCGTTTCCGGAGGCATTGAAAAATTCAGGTAGGTCGAAATTTTATAAAAAATATAAATATATATATATATACACATTTTTTAAATATTCTAAAATCCTCACAGGTTATGCAGACATGGATGAGCCCGTAGGTAAAACAAAAATAAAAAGTGCAGCAATTTTAATTTCTTACGATCCTACAGATTATTTTTTTCTCCCCGCAGCTTTTGATTCTCTCGAAACATAAGGCCAGTAAAAATGCAATAAAATGTTTAAGGTCGGGATTTCTTTATTTTGAAAATCAGGCCGGTCGGGTTACTGGAAACACACTTCTGGCCTCATAAATCACCAATCATTTATTATTGTACTTTCAAAATTAGGCCAGCTTTGACCAGCTTTTAAAAAAAAAAGATTGGAGGAAACTCATTCGTCTAAACTCTTCAGACGTCGTCACAGGTTTGTCGTTTACACGGTTTATTGTTGCACTCACTTGTTTCTCGGCGTACTCTTTGGCCCCTTCCGCTTTGCCGTAGTTTGTGAACTTGGCGGTGCAGTGAAGGGTTCCTTTGGCTTTAAAGTACTGCTCCAGGTCTACCTCCTCCTCCCCCTCACCACGGACTATAAACAAGATAAAATGATACATTTCAAAGACTCTTTTGAAGGAACAGTGGCACAATTAACACTGAATAAATCATCTAGTACCAAAAAGTGGACTGTAAAATATTAGACCATGTTTGTAGGCAGAGACTGATATGGCACACAGTTTAAACAGTTACTTACAGTCACTTGTGTGCTTCTTGAAGCTCTCCAACACCTCCAGCGCTTTGAGAAAGTTCTTTGACGTCTCCCGGACCTTGTCCTGAACCGTGAAGAAAAGGAACCACCCAAAATACAGAGGAACCGACATTTCCTCGTGCGCCTTTTTCATCGCCTCCAGCTTGGCCTGCTCGAGCCCCCGTTTGGTCTTCTTTGCGAGCTGCGCAGCGTCCCGTCTCCACTCCGTGCGCGGCTCCAGGAAGACGGCCACCAGGTTGTGCTGTTTGGCGATCCCCCGCAACTGAGCCAACCGATCCTGGGTGTGATTCAAGTCGTCCACCACCACGAGCGCCGGGCACGTGTCGCCGCCGCACTTGGCCACGATCACCTCGTCGAAAGCCTTGGCGTTGCGGTCGTCCGCGGAGACGACGGCGCACTGGTCTTGGTAGGCATCGGCGATGGCGCGGGCGAGGAACGACTTGCCGCTTCCGGGTAAACCTCTGAGGACCACCAGGGTGCGCGCGGCTGTAAAGGCCTCTTTGGTTTTGTCGTGCTCTAAAATGGGGAACGCTAAAGAGCCGGGGGCAGGGGTCGGCTCTTCTTGCTCTTTGACCTCTGCAGCTGCAGCAGCAGGAGCCACTTCAACTTCAACAGCGTCAGAGTTTTCTTTCAACTCTTTAGCATTGTCGCTCTTCTTTTTCTCATCTCCAGCGCCCTTAGCCCCATCCTCCATTTTGCCATCCTCCTTCGCCTCAGTCTCTCCTCCCTTCACCAACTCTGCCATTTGCTCCTTTTCCTTCTGCGCCTCAACATTCTCAGCCACTTTCTCTTCTTTTGGCGGTGGCGTTTCGACCGGTTCTGGCGCCACGGCCGGCTCAGGTGCTGTTTCATTTACTGGCGTCTCCACCGGCTTCTCTGGCTCAATCTGGTCATTTTCCGCTTCTTTGCCTGCATCTGCTTCCACTCCATCCTCATCGTGGACATTTGGCACCGGCTCTGCTTTTGGATCTTCTTGGGGAACAGTCTCCTCGGTTTTGGCGTCGCCTTCTGCTTGTTCGGCCTCGTTTTCATCCTCAGCGTGGCCATTAACATGTTCGCGCTCTCCGTTTGTGGCAGAAGCGGCCGGCGTTTCCATCTCGGCCGGGCTCTCCGCTTGGGTCACGTCTTTCTGGATTTGGGTTTCTTGCTGTGGAGAGTCGGCTCCTTCCACACTCTGCTCGGCGTCCATTTTGTCTAATCGTGCAAGTCGAGACACAAACCGTCACCTAAAACAAAACAAAGCAGAATTAATACGAGAAAAAGAGCCAACATTTTGTTTCCACACGTTTTATAGTCACACGCCTAGTCACGTGATTTGACGATAACTCATGTGAGACTTTCTATTGCATAATCCATATAAAAAAGATAATAGGAAAACAAAAGGCTTTTAAGATAGATTTGTTCAAATAAAGTGAATCATTGACTAAAATTGGTTATTCTGATATTTTGATTGAAAAAATGTAAAATGTCTTTTGAAGCGTCAAAATTATTTTGAGTTCTGAACTGAAAATCACACACACATGTACAACATATTCTTATCAACTTTGTGCTACTCAAGTTTGTAGCTATAATTCAATAAGATTACTGTAAACGTCGGCCGCAGTGTGAGGAAGACTGACAGATTTAGATCTAAAGTTGCACAACTTTACGGAACCATGTGATGTTTAATTATTGCGATAGTTTCTCCTTTTGGCAGTTGCCATTTCTTCCAACAACTCCACTTTTACCAGCGGAACGCGTGTCATTTACAAGGCACCCTACAAACAGAAGAAGTCAGTCGCAGATGTGAGAATAGTCTAAACGCAACCAAAACACTGACAATGTGACGATCTTCATTAAAGACGCTGCAATAGAAGGATTTTGTCGTACGAGTGGACCATTAGACTGATGCATCCATAAACAAGTACACTTTTTAAAAAACGTACTGAACTCCAATAAAAGTCCAAACAAATCCCAAATAAAGATTAAAAACCACTTGTCTGCACCCAATTCACAAAAAGGAGGAAGTGATACATATGTAAATTCAGAATCCTTTATCATCAAATGCAAAGTTGCTCTTTTACAACCACAAAAAACACAACTCAGAGTTAATATTTAAGTTTAAAATGTTGTAAATTATTGCAATGTCACGTGAGATCGTTTTTTTTTTTTTTTAACTGCGTATTTTTAGTGCCACTCGCGTCTGTCCAAACACTGGGGCAGAATCTTGGCAAAAAACTGTCGTAATAAAAAAAAAAAAAAAACGCGAAGGGGGGGGCACTGGCATTGTGGGTAATCTGCAAACAAAGGGCAGCGGCGAAATAGGGGAAAGTAATCGATTCAAAAATAAAAGCGTATTTATTTGGCCAAAACATGAACTGAAACCAAAAGTCTGTCACGGGATTAAGAAGACAAAAAAAGGGCGAATTTAATTTACGTTTATCGCCTCGAAAACTCAAAATAACGCGTCGTTTCCTTAATTGATTTATCACCACGCCGTGTTGTAAAAAAAAAAATAAAAAATGTGTTTAATAATTGCGCATTGTTGTAAAGAAGGAGTTTGATGCCGAAGCACGCGGGGAGTGGCGCAAAACAAAAAAAAACACTAGATTGCACATGCCACGTTTTAGACCCCAATTTTAGCGTCGCGTCCGAAAGTGACACAAAACCGGCGAGCCAACGCGGGGACAAAAAGGTTTAAAACGAGTGTAAAAGAGGTCGTTGTCGTCTAAAAAATAACGCAAAAGGGGCTTACCAGTTGTGACACCACGCGTTTGTCGAGCAGTGACAAGGCAGATCCACCACACGCGCGTTTCCTCTGCAAGAAAATAATGTGCCGTAGAGTGGGCAGGGCTTAATAACAGAGAGAGCGAGGGGGACACGCCCAATCAGAGGCGGAAGTCCGGTGCGCGTGGGGGTGTTGTGAGCGTTTTTGCACCCCTGAGTCATACGATCAGAGGTGGGATTTACTGATTTATGAAGGTTATTTTGTGTTTTTATTATGATTTTTTTTTCTTACACGGAATTAATAAAAATGTTGACATCGAATTTATTTACTCTTTAATTCGATGTAAAAAAACAAAAACATTTAATTCAATGTAAAACAAAAAATCGTAATAAAAACACAAAATAACCTTCATACTGACTTGGACGTTAAAAAATAAAAACATAAATGAATAAAAACTTTGAATTCGTGCATTTTTTTTCTAAAACAGGACAAAACTGAAGCTGGAGTAAACTGGGGCACTGTCAAATGGCTGGACTCTTCGAAGATGAGACTTGGTAGTTTTGTCGTCTGATTTACTCTAAGTGGAAATAAACAGGATTATCAGATTTAAAATGCGCCCAGAATTTCTTTGGTAGATATAACGAGTAAAGCTACAGGTTGGGAGGGATGGAGTGGCATTCCCTTTTCAATACTGAGGCTAATTTCACCAAAAAATAGATTAGTAATGAAGTGAAAGGCTCATTTGTTTTGTTAACCAGGTCTGTACAAATATTATGCTGTCATTTCAAGGAGTGCTAAATGACAGGTGTTCATGTTTCTTTGTTTATTACGCTGTTTGATGAACTCGTCCCTGTCGTAAATATTTATCGTAGTTTTACATCAGTCATGTGGCAGTTTGTAAAGATACATTGAAAAATAAATGTTTAAAATTATAGGAAGTAAAACTGAGTTATAGAGGCCCTGTGATGTCATCAATAAGCGACATTCCATTATTGAGAGGCAATTTACAAACGACTGAAAGTTAAACACTTATTTCATACAATAAAGGGGTTGGCATTCCATTTTATTAGTCTAATCATAACTTTTGTGCAATTTAGGTTTTTGCCATTGTTTATAGTATGGTTTATATATGGTTGCTAGATAACATTACCTCCGCTTATGCCACATTTACCATAGTAACAGAGGTCTTGATCTCAATGGGTTTCTTAGCTGGTTAATTAAAGGTTAATACATTTAATGAATACATTTGCGCAGTTCCGGTCAGTGCAGATCATCTGTAGAGTTTGCGGTTTAACTCTGTTGGTCCTCAGGAGCCTGCTGGAAAAAACGCTCTCATTGGAAACTTCCACTGTGGTCAATCCTCCAGACGAGGCGCAGCTTAAACTCAAATGCACCTACAATAAACATCCCCAAAAGTGCGATACTTGGGGGAAATAGGCAAAATTTTTATTAAATTTGTATCACATAAATGTGTAGTCGAACCTGTCATATGCACTTTATGTAGAAAAACAGTATTTAGTTTTAAACACTTCTTTAGTTGATAGATGGATGTTCTTTCAGTGCTTGATTTTATAGTAGAATCATTGTGACAAAAACATTTTTTAAAGCAGGAGCATTTAGCATTTAGCAAGCTGTACGTGGAAGTACAGCTCGTATATAGCTGTACTTGACGTGAAAAGACTTGGAACTTAATACATGGGAAACACAAGGACTTCCCCCACAGCCGGTAAACGTAATCAACACTTTTAGAAGCAGTTTGTAGAAGTAACAGTAATATTACTTGTACTCGTAGGCAGGCGTCCAAACCTTTCTGAGGCTATAAGTTGGCACTGCCGTGGCGCTCTTTGGCAAGACACTGCACACAGCTTGTTGTATGCATCAGGGCGTTGTGCGTTGGACGGTAGCTGCTTCTTTGCAAATTCAACTCATTTTCATAAGCTTTTGTCTCAGTGCCGTTTGTCAGCGTTTGGCACATTTACATACAAGTACGTTCTAGACTTAATGAACTGGAAGAGCCCTCTGAATAACATGCAAATCATCTTCCCCGTACAGATATAGGACTGCTGTAAAGAGAAGAGGAAGTGCCAGGCCATAAAAAAGTAGTGTACAGTAAACTTAAGTACACGCTATGTTTATGTATCAGAATAAAATGACTGAATTAAATGATGATGGCTCTCGCTTCCAGAGCGACCGCCTTCCCGCCCGTCCATGTTTTCTGCTGCGTTCTGCCGCATACCAAACGAAGCTCAGTAATTCACCGTTGATGATTGTGTTCTTTACGATTCAAATAGTAGTTCCGCAAGATTGTGCTGAACGCAGACCTGAGCAGGGAGAAAGAGAGAGAGCCTCGATGACCCGCGACTTTTCATTGATGTTGTTGTTGTTGTTGTTGTTGTTGTTTTATGGCGGTTGGCATCCGAGTGTTGCATTACCGCCAGACTTTATTCCTCAGACGTTTCGTAGTCCTCAGACTCTGTCGTTCAGGGGGTCAAAAATACCCGAGATGTGCCAGAAAGAATAAAGTCTAAAGAATAAAGTCTAAAGAATAAAGTCTAAAGAATTAAAAGTCTAAAGAATAAAGTCTAAAGAATAAAGTCAAAATAATTAAGTCTAAAGAATATAGTCAAAAGAATGAAGTCTTGAATTAGTCAAAGGTAGCTCTATCACTGTCCCAACTGTCATGTGCCTAGGCCAAAGATTAAGAGTTTCATGTTTTTTCTTTTTTGAACTAGTCGGCACTGTTGCGACTAGTTCCATTTTATTGGAGTTTGGGCCGAGCCGTCTATGTCCCCATGTGTGACCTATGACCCCATGTGTGACATTCATCAATGTTCGGGGGGTCAAAAATGCCGGAGTTGTGGCAAAATGACGATGAAAGAATAATAATAATTAAAGCCGCAAGCGGCAATGATCGGCCCTCGCCACGCCGCCGCCGCCACGCCGCAAGAGGAGGGGGCGCTAACGCGCCCCACTTGTCCTTTTATTACGCCTACTGCTGAATCTGTGACGCTGTCACATCATCTCCCCTTTGTTTTACCATCAAAAAGCAATTTTATTTCGAATTCTTGGCAAAATGTGCGGCACAGATGCCGCACATTGCCGCACAGACACCGTGACTCTTTGAATAAAAATGTGGATACCTTTTGACGGTCCACCCCTGAAGATGAGTCTCACCAAATTTCAGGTTAATAGGGCAAACGCCCTGGGAGGAGTTTGTGAAAGTCTAAAGTGTAAACAGGTTCTGGCGATTTCCCCATTGGAATAACATGGGAGGTTTCGGTCATCGCTACGGCAAAACCATAACAATTATGACATGGGTCTCATTGACTTTTTTGATGGGGATGCCAAAATTGAGTTGTGTGTCAAATTTCATATAATTTCGCAAAACTAAACATTTAACCTCCATATAAAATCTGTAGTGGGCGCTGTGGCGCCAAATTAATTTATTTCACTTCAAGTAGATTTAGGGCAAAGAGTTTAACAACTGATTCTAATTTGACGCAATTCGGACTTTATCTGCGCAAACGGCAGAAATGTAAAATTTGGGAGATTTCTGAAATTCTAGCTAAAGTTTGCGGCTTCGCCGCACAGAGACCGTGACAGGTATCAATGTAATTTGAATAACTTTTGATGTCCCACTCCTCAGTAGCATTTTCACCAAATTTCAACGCCCTGGGAGGAGTTCGTAAAAGTACGACGTTTGGAAAAACTCCCGAGTCATGCTTAGCCATTTTTGAACCAATATGGCCGACATTTGGTTGGGTGGACGGCGTTGCCGTAATAATATTTTTTACTTCTCTTGTCACCATCTACCTCTGCGCCAAATTTCATGATTCTACGATCAGATTTTTTTTGGGTCATTTCCTATCTCTCAATGCATTTTTGGTACATTTGGGGGCCTGATGCGCCAATTTTTTTTATTTTAGAAAAGGGAAATAGCCAGAATGTAGAGAGGCACGATTTTTAGAGGTGTGCAAATTTTTGTGACTTTTCGTCAATGTTCACTGGGTGAAAAATAGGGAGGTTGGTCCCGAGAAGAAAGAAAGAAAGAAGAAAGAAAGAAAGAATAATATTCCGATGCGAAAACAATGTTTCCTATTTTTCAAATATCATAAACTATACATTTTCGGAAAGCGCTCGCGCTTTCCTACCTCATGGTGTGGGTCCCTGGTCACTGACGGGTACTTTCGTTAATTTTAAGTGGGCTCCGCCCACTTTGTGTTTTTGGCCCTCTATACAGTAATAATGTTCAATTTTTGCATTACATGCTTATATGCACGGAACATGCAAGAGATGGGGAACGTATTCGTGAGCTACTTAGCGCAAATGAGTGCTTTATATGGGGATGACGACCGTGCTCGTTTAGTGCGCACTTTTGCACGGGCTTCGCCCGTTTACAACGGTAATGTTCCATTTTCCTACTACTAATTAGTATGCACGGGGCGTGCGTGAGTGAAGGAGTGCGTTAGTGAGTGTTTGGAAGTGGGCGAGCGCTTCGCGCTCGATTTCCTGCGCACTATGTGCGCACTTTCGCAGCCGTGCTTTGCACGGCCTTACGAGATTAATAGGCCTCTCGCCAGCTTGTGGCGCTCGGGCCTAATAATAAGAAACATGGCAAGAACAAACTCGTCCCATTCCATGGAATGCCTCGAGCCAATAACAATGGTTTGGTCTGTTATTTCCCAGACGCCACAACGACACAGAAAAAAAGTCCAGCCTTACAACGGAACAGAAAAGTTAAACACACACTTTTAATGTCAAGAAAACACCAGCTATGTTTATATTATTATAGAGGGACGTCATTTTGTGTGAGGCGCCGTTTTGCTTCATCCAGGGCCTGCGAAACATGAACAAATAATGTCAGTGTTTATGTGTTTTTAAAGGCGTAATGGACAATTTTTTCGGCCCAAATCTGAGTCAATCATATCAATCATAGGATGCACCTACCGCTCACCTGCAGCCTCGTCGGCTCGTCCCCCGAGAGCAGCACATTTCCATGTGTCTAAGCGCATGGATCTATCATAATATAGTTCCCTCAGTATACGGGACAAAATTAAGACGGAGAAAGACTTCGAGCTCAGAAGAGACAGAAATCTACAGGAGACGAGAGACGATGCGATCCGTCGCGCTGATAAACAAACACATGTCTAGCCGCGATGCTCTTGTGTCCATTACGCCTTTAAGTAGGAAAGTTTAAGTGCATTTACCTGTTTTTTTTTTAATTATTATTATTATTATTATTAGTAGTAGTAGTATTAATTTATTTTTTATATTTTTGCTTTTTAGTGAGACAATGAAAATGGAAACATAAAAAATATACAGAATTTGTTTTTATGTAAATAATCATGATAAAATAAATAATAATAATAATGTAAAAATAAGTAAAATTAAAATAACAATAAAATAATAATAATAATAATAATAACAAAATGATAAAAATAATACAAATAAATAATAATTAAAAAAAATAATTGAAATAATAATGATAAAATTATAATCATAATTGAAATTAAAAATAATTTAATAATATGAATTAATAATAATAATTTACCTCTTTAATAGCGTTTGTGGCCGAGTCATCGTCCTGTTTTTTGGCGTAGCTCAACGCTTTCTCAAAATGCCGGATCGAGGACTCGCAGTCGCCAAGTTTCACTAGAGTCAAACAGAAAAATCGTTCACGGCAAAACGTCTCACCTTTTTCACAAAGAAAGAAATAAACAACAGCCGATTACCTTCAGATTGTGCGACCAGAACATTTGAATTCATCTGCCACAGGACGTCCCCCGCGTCGTCGGCCGCGGCGACGCAGCGGAGGCCATATTTACGTGCTTCCTGGAAGCGTTTCAGCTCCAGGTGCCAGCAGCCCAGCTCGTAGAACATCCAGGCTCGCTCGGCCGCCTCGTGGACCAGGGGAAGTCGCTTCTCCTGACTCCACGGAAAGAACAATCCAGAAGGATCAAGAATAATCACAGGGTTCTTTCTAGCTTTATGGATCATTTTCTCAACTTTTATTGATCAATGCAGAATGTTTGGGTGATGTGACGTTTGTCATAAAGACATTTTAGTTTGAACAACAAGTTCAAAAAAGTAATCATTGTAGTAAGTAGTAAACCGATTTTGTTTAGAACATATATCATATTGGGTGCACGGTGGCAAAGGCGGTTAGCGCTCTTGCCTCCCAAGAAGGAGATCATGGATTCGATTCCCGGACCAGACCAACATCACATGATTTCTCTGGGTGGAGTCTGCATGTTCTCCCCGTGTTACCGTGGGTTCTCTCCGGGTTCTCCGGCTTCCTCCCACCGTCCAAAGACATGCATGTGTTAAGTGAAATTGGTGACTCTAAATTGGCCCTAGTGAATGAATGTGAGCGCGAACTGTCTGTAATGTCTGTGTCTCTGTGTTGGCCCTGCGACAAGTTGGCCACTGTCCAGGGTGTACCCCGCCTAAGGCCCGAAGTCACTGGGATAGGCTCCAGTCACCCGCGACCCCGAAAGGGAACAAGCGGTAGAAAATGGATGGATGGATGGACATATATCATATTATTAATATGAAAAGTAACCCTAAACTATAAACAATGCCTTTTATAGTTTTAAAAAAAATTACAAAATGTATTTAAAAAACTGCATTCTTTGGCTGTAAAGTTTTTATATTTTCGCACTAGTGTGGAAATTTTTGATACTTCTGACAAAATCTATACATCTGCATTCAGTATCAGTCGGCCCGGGTGCGTGTTTTAGGTGCGGGTCAAAAAGATCAAAGCTTTTCTACATTTTTGATCTGTGCACAAACATGGTGGGCTAAGATGTCGGCGCCTCGTGGTAAGAAGGTCATGGGTTTGAGTTGCAGGCTGTGGTTTCCTCCAGGTGTTTTCGTTTCACTCATCGACCCTAAACATGCCGTGGGACCGAGCGCTCTAGATCTGAAGGTGTCTGTGCTTTTAAACGCAAGCTTAAAGTCTCGTTAACGTGTTTTTGTTTTGTGTGTCGTTACATTTTCACCCTTGAAAAAGAGCTCTCGGTCTCAGTGTGTTACCACCGGCTTAAATAAAGGTTCAGAAATAAACAACAAATACATAAAATGACCAGTTGCCCTGAAACACTCGCAAACACAAAACATAATCTGTGCATTCGGCATATATTATTATATTAATATTATATTCAATCATTTACTCAGATGAACCCTAAGAAAGTGACTCATTTCCTCACCACTCGATGGCCCGTTCCCAGTGTCCCGCCTCTGCATGCACGCGTCCCATGTTGTCCAGCGCCCTCGACCGGTCACCGTGATGTTTGCTGTCGACATAGAACACAGACGTTACTGACCGCCCGTCGACCCGTGTGGTGACCCGTGTGGTGACCCGTGTGGTGACCCGTGTGGTGACCCGTGTGGTGACCCCCGTTGTGACCACCGTTGTGACCCGTGTGGTGACACGTGTGGTGACCCGTGTGGTGACCCGCGTTGTGACCCGTGTGGTGACCCGTGTGGTGACACGTGTGGTGACCCGCGTTGTGACCCATGTGGTGACCCGCGTTGTGACCCGCGTTATGACCAGCGTTGTGACCCGTGTGGTGACCCGGTGGTGACCCGTGTGGTGACCCGGTGGTGACCCGTGTGGTGACCCGCGTTGTGACCCGTGTGGTGACCCGCGTTATGACCCGCGTGGTGACCCGCGTTGTGACCCGCGTTGTGACCCGCGTGGTGACCCGTGTGGTGTTCCATGTTGTGACCCGTGTGGTGACCCGTATTGTTACCCGTATTGTTACCCGTGTTGTGACCCGTGTTGTGACCCGTGTGGTGACCCATATTGTTACCCGTATTGTTACCCGTGTTGTGACCCGTGTGGTGACCCATATTGTTACCCGTATTGTTACCCGTGTTGTGACCCGTGTGGTGACCCATATTGTTACCCGTATTGTTACCCGTGTTGTGACCCGTGTTGTGACCAGTGTGGTGACCCATATTGTTACCCGTATTGTTACCCGTGTTGTGACCCGTGTTGTGACCCGTGTTGTGACCCGTGTGGTGACCCATATTGTTACCCGTATTGTTACCCGTGTTGTGACCCGTGTGGTGACCCATATTGTTACCCGTATTGTTACCCGTGTTGTGACCCGTGTAGTGACCCATATTGTTACCCGTATTGTTACCCGTGTTGTGACCCGTGTTGTGACCCGTGTGGTGACCCATATTGTTACCCGTATTGTTACCCGTGTTGTGACCCGTGTGGTGACCCATATTGTTACCCGTATTGTTACCCGTGTTGTGACCCGTGTAGTGACCCATATTGTTACCCGTATTGTTACCCGTGTTGTGACCCGTGTTGTGACCCGTGTGGTGACCCATATTGTTACCCGTATTGTTACCCGTGTTATGACCAGCGTTGTGACCTGTGTGGTGACCCGTGTGGTGACCCGTGTGGTGACCCGTGTGGTGACCCGCGTTGTGACCCGTGTGGTGACCCGCGTTATGACCCGCGTGGTGACCCGCGTTGTGACCCGCGTTGTGACCCGCGTTGTGACCCGCGTGGTGACCCGTGTGGTGTTCCATGTTGTGACCCGTGTGGTGACCCGTATTGTTACCCGTATTGTTACCCGTGTTGTGACCCGTGTTGTGACCCGTGTGGTGACCCATATTGTTACCCGTATTGTTACCCGTGTAGTGACCCATATTGTTACCCGTATTGTTACCCGTGTTGTGACCCGCGTTGTGACCCGTGTGGTGACCTGTATTGTTACCCGTGTTGTGACCCGTGTTGTGACCCGTATGGTGACCCATATTGTTACCCGTGTTGTGACCCGCGTTGTGACCCGTGTTGTGACCCGTGTAGTGACCCATATTGTGACCCGTGTGTTTGGTGTCTCACCGCTGCGTCGCCAGCTCCAGATCGCGGCGATAATGGTCCAGCGCTTCTTCCGTGTCGCCGAGTTTGTAGCGGGCGTTTCCCATGCACCTGTGCAGCATTTGTACAAACTCGTCCCTGTCTGCCACGCCTTTCGCCGGCCAGGCCCGCACGGCTCTCATGGCGTCTTCGGCCTTTTTCAGAGCGGCTTTGGCATCGCCGCACGCCAACTCTGAGAAAAATACACAACGCAGCGATTACGGCCTGAAATAACGGCCAAACGAATACGCAACCGGCTTGGGATGCGCCGCAGAAGGGCATTACGCTTCTTTTCCCAATTACAGGTGTTATAATAATATATAATAATAATAATAATAATAATAATAATATATATGATAATAAATAAAATAAATAAAAATTGGAAAAAAATACAAATTAATAAAAATAAAAAGGTCTTTGGGCTCTAGATCTAAACCTCTACAGTTACACAGAGGAAGGAACATTTCTGATTGTATGTATTCTATCCTGTAGTATTGTTCAAAAATAACTTAAAAAAGGTTACATATTGTTGATGTCCTTTATTTATGTTCAGGATCAAAACTCACCTGCTAAAAGTATTATTATTTTAACTGCTCAACTGTATTTAATTGATAATAAATGTCTCTAGATCAGTGTTTTCAAACAGTTTAATCTACATATTATTTGTCCTCCTTTGGCGTTATAAACTAGTGTAGCAAGGGTTTAGTTCTGATTTAGATTCGTTTTAGCCCAAGTTAAGACCCAAAATAGTCGCGTTTTTGACCCGGTGATACTTGAAAAACCCAAAATGTTCTACTACTCGGTGTGTAAAGTTTGTAGCTAACAACACAAGAGTTAAAACACCAAAGTCACACCCTAATCCGCTTTTGTTATGCATTATTGTCTTTACCGGACTCGATCTCGTCCAGGCGCTTCCTGAAAAGCCGCACGTGCTCTGAGCCGGACTTGGACCCAGACTTGGACCTGGGCGGCTTCCGGACCTTCGGCGGAGCGATGGGCTTCTCGCTGCTCCTGAACTCGGTGCACGTCTCCAGGTAACCGAGGGAGCCTTCGATCACGTCCGCGAGACTCTGCCCTTTCTTCGTGATCACTTTCCTCAGATCTGTAAGCGAAACCTTCCGTCCATTTGTACTCCCGAACGAGTGTAAATAGAAGACCTTCAGTACCTTTATCTTTCAGCAGATCCTCCAGATATTTCTTGTCATCGTAAAACTCCCCCAAAACCTGCTTGTGCTTCTTCTCGTTTTTTCTCGTTTTCGCCGTCGTTTGCACTTTCTTTTCCGCCATCATCTGTTGAATCGCCGTGGCCGGATACTTCCTCCTCACCTACGACACGAACGACAACGACATTTGGGAGCGTTTCGCAGCGTAGTTCTTCTAAAACATTCTATACATCACCAGTAACGTGCGACCGGACGGCTCAAAGAAGCCTCGTAAAAGCGTGTATCGAGAAAAAGAACAAGTAACGCCGGGTGCCAAACCTCGTCGTCCTTCCGGAAAAAGCCGAGGCCTCCTTTGTTTTCCAGTTTCACCGACTCCGGAGCTGGACAAATCGGACAATAACGGAAAGGATTCATTCGAGAGCCGAGGAGGACGTTTGCTTTTCGTTTGTGGCGCAGACGTACATCCCGCCGCGTTCTCGATGGCCTCCTGGGCTTTCTGGATGCCCACTCGGAACTCCTGCACCTCGGGCCGGATCTTGAGCCCGCGGTGGTAGCACACTTTGGCGAACTCGAACTCGCCCATGTAATACAGCGCCTCGGCTTTCCGGTACAAGCCCTGCAAAAGGAAAACAAAGAGCGAGTGTTGATGCGCGTGTGAAGTGTAAAGTTAATCATCTAAAGTTCTCCTCCACAGTATGAAAACTAGACAAGAACTTGGCGTAGGAAAATCACACTTCGATGCTCTTTGCTGTACACTATTCTACTAAAAATGACTGATAAAAGGTGTTAAGTGACTTCTATACTCCACAATTTTTACGTATTTTAACTCAGTTTTCAATTTGTTTTGACTTTATCCTCCTAAAAACACAAAAAAATAATAATTTCTATATCAAACTTCCTGAACATTGACGGCACAGACGTTTAATCAGTGCCGTTTTGATGCAAAATAGTCACATTTCTTCCTCCAAAGTCAGAATTTCTTGATTAAAATTGGATTAATTGCACAGCCCTGATTGAAAACTAAAAGTCAAAGAATTGTGTTGGAGAGGTGTGAGACATTCGTTGTTTACAGCAGGGGTGGGCAATTATTTTCCTCCGAGGGCCATATTCGAATCCAGGCAAGTAGCGGAGGGCCGGCCCGCAATCATTGGTGTGAAAAAAAAAATTCCAAAAATTAAATAGCAAATAAAATATCACTTTTCTGTCAAACATAGGCTATTGAATCTATTGTTTAATTCATTTCAAGTCATATTTATTAAGGATACAAGTGCAGACAGATGCCTGAGGGCGGATTGAAAGGCCCGGCGGGCCGAATGTGGCCCGCAGGCCGTAGTTTGCCCACCCCTGGTTTACAGGGAGAGTCTAGCTGTTGGAGAGGCTGTGGTCGGTGGGAGGCGAACCATCTTAAGGTGTTTTGGGACTGTCCAGTTGCTAAGAAATAGTGGACCGAAAAGAGCTGTTGACTACTTGACATTGCTGTTCCATTTGACTTCAGACCGATGTATTTGGGCCTTAGGGCTGCTCCCATGGACACGATCGATGGATACCTTTGGAGCATACATTTGGCGGCAGGAAAAAATTAGTGTGGCCTTGATTTTGCTTTCTGTTTTCCTCCCGTTCTACCGTTTTTTGTTTTGTACATTGCTCTCTGGTCGTGTTCTTGTGCGTTCTTTAAAATAAACACACTAAAAGTTCCATCAATCAGCACGATCAATATGCTAATAATACGACGACATTAACGTTACCTCGAAATATGTCCGGTCTCCCCTGAGTGAATTCTCCGCTTCCCTCAAAGCCATCTCAGGGTTCCCCATAAACAAGTGGCATTTGGAGATACCAACGTAGCAGCTTCTGTCGTCCGGCTTGACCGACAGGGTCTAAAAACACCACCACACACACATTAGACGGTGGCGTTTTAGCTGGAGCAGACTGCATATGTAACGTTTACCTTCATGTAGCTGTCGATGGCCTTTTTGTACTCTCCCTTGTGAAACATCCAGTCTCCGTCCGACACCAAAGAGAACAAAACGCCTTTAGCGCTTTTATCCTCGGTGCCTAAATCTGTGTCCGACATTTTGGCTTCGTAGTTACAGAGTTATGCAGTTTAGTTTGAATTTCAGCTGCACAAATGACCAGAAACAGGAGCATGAAACTCTGCTCAGTGGTCTCCTAGCAACGGAACAAACAAAGACAGAGTAGAAAAAGGGGAAGCTGCGGCCTCATGCGGCCAAACTGTGTAACTGCAGCAGTATAAAACTAAAGAAAATTGAATACTTAAGAATTAAATGATTAAATGCATTTTCAGGATCAACTAATTAATTATCCTTCAAAGTCTAAAAAACAACATGATTTCACCTAGTATTACACTACTACTGGAATTTCACTGTACCCAATGCTTACTACACAATAGATACATAAGGAAATGTATTGATTTATTCATACAATAATTATTGTACTTTTATTTACGAAAACATTTTCTATTATTTTCTTTCCTTCTTATTTTCTAAATTTATATTTGTAATATGTCAATCATCCCTGGTGCAATATGTTCTGCCCATATAACAGCTGGAAATAAGAGTGTTCTTATTATTGTATCAAGTTATCTGCTTATTATACTTCTGTTCTGTTGCGACACTGGAATTTCCCCATTGTTAGACAGATAAAAACCTTTATTTCATCCTGCATTACACTCATAAAACGTTAGACATGCAAACCTGGCTCTAAAGTGCCAAATATTAATGAAAAATGAATTAACAATCTGTACATCTGTCGTTATATTGAGACAATTACCAATTATTTCTACCACTACTATGATTAATGTAAAAGGAACAAACGGAATTGTAGCCGTCTAAAAATAATCCACAGAAGCATTTTGGGGAAAACCCAGAAGAGGCCAACTTTATTGACATGGCAGGTACTTTTTAAAAGGTGAAGAGAAGATGGTTTCCACTGTAAGAGCGAAAACGGCGAGCTTAAGATGACCACAGCGTCCTCGCTTTGACCCCAAACCGCCGACGTCCGCGGGAGGCGACTGCGTCTGTCGTAACGCGTTTTCGTTTTTGTTCGTTTTCTCCAAAATCGCTTTACATTTCGCACACCGGACGGAGACGGTCGCCGCCCGAAACGCCCAACGTGGCGATCTCGATCAAAAAAACATAAAGTGTCGTCGTACGCTGCGAATTTACAATAAATATACAAAATAAAATTAAAAAAGAGAGAGCGAGAGAAAAAACTATCACAAATCCACACTTTACATACCCAGTAAAATGTACATTGCAGCGATTGGTGGATGGCAACGTCAAACATAAAACGCTGCGCGGAAAAGGGGGCGCGGCCTGCGCGATGTGCTTTTACGCTCAAAGAAATGAAATATTGACTTTAAATAAATGCATTGCACCTTCCCCCCCCCCCAGCGTGTTAATTTAAACAATTCTTCATTCGACTGACGACGACACAACTGCGCCTGTATTTAAAGCCAACATTTGTGATTTTTTCAAGTGTAGTTTCAGCTTTATCGATCTCAAAACATGTCCTAACGCTCCTGTTTGTTTGTTTGTTTGTTTGTTGGGGAGGCACTGTCAGCATTCTTTGAGAACAGTGAGTGTGTCGTTTGTCCATTAGCCTTAAAAAAAAAAAAGCATAAAGTGAGCCAGTAACTTTCATGCAAACCCCCCCAACGTGAATCGGGACTTTGCGGTTTTTAAAGTCTAAACAACAACAAAAAACAAGGCTTGAATTCAATCGTCTGGTCTGAAAGTTTAGCTGCACAAACGTCCTCCTTCTTGATCGTTTACGGCGGCTATTCAAGTTTGAGCAAGAGCGAACGGAACGGATTTTGACTTCGACGACGACGACAACATCATCATCATCGCCAGCCGTTCCTATAGGGGGCGCTAAATCATTTTGGCCGCAGCAGGTGGTGGTGGTGGTGGTGGTGGTCACGGGGTCGCATTCATTCAGTCCACGGCAAAGAGACGGGGTCTGACTTGTAAACAGGCCGATATCAAATACAAATAGTGAGTTTGTCGTTTTTTGTTTTGTTTTGCCGGAGTGTTTGTCGTGGAAGCGTCGGATCCCGTTAGCCGAACTGGAAAAAGAAGTTGCCTGGTCCGGACGCTGCAAGGAAAGAAGAATACACGATAAACGTACATATACAAAGCCGTAAAGCGTTTGAGAATCGATAGGTTGGACACAAAAACAAACCACCTTCGAAACTAAATCCAGCGGGGCCGCCGAAGAACGCCTTGAAGATGTTGTTGGCGTCAAAATCTAGTGGAGAAAAGTATATATTTTAAACTAAATATCATTAAAAAAAAAGGTTTATCGTTTCACAAATTTGCATTGATGTAATAAAAGTATTGCCTGTTTATGCAAAGACTTAAGGAGACACTGAAGTATATATCATTTTAAATTTGTGGTAAGACTTATTGGCAAATACAAAACAATGCAAAATATGTGAAATATTTTTGATGGTTTAAGTTTGACAGCGATGGAAGACCAACGGAAACACTATAGAATCCACTTCAAAAGAGTTCCATTTGCTTTTTGAGCTTTTAACCATGTTCTAACGCTGTTCCCTCATCAAAAACACACTGGAGTAGCATTTAGCTTCATCCCCGCCAGTTTGTTCAATCGTGTTTGGAAAATCCGCTCAATCTTTTCTCGATCCGTGACGTTTTCTCGATCTGTGACGCTGAGAATCTCCCATAAACCATCGCCAGACTCGCGCTTCTCCTGTCTAAACCCGATCAGTAACAAACCGCGCGCTTCATTGCATCTCCCCGAACACTTCCCAGCCGCTTGTAATTCCCCCTGCGCCCAGTAGACGACGTTCAAACTCAGTTAGTCCCGTGCAAAACGGCAGAGATCCAAAGCGGTTGTTTCTCTGGTTCCAAAACTCGAAACGCCAAACGAAAAAATACTCGAGGGCATGTCATAATACAAATAATGCATAATATTTGTCTGTTACTTCATGAAGTCTAGAAATAAGAGTTTGACTTGGGATATTTTGTCGGTAGAAGTTCAGTTTTGAGCTTGGACGTTGCAGCAGCCTCTAACGTCCCCCGGATCAGCACGTTTATGAGTGAAACTGACTGACCTCCCATGTTCATCCCGTCGTCCTCTAGGTCCTGCCCCGTGTCGTACCGGGACTTCTTCTTTGGGTCCGAGAGGACGCTGAACGCTTCGCCGACCTCCTTGAACTTCTTCTCCTCCTCTTTCTGCACCTCGGGCGTGGCGCTGCTGTGGCGGTCTGCAGGGGGCGGAAGCGCACGTTTCGTTTAGCGCACAATCGTTCAAATGAATGAATACGGCTTTCAAGTGGGCATTTTTGTCAATATCGCTATATATATTTTTCATATTATCGCAAAAAAAAAAAAAACTATAGTCAGACAATGTTTTAACAAAGCATCAGCTAAAACGGGTCTGTAAACAAATTTAAACGGCTTTCAATTTGGGATTTTGTCAATATCGCACAAAATATTTTTTCATTTTATCGCAAAAAACTGTAATCAGACAATGTTTTAACAAAGCATCAGCTAAAACGTGCAGAAATATCACTTTTCACGGCTGTTGGGGAGATTAAACTAGATGTTTCTGCCTCATTTTATCAATAAATACGCTTAATATTCAAATTTTTGCCCATCTCTGAACCAACATTGATGAGATATCAGTATTTTCATATTCTGCATCTCCCACCGCTACTTTCACACGTAAAACATTTGAATTGCCGCAACTGAACACGAAAACTGTCTTGATGAATCCCTCCAAAGTCTAAAATTGACAAACCGCACGCACACTTTTACAGACTTTGTGATTTAAATAAAAAAGACTATTCAAAATGCTGGTTTGGCCGACCTGGGTGATGCAAAAGCGCCCGTTTGCGATAGGCCTTTTTGATTTCCTCTTCCGTGGCGTTCTTTTCCACGCCCAGCACCTTGTAGTAATCTTTCCGCTTGCTTTTCTTTAACTCCAGCTGTGCGTTTTTCAAGAGATGCTTGTGTTCTGCAGGGATTCAAAAAAGAAGAAGAGTAAAACGTTTGAATAAATAACAAATAACGGTGACTAAACACTTCAATCGCACATCTTTACGACCACTTGACCAATAATGATAATACCGTATTTTCCGGACTATAAGTTTTGGAAAATACGTTTGTTTTATATAGAGCGCTTTTCACGCCCCACAAAACAATAAACCGTCTGTTAAGGAAAGTTTATCAATCAAACTATAAAACTAACTACCGTATTTTCTGGACTATAAGTCGCACCGGAGTATAAATCGCACCAGCCAAAAAAGGCATAACAGAGAAGAAAAAAACACATAAGTCGCTCTGGAGTATGAAATGCAGTTGCAAGTGTGAAAATAACAAATAATATCACATAATATGTGATATTATTTGTTATTTTCACACTTAACTATAAGTCCTCCAGAGTATAAGTATAAGAATAAATATAAGTATAAGTCGCACCCCGGCCAAAACTATGAAAAAGGTGCGACTTATAGTCCGGAAAAAACGGTAAGTGTAATACCCATGTGATTTCTTTTATTAATTTATTTACACAAAACTAAAGGAAATTTAACATATTTTAGAATAAATCCTCACAAAAGCCACACATCACACTCGTACAAACGGTAGATCATAGGGATGTCAAGATTATTATGTAAATTGATATTTGTGATTATTCAGGCGATAATCTAATCGTAAGAACCAAAAAAATTATAATCGTGACAATTTCAAAAGCAAAATTAAAAAAAATCTTTTTATCCGGCCGTTTATTTTGAGTTTTAGAAAGTGTATTTTCGTAAAGCCGCTCACAAACTTAGGAAAAGTGACATTTTGGACCACGGGAATGCAAGAAAATTAAAGATTTCACCGTTGTTCGGTCACAGTCTCGATAATCGTGAATAATCGTTAAATCCTGATGTTTTTTCCTCACAATAATCGTAACACTAGAATTTGATTTTGTGACATCCCTAATAGATAACAAAACAAATATAACAAGAAAAAGGATTAGAAAAAAAATACGAAACAGCAAAAACATAAAAACTAAAATGTATCTCAAAATTCTAAAGGACAAATATTGCATTTCTTGCTGCAATTATTCTTTCCAAAGTATACTGATAGAGTTTAAAAGGTTGCAAACATAAACTTGATCTTGTCCTAGTGCTAAAAAGAAGCTAAATACATAATCATGTTCAAAAAAGGACCCTCAAAAACACACATCATTATATTTCTGAGAGCATTGACTTTAACCGACTATAACTGTGCACAAACCCAAAACTTAGCCACTTATCGACAAAAACAACAACAAATGTAACGGTATCTACTGTCTCTATTGTCTTCAACAATATTCAGATGGTTCTTCAACAAACGCATCAAGAAACGTGCTAAAATGTCCCTGTATTTGTCTCGGTTACGATTCAAACGTCGACAAAATCATGACTGAACCATAAACTTTACAAGAGCAGAAATATAATTTTATGGGGTCATTTTTAAATCGCTTTAACTTAAGACGACGCGCTCGATATTCCAATTTTGCACAATGCCTCCACCAATTGCGATTAAAAATGGATTTCAAAGAACAGTAATCATTCAAAGTAATTCAAAATTGTTCGATACACCTCCCGCCGCTGTGTAAAAGGCACGATATTTTTCTTCCGTCATTTGCCTCGGAGCGCACTTTCGATTCTCACCTTTTGTCTTCTCCGTCTGGTAAACCTTCTCGTAGTCTCGGACCGCTTCTTCGTACTGTTCCGTTTCCATGGCGCTGCAACAGAAGACGCACAAAGGCAACGGAATCATAATGAAGAACCATCGACTAATTATGAAATATCCAGTGCAATTCCCAGTGACTTTAATAAATTACTTCAACTCTATTTATTACTAAAATATTAACCACTTCTTAACCACATAAATCCTTTCAATTGTCTTGATTACCGTATTTTCCGGACAATAAGTGGCACCTTTTTTCATAGTTTTGGCCGGAGTGCAACTTATATAAGTTTTTTTCTTCTCCATTATGCATTTTTTGGCTTATACTCCGGAAAATACGGTATTCATCACTTTATACATCGCGTTATTGTCTCGATCACACACATGTAACCGTCCCGCTCACAGACTCACCACTGCGCTCTCCTCAGATAGGCCTTGATGTAGGTGTCGTCCAGTTTGATGGCCTTGGAGCAGTCTTCTATGGCCTGGTCGAGTTTCTTCAGCTGGGAAAAAAAGGCAGAAATCATGTTTTATTCATTTAGAAAAGGGACATGAGGGTGACACATTTAAAACACAGAACACATCACAAGCGCACACACCACAGACAATAACTCCACAGGAAACGCATGCAAAACACATTACAGTACAATATTAAAAGTCAAAATGATCACACCCTACTGTATATGTATTGCAAGAACCCTAATGTATTAAATATTAAATGCTAAATTAGTTCTTTTGGATTGTGCTCAAAAGTTTGTGTTGATCTGAGACACTCCTTTAAAGTGCCCCCTGCAGGTTGGACGACTCGTTGGACTAAAATGCAGTTAAGATGAATACATTTTGAATTTGGCTAAAAATTTATAAAATAAAAAAAATTGTCACAGGAAAGCAATTTTTTTAGGTTTTGAATTTCACTTCCTGTTTGTAATTGGTGACATCACACTAGGAAATTACCCAGCAACCACTGGGAAAAAACTATTCAAAAAATTCAGTAATTAACAAATAAAAAAATTCAAATAAAAATATGTTAGATCATCTTCATTTTGCTACATTAATGTTTAGAGGGTCAAAAAGTTGTTTATTTTGAGTAAATTATGCAAAAACTGTCCCCAGTGTGATGTCATTTCCTGTCATTTTCTACACATTTTTCAACTTTTCTCCACAAATACCTACTCGATTGGTGTAAAACTATAATTTATATGTACAACAGGTAAAAATACACCAAATAAAGTCAAAATTGGAAAATCATAAAAACCCATCATAAGCCCTTTAAGACACTGCAGCTTTAAGAATCTCTAAATATCTCAACAGAATTAAGAGGTTTCCACGACGAGACAATTTATATGTAGTTAATATAGTTGTTTTGCTTTCCATTAATGCCCATATTGTTTCTTTTTCCATGTATTTATGTTTGTTTGTTTGAAGAGTTTGAATGAACAGCCGGTGCTATAAATACGCTGGAATAAGCCCAGAGCTCGATCAGTCTTTGAGGAGAAAGCTTGCGTTTGTGGCCTTCGCTTTGCCTCGTGTCGCTCCCACATCTCGCACTCACCTTCGACCCCACCGTGGCTCTGTTGCAGTACAGTTTGGCGTTGGTTTTGATGTTGTTGGGGTCTATTGTGAGGGCCTCCGAGTACAGGTCGTAGGCCGCTTCGTAGCTTCCTTCTTTAAAAGCCTTGTTTCCTTCTTCCTTCTTGGCTTTCAGTGCTTTGGCGTTCTGCGACAAAGAGCGATGTCGACTTTAGCGGGCGAGACACGTTTTAATCATATCATACTCAAAATCTGCAAATCTGATCAAAATAACAGTGGATTGTTCACTTAAAAGATGTTTCCCCTCAGATTTCTCATGAGACTTTGGAGTCACAGACGATTCTTGTTCAGTTCAGTCCTTTTTACGACACCATTATTGAAACATTGTTATTGTCATTGTCATTATTTAATCTTCAGCAGTTCTTTTTTTCAAAACAATAACTAATTGCACAAATATATAGCAGCCAAAAGTAGAATTAGATATCTGGATATTTATCATTTTGAATCATTTGTTCGAGAAATGAAATTGCAACTTTCAATCCACTTTTGCCACTTTTAGTACTTTAGAACAAATTGAAAGTACCGTATTTTTTGGACTATAAGTCGCACTTTTTTTTCATAGTTTGGCCGGGGTGAGACTTCGGAGTGACTTGTATGCGATATTTTTCGTCATTTTCACATTGGCAACAGCATTTCACATGTTGATTATTTTCACAATGACTTGAAAATGCGACTTATAAATGTTTTTTTCTTCTCTATTATGCATTTTTGGGCTGGTGCAACGTATACTACGGAAAATACGGTACAAACAAATCAAACATAAATTTGACTCATTATGAAGATAGTTTCAGACGCAACTAACCACTGTCTTTCTTTTTCGTTGCCATATTCCCCAGTTTATGTTCATTATTATTATTATAGACAAATATGTCGGTGTAATCCCTCATTCGTCCAGGCGTGTTCCATAGTAGAAAAAGCTTCAGTTGTAGTCATCTGGACTCAGTTTGAAAAAATAATAGTCCTGAGTCCAGATGACTACAACTGAAGCTTTTTCTACTATTATAGACAAATGTACTAGACTGAAGTGTGACAACATAAACATAAGACATCTGCGCTTTTCAGTTGAGGAAACGGGGCTGAGAGGTAAAATAGTTTGCTTCGTGTGTTTGTGTGTGTTTGCTCACTCTGCAGGCGAGTCGAGCCTTGTCGTGGTCCGGGGCCATGCGCAGCGCCTGGACGAAGAACTGCACGGCTTTGTCGATGCAGTCCTCGTAGTACAAACACAGCCCTCGCACGTAAAGGGCGTCGGCGTTTGTGGAGTCCATGCGCAAGATGTCGCTGGGAGGAAGCAAGAGGAAAACGTGTTCAAACCCCGAGCGTGACCCCCAAAAATACTCATTACGCCAAATGGTGACAACGACAAACATGTGCGCCGAATGTCTAACGGCAAAAAGACACGGTTCAACAACAGTGACCCTGACGTACAACATACGACATCTGAGCCAGTTAAATCCATTGAAATGCAATCAGAAGCTTTAAATATTCCGCTCTGATATTGTCCTACTGCAGAAAAGCTACATACATGTTCAAAAAAGGTCCCTCAAAAACATATAAACGACTATAACCATGCACAAACCCAAAACATATGGACAAAAGCCACATATGGACAAAAATACAACAAAAGTTAACAGTATCTATAACGTTTTTGCACCGTCTTCAACAATATTCAGGTGGTACTTCAACAAACGCATCCAGAAACGTGCTAAACTGTGCCTGCATTTGTCTCGGTTACGGTTCAAGCATCGGCAAAATCATGAATGGACCATAAACGTGACTTTAAAAGAGCAGAAATATAACTTTATGGAGGTCATTTTCAATCGTTTTAACTAGCTCAATATTTCAATTTTGCACAATGTCTCCAAAAAATGACAATTGCAATTAAAAATGGATTTAAAATAACAATAATTCGATACACCTCCCGCACACTTTCTCACCTTTTGTGTAGTACTGCTCACATATTCACATATTTTCTGCCTCACCTTGCCACAGACTGAGCCTCCGGGTATCGCCCTAATAAGGCTAAACATTCGGCCTTCAGGATCTTGAACCTGTGACAAGCGATGGCCGTGGCCAAGGCCCGGTCCATGCAGAACACGACCTGCACACATGACAAATATGGTGAATCTGCGGCGGCAACACACAATAAACACACACAGAAATGTCACTTACCATTCTGAAGTCTCTCTTGTCAAACCCGATCTCCGCCATTCGCTCGTATTCAAGAATGGATTCTGCGTTTTTGATCTGAAAAAAGTCACAGCACGTTTTTATATATAAACAGTATTCATGTGTCATTTGTTTGCTTTTTTTGTGTCACTTTATAAAACCAAAATGTTGATAGAACAGTCAACATAATCTATATATTTTAACTGATTATTTGAACAAGAATTCACAATTTTAATTTGATTTTATTTATCAGAAATAATACAGTAAACCTTATAATAGTAACCCTGACATTTAACCTTTTTAAATCTAGGCTAAAAACATTCAGACTGGCTTTTAACACTCTGTAATGACACTTTATTTTGTACAGTTTTTTTGTTTTAATTAGTTTTAAGTTTTGTATTACCTTGATTTTATTGTGAAGCACTTTGGTCACTTTATGTGTTGTAAAGGGCTCTATAAATAAAGGTTGATTGATTGATTGATAATAAAACTCATCATGAAATAGCCAATTATACGTATGAAATATAAAAAGTATTGTAACGCTTAGAAGTTGTGCAAAGACATGTGACCCAAACATTCTACATTAAGTGAATTTAACAGGAAACGCGACACATTAAACTGCGGCTACATCATTTTATTCCTCGCACAGTTCATCTGGATTTGCATCGGGGAGAAAAGACTCGACCCGTGTCCTTATCGTGGGCTTAGAACGAGGCCAAAACTCTACTCTACTTAATCTCCTCGTAAACCGCCGGGTCACGCACTCTGGCCGAAGCTTGGGGTCGGGTGACGGTGGACGGCAGTCGTCGTGGTGATGCTGATGATGGTACGCCGGTGCATCCCCCCCTCCCCAACTCACCTCCTGCGGCGCCTGGCTGTTCTCCAGCTCCAGCTCCAGCACGCGCTGGAAACAACGTATCGCCGCCATCGCGTTGCCCAGGCACAGGTGGCACTTGCCCTCGCGCAGATGCCCCTGTGGCAAGAACGCGCAGCAGAATATTACGGAATTAGTACCTTATTTTCCGGGCTATAAGTCGCACTGGTGTATAAGTCGCACAAACCAAAGAAAAATGCATAATAGAGAAGAAAAAAAACATATATAAGTCGGACTTGGAGTATAAGTCGCACCAGCAAAAAAAAAAAAAAAAAATGAATAGAGAAGGAAAAAAGAACATATAAGTCACTCTGGAGTATAAGTCGCACCCTGGCCAAAACTAGGAAAAAAGGTGCAACACATAGTCCAAATAATACGGTACTTATACGCTGTAACTGGTGCTTAGCTGGGTGTTTTAGCACAGCACGCATACAGTACAAGGAGCTAAGATTCGTGCCACTCAAACGTCTCCAACAGCCTCCAAACCAGCCCTATATAAAAGGACTATTCCAGGTCTAAATTAAGACCCAAGCCAGGCCTAAAATCTAACCTAAGAATTAACAAAAGGAGGTCAAACATTTGTATAAAATAGACACAAAATGAGGCCAGCGCAGGAGTTCTCCACGTCCCTGAGAAACACCGATGTAGGAAGCGTTAATCCATTAAGTGTATCGTTTAAACACGCTTCTTTAAAGACTGGAAATAAAACAATTTGACTTAGGGCACAAATAAAATCTAATCAAGACACTAAAATAATTACCAGTTTATTACATTTGATAACCTCTAAGTTTCAAGTGTGTTTCAGTTTCCTTTGTCCAAATGTGACACTAAACTAAAGTGGTGACAGAAAACAGTCACAAAAATACACTTAAATTACAATAATACCAATAAATCAATAAATTAATATAGTACAGCCAGAAAAGTATCACAAATACGTCATGATACAAACATGATGCTACACTTAATTAGCCTCATTAACTGGACAAAAATCAGACAGAGAAAAGCAGTTATTGTACGCGCCTTTGTGAAGTTTTGGTCTAGTCGCACGGCCTGCTGTGAGTCCTCCAGGGCCTCTCTGTATCGACACAGCATCATCAACGTGGCCGCCCGGTTTCCATAGTAACTCGCGTTTTTGGGGCACATGTCTGCAACGAAACGGAGAAGTTATTCAAAATGACAAATGTCTATCGATTCATACAAAGGAAGAAACGTCTGCAGCGTTTAAAACCAAAATGACATTGTTATGGAAACTTGGAATTTCAAGATTCACCAAAAAAATAAGGATTACTCGTATATTAAATTGAAATGCAAATAATACAAAAAATGTGAACTTTTTTATGTTGAAGAGCGATTATTATTACACGCGTCAACAATATTTTACACTTTTGTCTCAGCTACAAGTGTTTTGTTAGCATTTTTAACAGGATAAATAATACATATATAAATAAAATATATATAGATTTAATAATAATAAAAATAATACATGTTTCATAAATAAAATCATTTTGAAAAGAAAAATATGGCCTAGTAAAACACATTTAAATACTCGTGTTGTTTTACATTTATTTGTTTTAAAAAATGTTTTATGTATGATGTATCAATGTTAGTTAATTTTTAGTTTAGTTTTTTTTTTGTGTGAATATGTGGTGAAGGTAGAATATTTTAGTTTAGTTTAGCTACTATATTGTTATGTTAATTGTTGTTGTGGTTAAATAAAAAATAAATATTTTTTTGTAAATTATAATAAAAAAAACAATAATACATGTATTCATAAATAAATAAAATCACTTTGGAAAGAGATATATGGCCTACTAAAACACATTGAAATACTGGTGTTGTTTTCGATTTCTTTCTTTCTTTAAAGGCGCAATGGACGATTTTTCGGCGATTTGAGAACGCAGGCGGAAGTGCACATGCGCACTCCCCCGTGTGAACTGATACAACACACGTGCGTTTGTTTATTAGCGCAACGGATCGCATCACATCTCTCGTCTCCCGTAGATTTCAGTCTCTTCTGAGTCAGCTCGAACTGTCTTTCTCCGTCTTCATTTTGCTCCGTACACTGAGGGAACTATATTATGATAGATCAATGCGCTTAGGCACGCGGAAATGTGGGGACGAGCTACACGTGGCTGCAGATGAGCGGTAGCTGCGTTTTATGATTCATACGTGGCAGGACTAATCAACAGTCCACGCCACGAGGAAATAAGACTTAGATTTGTGCCAAAAAAATCGTCCATTCAACCTTTAATGTATGATGTATCAATGTTACTTAGTTTTTTAGTTTATTGTTTTTTAGCCGTCTTTTTTGTGTGTAAATATGCGGTGAAGATGTGGTTAGATTAGTTTTGTGACTGTATTGTTATGTTAAAGGTTGAATGGAGGATTTCTTGGGCCAAAATCCGAATCTCTTTTCCTCGTGGTGTGGACTGCCAATTATTCCTGCCACGTATCAATCATAAAACGCACCTACTGCTCACCTGCAGCCGCGTCGGCTCGTCCCCTGAAAGCAGCACGTTTCCGCATGAATTGATCTATCATAATATAGTTCCCTCAGTGTACGGAACAAAATGAAGACGGAGAAAGACAGTTCGAGCTGACGCAGAAGAAGACGGAAATCTACGGGAGACGAGAGATGTGATGCGATCCGTCGCGCTAATAAACAAACGCACGTGTGTGTTTTATCAGTCCGCACGGGGGAGTGCAGATGCGCACTTCCACCTGCGTTCTCAAATCGCCGAAAAATCTCCCATTGCACCTTTAATTGTTGTTGTTCAATAAAAAGAAAAAAAAGGAAAAAAAGAGGATATATTAGAAATTAAATTAAATCCATTACCAATTGCCTTAGTGTAGAAGTTGAACGCCTCTGCATAGTCCTTCTTCACATAAAAGGCGTTCCCTTGCTCTTTGAAACCCTCAGCCTCCCTGTGAAAGAACAGAAACAAGAGGCTGGTGAGAGATGCAAACAACCAGTGTTAAAGCCCTTGTTGTGTCGACGGATACATATTTTCCAAATGTCACCTTTCCTAAATAGAACCTGAAGTCACTGGGAGCATTTACGTGGCCGGTACAAATGGATAACATCATCAGAACAATCAGAATTTTAGTGCATGTTTACTTCAGATGCAAGTTTACATGTTCTTCTACCCATTATCACTTTTTTTTTAGTACTTTTCTGACTTTGCCGCTAATTTTTTTAACAACCCTCCAGATTACTCACACCGCAGAACAAATCTGATCATGATTTCTCTCTTTTCAGATGATTGAAACCGTTAAAACTAAAAAAAAAAAATCAGATTTCTTTCTGATTGTTCAGGTTTTGACGAGGAAAACTATTAAAAAATGACACATCACTTTTGGGATAAACAGTTACGTGTCGTTAATCAGTGGGTTTTTAGAGTGTCACCAGGTGTTTTTACTGATTGCATTAACTGTTTACATGTCAACACACACACACAACAAATCAGATATTATGTTATCCGATTACTCTAGTCTAGATTTCTACTTGCTACATAAACGCACTTGTCAACGCACGTCATGTAAATAATCGGACAACCCCAGAGACTGGACAATCCACGATCTGATTTTTGAAAACAGTTGTTGCCAATGACAACCACGTGTCTGAGTTGAGTGGCAGAGAGGGGGCATCGGGGGCGAACTAAACATAGAAAGAGCCCCAGCAGCAGCTGCAGCGGTGGTGGTGGTCCGACCGAACACGTTACTTCTGTCGGAGCAGAGCCAGGAACATATGACACCGGCCCCGGGGAAACTGCCATGACTTTCTTTTTTTGGAACCAGTCCACCGTTTGCATCACGAACAGAAACAGAAAGAAACACGCGCGCGAGCTTTAACCGCAACGACATCGCGGACGGCACACGCCATCAGACGGCGTTTGTGCAGGAAAACGACACGTACGGAGTCGTTTGCGTGTTAAAATGACATAAAAACGATAAAGACTTGGCGTGTCACCGTCTCCAGTCTGAGGCCAGATTTAGCCTTAGCAGCGGTGGCTCGCCTCCGTCGCGCGAGCTCTCACTATGCGGCAAAAACACGACCGTGTCAGGACGTGTCACGCCGCGAGCCGCCGACGTGACTGACCGCGCGTCCGTGTCCGCCGCTGACACCGCGGCTGAAATGAAGCCTCACCTTTCCAGTTCTTCGTCGCTGAGTACGTCCAAGTCCGGGTCCATGTTCACAGCATCACACTGCTCCGCCGCCATTTTGCCGTCAACGACGAGGGCCGTGGCCTCGGACTGCAGTGGTTACGTCACTACGTAAGACTGTAAACAGGAAGTGTCACTCGGAAGGTAAAGCGCGGATATTTCCCCCCCAATCATTCGGGGACGATCTTTAAGTCGTGCACGTGATTCGACCTCGTTTCGGAGTATATAAAGTGTAGTCCTATCGGGATGAATATGTTTGAATGAACCTATTTGTGATATGATTGATTACGGCTGTGCAACGCTAATGCTAACTACTTCCCTTGCTAAGACACGTTAGCATGTTTCCTTTTATTTCTACTTGATATGAACAGGAGAAAACGCTTTTTGCTGTGGGATATTTAAGGCACATGGTCTATTTATGAAGACCAGTGTATGCACAAGCAAGCCAAAGTGCAGCAGGTCATCATGCAAGACAGTAACAATGCAAATAAGGGGATGAACATTAATGTTTTCAGACCAGATTTAGAAACACGTCAAGTTGGAGCAGATCTTAATTGCTAGAGAAGTGTGTTCCACATATGAGCCATAAAGAACCCATCTTAAGTATAATCCTGTTGTGACACTAACCTCATTAAGAGACATATTACACTTAATAAGTATGAAACAAACTAACAGCAACATGGTCAACAATATGGTGCATCTTGATGATTACATTTTCTTTTCCCTCTAGGTTCATTTGTGTGACTGAGGATCCCATCATGGGCAAGAGCTGTAAAGTAGTCGTGTGTGGACAGTCTGCAGTGGGTAAAACTGCGGTGTTGGAACAGCTGCTCTATAACAATCATGTAGCAGGTATGACATTCTCATAATCTCCTGTAGAAAGTGTATAATATTAAATAGTCTTTTATACTGCACAGTTTTAACATTACTACACTATTAAAGCTGAATTACCCCCAGGTTTACTATACGTATATATACGCCTGCAATATAATGAACTGTCAATCCAAACCTTATGATTAATCAGTCTTATAAACAACGTCGTCTTTAACAAATGTGTAAACTGCTTATAGGCTCGGAGCCCATGGAGACCCTTGAAGACATCTACATTGGCTCCATAGAGACGGACAGAGGAACCCGGGAGCAGGTCCGTTTCTATGACACGCGGGGGCTGCGCGAGGGGATGGAGTTTCCTCGACATTACTACACGTTTGCAGACGGCTTCGTGCTGGTTTATAGCATCGACAGCAAAGAGTCTTTCAAGAGGATGGAGGCGCTAAAAAAGGACATCGACCGCCACAGAGACAAGAAGGAGGTAACAGCGGTGGATTATATTTGAATGTTGTACACCACGATTACTGTGATACACCACGATTACTGCTGTACACCACGATTACTGCGATACACCACGATTACTGCGATACACCACGATTACTGCAATACACCACGATTACTGCGATACACCACGATTACTGCAATACACCACGATGACTGCAATACACCACGATGACTGTAATACACCACGATTACTGCAATACACCACGAGATTACTGCAATACACCACGATTACTGTGATATACAACGACTACTGTAATACACCACGATTACTGTAATACACCACAACTACTGTAATACACCACGATTACTGTAATACACCACAACTACTGTAATACACCACGATTACTGTAATACACCACAACTACTGTAATACACCACAATTACTGCAATACACCAGGATTACTGTAATACACCAGGATTACTGTAATACACTACGGTTGATGTAATACACCACGATTAATGCGATACACCAGGATTACTGCAATACACCATGATTACTGTTACTGCAATACACCACGATTACTGTATTACACCATGATCACTACAATACACCAGGATTACTACAATACACCAGGATTACTGCAATACACCAATATTACTGTAATACACCACGATTACTGTAATACACCATGATTACTACAATACACCAGGATTACTGTAATACACCAGGATTACTACAACACACCACGATTACTGTAATACATCAGGATTACTACAACACACCAGGATTACTACAACACACCAATATTACTGTAATACACCACGATTACTGTAATACACCACGATTAATACAATACATCACGATTTCTGTAATACAGCACAGTTACTGTAATACACCACAATTACTGCAATACACCACAATTACTGTAATACACCAGGATTACTACAACACACCAGGATTACTGTAATACACCACGATTACTGTAATATACCACAGTTACTGCAATGCAGTACCTGTGCCCAGGACACCGCACCCCAAAGACCTCAACAGCTTCAGGCCAGTGGCTCTCACGTCCCACCTGATGAAGACACTGGAGCGGCTAGTCCTGGACCACCTCCGCTCCACCGTGAGCTCAGCCATGGACCCGCTGCAGTTTGCATACCGGCCTGGCATCGGAGTGGAGGACGCCGTCATCTCCCTGCTGCACCGCTCTCTCTCTCACCTGGAGAAGCCTGGCAGCTCTGTGAGGATCCTGTTCTTTGATCTTTCCAGCGCCTTCAACACCATCAGCCGCTGCTCCTGAGGGACAAGCTGGAGACGGCTGGTGTGGAGTATGACCTGGCAGAGTGGATCCTGGACTACCTCACAGACTGACCCCAGTTTGTGAGAGCCCGGGACTGTGTGTCTGACACTCGGACCTGCAGTGTGGGGGCGCCCCAGGGCACTGTCCTCACGCCCTTTCTCTTCACCCTTTACACTGCAGACTTCAGACATGACACGGACAGCTGTGTCCTGCAGAAGTTCTCTGACGACTCTGTCATCATCGGACTCATCACGGACGACGATGACGCGGAATACAGAGGACTGGAGCAGGACTTTGTGGACTGGTGTCAGCGGAACCACCTCCTCATCAACGCGGGGAAGACCAAGGAGATGGTGGTGGACTTCCGCAGACACCACCCCACTGCCCCCTCACCAGTGAACATCCAGGGACGGGACATTGAGAGAGTGACTCATACAAGTACCTGGGTGTTCATCTGAACCACAAACTGGACTGGACTCACAACACAGACTCACTGTACAGGAAGAGCCAGAGTCGGCTCTACCTCCTGAGGAGATTCAGGTCTTTTGGAGTGACAGGGCCACTCCTGAAGACCTTCTATGACTCTGTGCTGGCATCAGCTCCTGTAGGTGTGGCCTGCTGGAGCAGCAGCACCACAGAGAGGGAGAGGAAGAGGCTGGACAAAGTCATCAAGAAGTCCAGCTTCGTCCTGGGCTGTGCTCTGGACTCGGTGCAGGAGGTGGGGGACAGAAGGGTCCTGGCTAAACTCACATCTATGCTGGACCATGAGTGTCGCCCCCTGCAGAACACTCTGTCCACTCTGGAGAGCAGCTTCAGTGAGAGACTGATCCACCCTCGCTGTGGGAGGGAGACGTTTCACAGGTCTTTCCTTCTGCTGCTGTCAGACTCTACAACAAACACTGTTAGTCCTGATCATGTGCAATACTGAATTAACCATGTGCAATACCATCATATTCATGTGCATATAACTGATGTAAATAAGACATTATTTTTTTTTCATTTTGTTTACTTACTTACTATTAGTATTATCTAGTCTTATGCTAGCTATTTTTACTTTACTTTATTTTATTCTATTATTATTATTTTATTATTAGGCCCGAGTGCCACAAGCTGGCGAGAGGCCTATTAATCTCGTAAGGCCGTGCAAAGCACGGCTGCGAAAGTGCGCACGTAGTGCGCACGAAATCGAGCGCGATGCGCTCGCCCACTTCCAAACACTCACTAACGCACTCCTTCACTCACGCACGCCCCGTGCATACTAATTAGTAGTAGGAAAATGGAACATTACCGTTGTAAACGGGCGAAGCCCGTGCAAAAGTGCGCACTAAACGAGCACGGTCATCATCCCCATATAAAGCACTCATTTGCCCTAAGTAGCTCACGAATACGTTCCCCATCTCTTGCATGTTCCGTGTAATGCAAAAGCATGTAATGCAAAAATTGAACATTATTACTGTATAGAGGGCCAAAAACACAAAGTGGGCGGAGCCCACTCAAAATTAACGAAAGTACCCGTCAGTGACCAGGGACCCACACCATGAGGTAGGAAAGCGCGAGCGCTTTCCGAAAAGAAAAATGGGAAACATTGTTTCCCATTTCTTCTTCTTCTTCTCCTTCTCCTTTTTCTTTCTCCTTTTTCTTCTCCTTTTTCTTTTTCTTCTCCTTTTTCTTTTTCTTCTCCTTCTTTTTCTTGACTTCTTCTTCTTTTTCTTGACTTCTTCTTCTTTTTCTTGACTTCTTTTTCTTTTTCTTGACTTCTTCTTCTTGACTTCTTCTTCTTGACTTCTTCTTCTTGACTTCTTCTTCTTGACCTTCTTGACCTTCTTCTTCTTCTTCTTCTTCTTCTTCTTCTTCTTCTTCTTCTTCTTCTTCTTCTTCTTCTTCTTCTTCTTCTTCTTCTTCTTCTTCTTCTTCTTCTTCTTCTTCTTCTTCTTCTTCTTCTTCTTCTTCTTCTTCTTCTTCTTCTTCTTCTTCTTCTTCTTCTTCTTCTTCTTCTTCTTCTTCTTCTTCTTCTTCTTCTTCTTCTTCCTCCTCTTAGGAAATGACCCAAAAAAAATCTGATTGTAGAATCATGAAATTTGGCACAGAGGTAGATGGTGACAAGAGAAGTAAAAAATATTATTACTACTTTTATTATTAGTACTATAATACTTTTACGAACTCCTCTCAGGGCGTTGGCCCTAAAAAGCTGAAATTTGGTGAAAATGCTACTGAGGAGTGGGACATCAAAAGTTATTCAAATTACATTGATACCCGTCACGGTCTCTGTGCGGCGAAGCCGCAAACTGTAGCAAGAATTTCAAAAATCTCCCAAATTTAACATTTCTGCCGTTTGCGCAGATAAAGTCCGAATTGCGTCAAATTAGAATCAGTTGTTAAACTCTTTGCCCTAAACCTAGTAGAAGTGAAATAAATTAATTTGGAGCCACAGCGCCCCCTACAGATTTTATATGGAGGTTAAATGTTTAGTTTTGCGAAATTATATGAAATTTGACACACAACTCAATTTTAGAATCCCCATCAAAAAAGTCAATGAGACCCATGTCATATTGTTATGGTTTTGCCGTAGCGATGACCAAAACCTCCCATGTTATTCCAATGGGGAAATCGCCAGAACATGTTTACACTTTAGACTTTCACAAACTCCTCCCAGGGCGTTTGCCCTATTAACCTGAAATTTGGTGAGACTCATCTTCAGGGGTGGACCATCAAATCCACATTTTTATTCAAAGAGTCACGGTGTCTGTGCGGCAAAGCCGCACATTTTGCCAAGAATTCAAAATAAAATTGCTTTTTGATGGTAAAACAAAGGGGAGAAGATGTGACAGCGTCACAGATTCAGCAGTAGGCGTACTAAAAGGACAATTGGGGCGCGTTAGCGCCCCCTCCTCTTGCGGCGTGGCGAGGGCCGATCATTGCCGCTTGCGGCTATATTTATCTTTTTATTTTATTTCCCCCCCTCCATTCCCTATTAAGATAGGAGAGGAGTTTTGTTAAAGAGTTTTTTTTGTTTTGTTCATAAGAGTTCTTCTATTAAGAGTGTTTTTTGAAACTTCCTATAATCTGTCCTTTCCTCCTGTTTCTACTGTGTTGTAACAATAACATTTCCCCTTGTGTGGACATCTTATCTTATCTTACACCAATATTACTGTAATACACCACGGTTAATGTAATACACCACAGTTACTGTAATACACCAGGATTACTGTAATACACCACGATTACTGCAATATACCACAGTTACTGTAATACACGATTACTGCAATACACCACGATTACAGCAATATACCACAGTTACTGAAATACATCACGATTACTACAATACACTACGATTACTGTAATACACCAGGATTACTGTAATACACCAGGATTACTGCAATACACCACGATTACTACAATACACCAGGATTACTACAATACACCACGATTACTGTAATACACCACGATTACTGTAATACACCTCGATTACTACAATACACCAGGATTACTACAATACACCAGGATTACTGTAATACACCAGGATTACTGTAATACATCACGATTACTACAATACACTACGATTACTACAATACACCAGGATTACTGTAATACACCACGATTACTGTAATACACCAGGATTACTACAATACACCACGATTACTGCGATACACCACGATAAAATATATTTTTATTGTAGACTTGACAACCTTTGCTTTATGGGTTACATTTTTGTTAATTTTTAATGATAGTTTTATGATGTAGTGTCCAGCCCTAGTTAATGTATTATTCACACTTTGATTCTAATTTGATTCTATAGCATCGTCTTAAAAAGCAACCAAGCTTGAGCCTCACTTACTGTAGATTTTGAGTAGATTTTCATGTCAAGGTTGTTTTGTTAATCAATAATCGTGATTATTCAGGTCACAATATAATTGTAAGAACCTAAATATAATAATCATGAAACTTTTAGAAGCTAATATAATTATTTTTTGTAAAAGATACAGCCCAAAATTAGACATAAATGTTAAGAAATATATTTTATCTTGCTGCTTTTGCCACACTTAACTTTACTTGATGTTTCATTTGAGTAACATTTTGTAACGCTGGTCACAAACTTGAGGAACAGTATGTGTTCTCAAACCTTTTCTGGCGCGCCCCCCCCCAGGAGATAACAAAAGTATCAAGCAGAAGATGCACTCACGTTACTGCTTGTCACTTTCACCACTGCGGGTCCACAACAGTCACACACAGACTGCTTTTAGCACGGAGCTGACTCGTACCACTGCGCTTATGTTGTTCTTCTTCTTTGCTGTTTTATGGCGGTTGGTATCCAAGTTGGTACCGCGACCTCTAATGGGAAAAAGCGGTAGAAAATGACTGAATGAATGGTATCCAAGCATTGCATTACCGCCACCTACTTTAGTTAGACTTTAGACTTTGTTCTTTAGACTTTTTTCTTTAGACGTCATTCTTTTGACTTCACTTTTTAGACATTGATTGTTTCATTGCCTATGGGATCAAACAGAAAGTTGTTGTTGTTGTTGTTGTTTTATGGCGGTTGGCATCCAAGTGTTGCATTACCGCCAGACTTTATTGTTGTTGTTGTTGTTGTTGTTGTTTTATGGCGGTTGGCATCCAAGTGTTGCATTACCGCCAGACTTTATTCCTCAGACTGACTTTATTCTTCAGACTTTGTCGAATTCTTTAGATGTTGTTGTTGTTGTTGTTGTTGTTTTATGGCGGTTGGCATCCAAGTGTTGCATTACCGCCAGACTTTATTCCTCAGACTCTGTCGTAGTCCGTAAAAGTTCTCCTTCCATTGCTTTGGTGTTACAAAGCCCATGAGGTCATGATATGTCTTTGTGACTAGAATAGTTGTTGTTGTTTCAGACAACAACCGGCTTTATTCCAGGGAGACTCTTCTTCATCTTCCTCTCCTTCTTTGACGTTCGGTGCTTCCACCGTACAGCTTTATTCTTTAGGCTTCATTCTACAGGCTTTAATATTTCCACTGATGTCGCTGCTTGGTAGCCGTGCGTCTACGAGACTGGACGAGGACAGGAGACCACCCCCACCCCCATCTCGTCACTTTGATCACTCTGACTCCCCAAAAGCAGACCCCCATCACTCCGACTCCCATTTAGCGCCTTTAGCCTGTTTTCTATATCTGCCCAATCAAGCTCCTTTGTTCCAAGGAATCTCCCTGCAGCTTTAGCAATGATCCTGATCCTTTCAGTTCTGCTTTGAGTCTGAGCAGCACAGTTTACAACATCCACCATAAAGAGTACAAAATCCTCTCTATCCACAACCAGGGTATTCTCATTAATTCTGGAACCTGCACACTTGGGACCTCCACTCTTGAAACCTTCACACTTCTTGGGAGCCACGCTGGCCTCTCTCATTTCGCCCTGGCTGGGAGCAGCGCTGGCTCCTCTCTCTGTATTTACTCTAAACTCGTTACTTGAAACTTTCTTGACTGCATCTGCATAGGATATATCTTGAGAGACCTTTATTTTCTGCACCTCAGCAGCTCTTTTGCTAAACCTGCATCCCCCGTAGGCAGAGCTATGTTCTTCCCCACAGTTACAGCACTTCAGTTTTGCACCCACGTCACACTTCCCATACTCATGATCTCCTGCACATTTACCACATCTTTGCTTCCCTCTACAGACCGCTGCAATATGCCCAAAGCGCTGGCACTTAAAGCAACGCAGGGGCGGCGGAACATATGGCCTGACGCTATAGCACATGTACCCAATGAACACCTTACTAGGCAGGCACCTCCCTTCAAGTGTTACCATTACCGACAAGCTGTCACATCTTACCCCAAACCGGGTCACCTTCAAACGCCTAGCGTCCACCACCGTAACTCCAGTCAAATTCTCCTTAACTTCATCCACAGACGTCGCCGTAGGGACACCTACGATAACTCCTCTGACCGTGTTTCTTTCAGCATCAGACACAAGAATGTCCTTTCCACCCAGACGTTTAGTTCCAATTGCCTTCCGTTGCTGAGCCGCGTCCTTGCACACGACCAGCAGCGAGCCATCTCTAAGGACACTCGCACTCTTGATCACTCCCACAGCTACAGTTAGGCTCTTTGACAATGTCACTGAATTCCACTCCTTAAAGGATGCACTATCCTGTGCAAGCTTTATGATCACCTTACAGTCTCTGCTCTCACCCCGGATATCAATAGCTTCAGCCTCATCCTGCTGCTCATTCCCAGAACCCTCGGACGAGCTAAGGGACTTTTTACGTTTCCGGGCACGTGCAGGCAGAAAAGGCTGCTCCTCCACGCCGTCCAGAATGTCTTCCATCCCCGATCCACTCTCCTCCGCCATCTCCCGTCTCTCCAGACCGGGTGTTGAGCAAGGTCTCCTCACAGTTTTAGTCCAGGGCTTCACCAAAGATGTTCTCCTTCCATTACTTGGTGTTTCAAAGCTCATGAGTTCAAAGTACGTTAGAATATCCTCTTGCTCCTCATCCTCGGCACAGTCTCCAACCCCAACTCTATAAACGTCTACCCAACCCTGTGCTATATAAGGAAGCAACTACAGCCTCACACAAACCCTGTGACTGGAATGTAAGAACGTTCCGCAGACTGAACTCCCGCCCATTATTCCGAAACCACAAGGCAAACCCGGTTCTTTCTCTTCCATTACAGCGAATTAGCACGTGCTCGACAGTCTCTGGCACCCGACAGTGACCACACAGACGGTCGGATGTTTGCCTATCCTACTCAGTGACCAATTGAGTCCAGTATGGCCAATCCTCATGCGAGCACAGGCCCTTTCCTCCCCCGCGTTCCTGCTCATGGATCTGCAAGGACCGACACTACCCTGTATGTGATAGAGATGCCGTCCAGTATCAAACGGAAAGTAATCACTGCTTTATTACATCACATGAGCGGTCAGAATCAGCGCAAGTTCAAAAGTTAGATTCTAAAAGGGAAGTGTAGCGTCCAGTCGAAGTCAGTAGGTGGCGGTAATGTAACACTTGGATACCAACGGCCATTACGCACCAAAGAGGAAGAAGAAGAAGTGATGAATGAGTTTTTATTGTTTCCATTCCGTGTCATTCAACTAACGTCAGAGCGAGGCAAGAACTAATAAAGAATAATTACATTCTGTCCGTATGATCACTGTTACTAGCTCATTACCTCGCGCCCTTTCTCTTCACCCTCTACACTGCAGACTTCAGACATGACATGGACAGCTGTGTCCTGCAGAAGTTCTCTGATGACTCTGCCATCATCGGACTCATCACGGACGACGATGATGCGGAGTACAGAGGACTGGAGTAGGACTTTGTGGACTGGTGTCAGCGAAACCACCTCCTCATCAACGCGGGGAAGACCAAGGAGATGGTGGTGGACTTCCGCAGACGCCACCCCACTGCCCCCTCACCAGTGAACATCCAGGGACGGGACATTGAGAGAGTGACTCATACAAGTACCTGGGTGTTCATCTGAACCACAAACTGGACTGGACTCATAACACAGACGCACTGTACAGGAAGAGCCAGAGTCGGCTCTACCTCCTGAGGAGATTCAGGTCTTTTGGAGTGACAGGGCCACTCCTGAAGACCTTCTACGACTCTGTGGTGGCATCAGCTCCTGTAGGTGTGGCCTGCTGGAGCAGCAGCATCACAGAGAGGGAGAGGAAGAGGCTGGACAAAGTCATCAAGAAGTCCAGCTCCGTCCTGGGCTGTGCTCTGGACTCGGTGCAGGAGGTGGGGGACAGGAGGGTCCTGGCTAAACTCACATCTCACCATGTGCAGTACTGTCATATTCATGTGCAATTACTGTCGTACTCCCATGCAATAGTGTCACATTCATGTGCATATAACTGATGAAAATATTTTACCATTATTATTATTAGTAGTAGTATTATCTTGTCTTACGCTAGCTGTTTTTATTTTATTTTATGTTTTATTTTAATTTAATTATCTTATTTTTCCCTTCCATTCCTTATTAGGAAATGAGAGGTTCTGTCTATAGGAGTTTTTGTTTATAAGAGTTTTTGTTTATAAGAGTTTTTGTTTATAAGAGTTCTTGTTCTTCAAGTGTTTTTTAAACTTCCTATAAGTTATCTGTCCTTTTCCTCTGTATCTACCTGCGTTGCAACAATGAAATTTCCCCATGTGTGGACAATAAAGGATTATGTTACCTTGACTGTTTTCCATATATTTGTAAAATAAACATTTTAAATAGCTCAATAATACATTAATTCATTTTACAAACCTTGTTCCTCTGACGGTTGTAGGGTGTTTGGGTTTTCATAACGTGCACTGTGGTTTTTCTATGTTTTCACCGTTAACCGTAGCTCACTTTACTTTACTACTCAAATTGGCACTGGCCGTTTTTCCGTTGCTCAAAACACGCGTGACGGACAAACCGACGCGCCCCACACTTTGAGAAGCTCTCCGTCAGACCACAAAAATGAAGGAAAATGAAAGATTTCACTGTTGTTTGGTCACAGTCTCACTAATCGCGAATAATCGTTGAATCGCCATGTTTTTTCCTCACAATAATCGTAACGCCAAACATCGTCGACATCCCTACACGTGACGCATTGTAATTACGCTCGTTACTCACCGTCATCGCGGCGGCATGCTGAGCTTGGTCCGGCGCGTTGACGCTTCCGTTTGCTTCGCAGGTGACGATCGTCGTGCTGGGAAACAAGCTGGACAAGCCGGAGGAACGGAGGGTGGACGCGAACGTGGCGCAGAACTGGGCCAAGAACGAGAAGGTCCGCCTGTGGGAGGTGTCCGTGGTCGACCGGCGCACTTTGATCGACCCGTTCGTGTTCCTGGCCAGTAAAATGTCACAACCTCAGAGCAAGTCCACTTTCCCCCTCAGTCGAAATAAGAACAAAGCGAGCGGCTCCACCGACAGCTGAACGATGAGGGAAACGCGTAGTCTCAGTGAGGCGAGGGAAAGAGTGAGCGTCGTTTTAAAGGGATTACCGTATTTTCCGGACTATAAGTCGTACCTTTTTTCATAGTTTGTCCGGGTGCGACTTATATGTGATTTTATTCGTTATTTTCACACTGATAACCACAAGAGGGCGCTCTAGGCTCTAAGCGACGCAGAAGAAGAATCTGCACTTCCTCTTCCTCTGGAGTTTGTGGAGTTGTTTAGAAGTGACACAGAGGAAGAAGAATTCAGTGGATTTAGTGATTTGGGGTAAAACTGATGCTTTGGTAAACTTGTTAGCATGTTCTTTATGCTATAGTTATCTGAATAACTGTTCATATGTTACGTTAACATACCAGACACTTACCACAGTTCTGTCTGTGCGTCATGTAGCTGAAGGTGTTAGCGTTAGCATACGTACACCTATTCACCATGTTCTCTAATCTGTTATTATTTTAAACTGCATTTTAAGATCAAATGTCTGTTCTTGGTCTTAGATTTTATCTAATAAATTTCCCCCAAAAATGCGATTTATACTCCAGTGCGACTTATATGTTTTTTCTTCTCTATTATGCATTTTTTTTGCTGGTGCGACTTATGCTCCGGTGCGACTTATAGTCCGGAAAATACGGTATATAAGAACACTGTAATTACGCGGGACGATAACACTGTCGCTGTTCAAATATCTTTACATATCAGAAATATTTATAATGTGATTGCGAGTCCGGTGCACACTTCAAAACGAATAAGGGCATTTAAGTGAAATACGACGTTCGCTATACCTTTTATGTTTTTAACTTTACACTTTCGCGATTCCGTAGAAAGATTATGTCATTGGCTTTTCAAACTGTCAAACCTGTCGATTCACTGAACTTCGAACGAGTTAATTGTGCAATGCAACGACTGCAACGAAATCTACACACATTTGATTGGCTGTTTGTCCGCGTTTGGATATGACGCCATCACCGGATCTGTCACGTGTAACTGTAAAGTATATGCATGGAATCTGCTGTGTCCGTTCCCGTGCCAACAACGTGAGCCATTTGTACTAGAGATATTATTAAACTACAATTAAATTGGGATCAAAGATTTACCTGGACGTTTTAAATTAGACTCAATTCCCTGAATCAAAAACGGTGGAAAAGTCCATTCATCCACGTGCATAAAAGAACGCCCACTTCTTTGACATAAATTTTATTAAAGTGCCCCCTACAGGTCGGACGACTCATTGAAGTAAAATGCAGTTAAGATAAATATATTTAGAATTTTGCTCAAATTAAGAAAAAAAAACAAAATCCCAGAATAGCACATTATTTAGGTTTATAATTTCACTTCCTGTTTGTAATTGATGACATCACACTTGGAAATTACCCAGCAAACACTGGGGGAAAACTCATCTAATGTTACAAATTTCTTTATTTGACAGTTAAAAATAAATGAGTGCAACTTTATTTTTTTGAATTAATATTTAAAGGGTCAAAAAAGTTGTTTCTTTGTGTAAATTCTGCATAAACTTGAGTGAGTGTCCCTGGTGTGATGTCCCTTCCTGTCATTTTTCTACTGACATTTTGACTTTTCTCCACAAATACCTGCTCGATTGGTGTAAAACTATCATTTATATGTACAACAGGTATAAACGCACCAAAAAAGTCAAAATTAGAAAGTCGTCAAAACCCGTCATAGGCACTTTAAAATGTTTGTGTCATAACTTGAAAGTACCAGAGCAGCACATTTGGACATGAAGTCCAAATGAAATTCTGAGATCACAGTGAAATCTGACACAACACGTGACGGGATCATAACTGAATAACTTAACAATGAACATTCCGGGTCACACACTTCCGCACTGTGAGAGACTTGTGCTCATTTGCTGTAAAGTACACGCTACACGTACAATCGGAGTGAGAAAAGGTGCTGTGTTTTTTCTGTACAGAATTTTGAATCTTTTATTGTTTCTGCTGGAGATTTGTTACCTGAAAATGTACTGAATTACCGTCCGATTAAACGAATGACATTCCTGAACACGTGGTCTGGTCTCATTTGACACACACATTTTACAAGTACAGTTAGTGGGAGGGGCTATTGTAAGCAGTGTTTAAACTGTATTAGAAATAGACTGAAATATAAAAACACAGCCGCTCGTTGTATTATTTTACATCTGTACTTTTCCTTAGGCCATTGGAGCATTTTTAAAGGACAATATAGATTATTCAGGGCACATTTCTATTCTATGGTTGAAGGTTGAACAGCCAGCAGAGGTCGTTGTCTCCCACAAACTCTGAGGATGCAAAACGAGGGACAGAATTAAAACCACCTTCTTAGCTCTATTATTACACTGAGCTGCTACTGGCGTTAATCAGTTTCATATTCATATTCTCATGTTCATATTAATGTCCATGTCAGAAGCCATCATGAGAACTAAATAGATCCAAGAACTAATCACTACTGCCTCACAGATGCCGCTCCTGTGTGGGAGATTGTGTTTTTGTTCGGTTGTCATGTTTCTCTTCATCCTATGTTGTGTGTGACGTGTGCGCTTTTGACATGTTCTAATTGTGTTAATAATATAGAGTGACCAGATTTTTCAAATTAAAAGCTGGGACAAACCCGGGCTGTGCTGGGGGTAATGATAAAATTGTACAAAGCGAGTGGTAAAAAAGTGCATTCACGGCTTATTCACACCTCTTTCAGTTGCGAGTCAGTTTATACTATGAGAGACTTCAATCATTTTCTCTATTTTAGCTAAAGAAACAACAATATATTTCCCTCTTTACTGTCAAAAAACCAGGACAACTGGGTCATGTCTTGTCTAAAACTGGGACAAATCAGTGGTTTTGGATGCCTCTGCTGGGATGTGGGACACGGGGCTCAAAACTGGGACTGTCCCGGGTAAACAGGGACGTCTGGTCACCCTGTACTTATACTTACAGAGTATCTCAATGATCCTCAGTGTGACTTTATGCTGTGTGTATGGACTGCACTGATGTGACGTGTCTTCATCAACCTGCCACTTCGACTGCAGATGACTCATTTCCTCATGACTATAAAATACAAACTTATGATTGGACTATAATTTGTTAAGCATAAATGAGTTTTCAAAAGCTTTCATCAAAGAATCATGTTTCATTCTCTTTTGCTTTAAATATACAAACATCCTCTAAATAAACATTTCACAAGACCCCACGAGGACTAGGGTCTTTTGAAGGGCACTGGAGAGGGGACTCCGACCGACAATCGAACCTCGGATTCTGGAGGTGTGGTTTTCCTTCTGGTGGTGGGAAACTGGACCGGCGCTTTACTCTCGATCGGGGGAGCGAGGGCTCATGGGAGTTTGTCCAACCGGGCCATGTGCTTTGTGGATCTGAAGAAGGCTTTTGACCGCGTCCCTCGTGATGTCTTTGCTCCAGGAGTATGTTGACTTCTCCCACCTTCACCTCTGTAATACGTGTCAAACGCCAACAAACACTGTTAGCCCTGAACATGTGTCTTTCATGATTATGAAATTAGCTTTTCATAATCATGTGCAATACTGTCATTATCACTGTCATAATCATGTGCAATACAGTCATAATCATGTGCAATACTGTCATAATCACTGTCATAATCACTGTCATAATCATGTGCAATACTGTCGTAATCATGTGCAATACTGTCATAATCACTGTCATAATCATGTGCAATACAGTCATAATCATGTGCAATACTGTCATAATCACTGTCATAATCATGTGCAATACTGTCATAATCATGTGCAATACAGTCATAATCATGTGCAATACTGTCATAATCACTGTCATAATCACTGTCATAATCATGTGCAATACAGTCATAATCATGTGCAATACTGTCATAATCACTGTCATAATCATGTGCAATACAGTCATAATCATGTGCAATACTGTCATAATCACTGTCATAATCATGTGCAATACTGTCGTAATCATGTGCAATACTGTCATTATCACTGTCATAATCATGTGCAATACAGTCATAATCATGTGCAATACTGTCATTATCACTGTCATAATCATGTGCAATACTGTCATAATCATGTGCAATACTGTCATAATCACTGTCATAATCACTGTCATAATCATGTGCAATACTGTCGTAATCATGTGCAATACTGTCATAATCATGTGCAATACTGTCGTAATCATGTGCAATACTGTCATAATCACTGTCATAATCATGTGCAATACTGTCATAATCATGTGCAATACTGTCATAATCATGTGCAATACTGTCATTATCACTGTCACAATCATGTGCAATACTGTTATTATCACTGTCATAATCATGTGCAATACTGTTATAATCACTGTCATAATCATGTGCAATACTGTCTTAATCATGTGCAATATTGTCATAATCACTGTCATAATCATGTGCAATACCATCATAATCATGTGCAATACTGTCATAATCATGTGTAATACTGTCATAATCATGTGTAATACTGTTATAATCATGTGTAATACTGTCATGATCGTGTGCAATACTGTTATAATCGTGTGCAATACTGTCATAATCATGTGCACATACTGTCATAATCATGTGTAATACTGTCACAATCACGTGCAATACTGTCATAATCATGTGTAATACCGTCTTAATTGTGTGCAATACTGTCATAATCATGTGCAATACCGTCATAATCATGTGCAATACTGTCATAATCATGTGTAATACTGTCATAATCATGTGTAACACTGTCATAATCATGTGTAATACTGTCATAATCATGTGAAATACTGTCATAATTGTGTGCAATACTGTCATAATCATGTGTAACACTTTCATAATTGTGTGCAATACTGTCATAACCATGTGTAATACTGTCATAATCATGTGCAATACTGTCATAATCATGTGTAATACTGTTATAATCATGTGAAATACTGTCATAATTGTGTGCAATACTGTCATAATCATGTGTAACACTTTCATAATTGTGTGCAATACTGTCATAACCATGTGTAATACTGTCATAATCATGTGCAATACTGTCATAATCATGTGTAATACTGTTATAATCATGTGTAATACTGTCATAATCGTGTGCAATACTGTTATAATCGTGTGCAATACTGTCATAATCATGTGCAATACTGTCGTAATCATGTTCAATACTGTCAATCATGTGCACATACTGTCATAATCATGTCTAATACTGTCACAATCACGTGCAATACTGTCATAATCATGTGTAATACTGTCTTAATCGTGCGCAATACTGTCATAATCGTGCGCAATACTGTCATAATCATGTGTAATACCGTCATAATCATGTGCAATACCGTCATAATGTCATAATCGTGTGCAATACCGTCATAATCATGTGCAATACCGTCATAATTGTGTGCAATACTATCATAATCATGTGCAATGCTGTCATTATTATGTGCAATACTGTGACATAATCATGTGCAATACTGTGACATAATCATGTGCAATACTGTGACATAATACCAATCATCCCTGGTGCAATATTTCTGTCCACACAAAAGCTGTAAATAAGAATGATATGAAGATTATAAGAGATTTTTTTTTCTAAATGATCTGTTTTTAATATTATACTTCATTTCCTTATCTGTCTAATCTGTTTTGCAACACTGAAATTTCCCCATTGTGGGACAAATGAAGGTTATCTCATCTCATCAAACACACATTAGACTATATGTGGCACAGTTTCATCACAAAACATGCCAAATTAGGCCCAGTTCGCAATGTTGTTAAGCCAAATATCCTGTAAGGCTCTGGTGTCCTCTGTGCTCCACGTGGCAGATGGAGAATAATGCAAATCTGTCCAATTAGGTCATGAGCGCTCCATCACTGGTACGTTAAAGTGCCCCCGCATTGCGCTGACAGACACTCGCCTGAAGGTTCTGCCTCCTCCTGACACCAGATAAGCCTGGCCTCCTCGCACAGATAAAACGAATCAATAACACGGAGGAAACTGGTCTGTCACTTCAGCGCAAGGTCACACCGTCGTCCTGTCCCTCCAGTGGATTAACAAAAACTCCGACTGACCTCAAGGAAAAACAGCAGGTAGATGTATCTTTTCCCCTTCGCACACATTGTAAATTAAACATATTTTGTGATGTTTTCTCAATTAAGGCAAACTATATGTAAAGTCAAAGCCGAGGAGCTGTTTGCGTCACGTGTGGAGAGGAGAGAGAGTGCATTATGTGAATTGAGGAGATAAGAACAAGGTCACAGTCGAGGACAATCATCTCAGAATAGAGTGCGAGGCAGAGCTTTTATTTTGGGCAGATATGGTGCTGTTGGTGTCTGTGGAGATTTGTGGGACCTTTAGGGCTCTGCACGTTTAGGCAGATGAAGGAGAAGGATGGACACTAAAGGTCAGAGAAGGAGCGCCCCCTACAGGTCGGACGACTCATTGAACTGAAATGCAGTTAGGTTTTATATATCTAAAATGGTGCGAAAAATTATAAAAATGTTGTCCCAGAATAGCTCATTTTTTAGCTTTTTGATTTCACTTCCTTTTTGTAATTGATGACATCACATTGATGACATCACACTAGGAAATTACCCAGCAAGCACGGGGCAAAAACTCATCTAACGTCACAATTGTTTTGATTTGATGAATTAAGATGTATGAGAGTGACTTTATTTTGTTGAATTCATGTTTAGTAATTTATTTTTGTGTATATTCTGCATAAACTTAGTGTGATGTCACTTCCTGTCATTTTCAACAGATTTTTCGACTTTTCTCCACAAATACTGACTCGATTGGTGTAAAATTATAATTTATATGTACGACAGGTATAAATACACACAATAAAGTCAAAATTGGAAAATCGTAAACACCTGTCATTGACCCTTTACTGGATTATATGAAGTGTGTTCCTTCTCCTGAACCGAAGGGGAAAATAAAAGCTCATTAAAGATGTGTTGGGAAGTAATTTAATACATGTACGGAAAATACGCATTCACAATAATTGAGTAACTGTCTGGTACAGTTTGGTGGTATTCAGTGTATTCAGTCACTTTCTTAAAATCAAAGGAATACATTGAATTTTAATGTTTCATGCATTACTATACTACAATACAACGCAACTCGATGTGAAAGTATTGTAAGTATGCAACTAGAATAACTGTACTTGAGTTTTGACAATCCTTATTTCAAAGCTGAGGCCAAAATCACAAAACCATGTATTTATTGACACAAAGTATAGTTTTATTCATTTCTGGCTTTTTTTTTTTTTATTGTGAGCCTGAAAAACAAACTGATTTGACTGAAAATAAGTCTCTCTCTCTCTCTTTTTTAACATTATTTGTTTATTAGATTATAATAGACAAACTTCAGGCAAAAATCCAGAGTTTTTTGGTTTCACTTGATGCGCAAGGAATTATTCCCAACATTGAAGGTGCAATATGTAACTGCTCTGGGGTCGTTTTCATGAAGGTTAAGTACTTGGAATGCTCCACAGTTTGGCATTAAATCTATCTCTATGACGACAATGTAGATTTTTCAAGTTTTTGTTTTTGCAAAATGCTCAACTGTATAAATGATTAAAAATATAAAATGAAAACATAAAATAAAAAAAATATATATTAAAAGATAAATAAAAATTAAAATCAAAAATAAAATCAAATATATGAAAAATGAATAAATATCAGTTTGTCATGTCACGTCGCAGCATCCCAGACAAAGCGATATAACACCTGCGCGCAGACGAGCAGGTGACGGACCCTCCACGCCCCTTAAAACACAGTCTGTTGAATAAACACTGCTCGCGGTGACAGATCCTCTTTGGGACGCGCACAGAGGACTTCAAACTACAGCTGCTGCATTATTCTGACGATCCGTTGTCAACACCATCTTTTCCGCCAGATCTGGAGTGGAGCCGAGAAGGCAGCAGGTTCCAGCCATCTGCGCGGGGAGAAAAACACACGCAGATATTTGCTCCTCGCCACATTCTGTTTTTTTTTTCTATTCCACTCCTGAGTCCCGGTCCGTCGTGTCGTGACTCGTCGGCCTGGAGTGACCCGGTGACCCCGGCGTGTTCACCCTCACACTTCAAACCACAGCAAAGGCGTGATTGTCAGAGGCGTGACTCAACAGATCGATAAACTGTGTTAACATAAATCAATAAATAAAAGGGGATTTAATTTGTGCCATGAAATAAAGCGTAGACACAACAGAAAACATCACTGCCGATAAAAATAACTAATAGAGAAGTTGTATTTTGCAGCCGGCCTTCACTTTCCATCACTCTTATTGTACTTCTAATGCGTGACAACTGTGATATTATTGCATGTGCCATTGACCTGAAACATGAAGTGCAGCCTATAATGTAAAAGTACGTTCAAGAACCGGCTGCTCCAGGTGAAGGATGGGTCAAAAGCAGTAACAGTCACCTTAGCGCTCTGACTGATTTTCCGTAAAGCGTGACTGAAATGAGTTCAAACTGAAGCCGTTTCTGAACCCTCGACTCCAACTGTAGCGTAAGCGGTAACAATGCGCACAGAGGAAAGGTCAAAACCCATTTATTTAGTATTTTTTGTACATATAAAGAGTAGTAAAGCAGCTGTTGGGAGGAAAAGACGGACAGTATTTGAGCTTTGACAATTCTTATTTCAAAGCTGAGGCCAACATCACAAAACCATGTATTTAAGGACTTGTCAGACTTAACTTATTTCTTATTATGAGCCTGGAGTACAAACTGATTTGACTGAAAATGATCTCTCTCTTTCTCTCTCATTATTTGGAGATAATAATAGACAAACTTCAGGCAAAAATCCAGATTTTTAGTTTTTTACTGGACAAACCTTGATCTTTCTCTTTTATCAGAGGACAAAATGGTAATAAATGCAGTAGAATTCAAACTTATACAAGCACATCTGAAATTTAAGCAAATAATGTTCTCTTCTAATGTATAAACTGGACCTCATATAGTTATTATATATTTCTTGAATGTTCTTTAAATGCATTTCATCTTCAGCCACCAGACATTCACCTGCTTTGGGGGGAATTACATTGATTCTTTTCTTTTCTAGAGATTGATCCAAACCATAATTACAACTAACTTTAACTCCAACTCCTGAACCCCAATCCACCCAAAACCTGACTTTACGTTTTGATTGAAGGGTTTACCTCGTGATGTTTGGCCCCCACAAAGCACGCCCCGCTCACACATGACCCACACGTCAATAAACACATCAATAAAGACAATTACAACAAGTTCTAAAAGCTTTATTTTCCAAAATCCTTTCCTTGTCCGTTCTATGGCACAGCACTGTAAAAGGTCGGACCGTTGGCGTGTACAGTGTTGTGGAGAGTACCCTGAATGTCATGGTTCAGCTTTCGCCCCTGAGAAGGCCCTGCTAATGTCAACAAGAAACTCCTAAAAAAAAAAAAGGCCTTGAATTTGATCTGATTAATAACAAATCACACACAAAAAAAAACAACAACATATAACTCAAGTTTTTAAATATGTTCTTACAAAAAATGACAATAATGAGGAAAATGACTAGAAAGCAAAGCGTTTTTGACTCTCTTCACACTCTCTTCTTCTACTATAGCAGTTTCCTATGGTACATATAACACTTTGAATAAAATCTTTATAGTTACTAACGTCTACACATAATCTGCCTCTTCTAGCATCATTATTATATTAAGAATTAGCTTGAGGGAAGTTCCCACTGAGCCACAGAGCCAAACAGTAGAAGGCTGGCTGGTTCACTGAGTCGTGGAGAGGAGGACCACATGACTTGCATTTACACGGTTCGCACAACAGGTGACACTGCTGCATCACAGACGACTACGCGGGAGAGATCGCACGATGGAAATGCATAGGATTGGGCTCCGAAACAGTGGCGATTTCGGCGTGACAATGAAGGTGTTGATGCAGAGTCCTTTTTTTTTTTTGTCCTTTTTTAAAAATCTTTTTCACGGGTCAACGGGGGCGAGAAGAATAGTAAAATGTGGCGAGGAAACCCACACGCTTTCTTTTGCCCAGCAGGTTCCAAAGCGTCCTTTATCCCCACTCCGAACACAACGAGAAAGGCAGCAAAGTCGTGCGGATGCCCTTCGAGACAGAAAGGCGGCTAAAATTAGGAGCAGCGGTGGCCCCCGGATCACGGCGCTGGAGAGGGTCGACCCGGGGACACGAGGGCGACCCGTCATTTTACACCACGCTGACAAGGGGGGGGGGGGGGGTATACAAAACACAAGCCTGTCCAGCCATTCAACCCAACGCCAACGACGTCAGGATTCAAGAGGTCGTTTTCCACGTTTTTGAGTGTGGGGGATTTAAAAAAAAAAAGCTAACCTAATTACCCCAGCTGGATGAGTTTTGTAGGGTTTAAAATAACATCAAAAAGTTGTATTTTTCATGCGTACTTATGACTTAAGTACAGATTTGGCAGCAGTTAGCGCTTATATTTTTAACTTAAGTACACATTTTCAACACTCTTTCCACCTTAAACACAAAACAAATCCATTATAATCGTTTGTAGACTACGTGGCTGGATGGCTGGTCAGGTTCAGAGAAAAACAGGTCAAAAAGAAGCCACCGAAACACACCGAAATCACCGTAAAACGCCAAACGTATTGCTTTAAACGTGAGCTTCGTCATGGCAACGGTCACCACTCTCACCCTGATTGTTCAAGAAAATATTAGTCACTAAACACCGGGTTGGAGAGTACACGTCTACACCACAGCCACCGACACATGTTCATTGCTTTTGTACGAAGAAAAAAGAAAAAATCAGTTTTAAGGTGCTTTTTTAATGTGGTTGCCATGGCACTGTGCTTAGTTCCCGCCCACAACGAGATGCCAGTCCGTCCGCCCGCCGTCGAGCGAACCCGAATCACAGCTTCGAGTCGTAATAGTGATCAGAGTATTGAAAAAGTAGCGGTTGTTGTGATGTCATCTTTACGCCGGAAATTATCGATTTGAGGAAATATTTAAATTAATGGCAGCATAAAATGTTTAAAAAGCTAAAATTGGAAAAATCTAATAAAGTAGGGAAGTGAGTAAAAAAAATATAGAAATTATTGGATAAAGCATTTGGGAACTAAAAACATTGACAAGGCAAATTAGCAACACATTTTGGTTATGTTTATATGTGTATTTTCAATGTTATGAACGTAACAAAATCGATTTTCTTTGTTGCTTTTTTAGTCCACATTTTTGCCACTACTTTTTGTCAGTTGCGTCCTCCACTGTTTTTGAGCGCATTATCCACACGCGCGATCCCCAAAATGGCCGCCTTCTAACGCTAGTTGCCACGCTCCTAAACTTAATCTTATGGCTTGAAATCCTTTTTTTTTGTCCCGACGACGAGTGCGTCTCTGTGGTCGAACGTCGTCACCTTCTGAAGCCACCCCGATGATAATAATGATAATTTTACTTTTATTTATTTACAGTCACTGATTCCAAACCACAGGTATTCCAAAAAAACACGGCTTTTCCGCGCGCCGTTACCGAGCGCGTTACAGGAGCGATCCAAGGGACACGTTCGCGGATTGAGACAAAGTGGAGATGACGGGTTGACCTTTTCGCGCGCCTTTAATTAATGCCTCGTCCCGGAGAGGAAAATGTGAGCGGCGCTTGTGAGTCAGAGAGAAAAAAAGGAAAATATGTCGGACGGTTACGAGCGCGGAGAAGATCTCGTGTTACGAAAAGCGGCAGCGGTGAAATGTTTCAGGAGAGCAAATTGCGCTCGTCTGGGGATTTTACGCGAGGGGAGATTATACCCACTAGAGGGCGTGGTTTGGCGACGTGGAAATTGCCTAAAAGGTAGAACTATTAAGTATTAAAAGGTTAAATAGCCCACTGATGGTAAAGTTTATCCTGAATACCGGCATATTTGTTTGTCTATAACTTTGTAACGTGTAAAAATTTGCACAAAAACAACACAAAATCAAAATTTAGACAAAAAATCTTAAAAAACATACCGTATTTTCCGGACTATAAGTCGCAGCTTTTTTCATAGTGAAAAGTCGGGGTGTGACTTATACTCATATTTACACTTATACTTATACTCCGGAGCGACTTATATGTGATATTATTTGTTATTTTCACACTTGCAACCGCATTTCATACTCCAGTGCGACTTATATATGTTTTTTTCTTCTCTATTATGCATTTTTTACCTGGTGCGACTTATACTCCGGAAAATACGGTATTGTTTTATGTGCATTTTGATCAACTATATTGCTAAAACATGGACATCGGTATGTCAAAAACTTTTATTTTGATGTGGGTTTTTTTAATGAAAAATTGGCTTCGCTTATTCATAAAAATTAAAGCTCTAATATAGTTTTCAATACTGAAACGGCGTCATAAGGCTGAGCAAAATAAACCATAAATTGCCTAAAACTACTGGCCTTCAACGAGCGGAAACGTTTCGCCTTGACGACCCTCGAGCTATCGCACCGCTCCGATCACCTTTTACGCTAAAAATCACCGCACAGCATCGAGTAAAGGGACCTTATTTTGGCGGCAACCACACTAAACGTACATCTAGAGTTTTCTACCGTCGCCTCTCTAATAAATTACACACGTAGTTCAATAACGGGCGTGACATGGCTATAAAACTGGCCTCTTTGTGTCCCAGTCCGCATCCCCGTACACGGTCGCCGCCGAGGAGCAGGAAGCAAGGCATGATGGGAGTCGTGGCCTTATTTTGACGGGGTCGTCGTCTCCGGAGCGTCGCGACTTGTCCAGGTCTCGCTGTGATCGCAAAGTCGACGGCGGGTGCATAGTTTAGAGGTGAAGGGTCGGTTCCACTGCGGAGGCGCGGCGCGGTTTACGACATATGTGGGCCGTACGACGATGATTTGGAAAGACATTTAAATCGGGAATAGTATTGTTGAATATTTTACTTTATTTTTGACTAAACAATACCTGTGTCTCCAGATCTGAGGTAAAAAAAAGTGCTTTTGGACAACATTTTACGCACTGTTCCGGCGCTAATTCCTTGAAGATGATCAAATTGTGCCTACATCGAACCGATTAAACACGTCGAGGTTTAAACTGAAATTCAAACGAATCAAAAGCAGTTAAAGGACACAAATCAGGCACATTTGACAGCGTCGTTCCCTCGGCATAAACGTCTCTGGAGTTGTGTCTTTTTCTCGTTTCGTTCGTCCCATTGTCTCTCGCTCCGAGCCTCACAAAAACACTTGGTTTAAGACTTCTCGGATCCGTGACGTCACAAAGACATCCTGAGGTCTAACGCGCTCTTTTAAGTCTATAAATCCGACTTGTTTGGAGCATTTCCGCCTCCAAATCACGCTCATTAAAACCGTGTGCTTGTACGAGCAGGTGTAGCTTGTTATTTCCCCCTGCTGCCACTAGATGGAGTGGTAACACCAATCCTGACGACGGAGCGAGAAGCCAAAGCCGAGGTTTAAAGGTCAACGACTAATGCATGATATGTGTCTTTGAAGTAAATACATCTACACTGCCCAAATTAAAATTACAATTCTGATTAAAAGTTGAGTTGTACGCGTTTAATTACGGTATTGGCTTGTTTGGCTAGGTGTCTCGACCGCGCCACGCTGAGCTAAACTGTGCCACGCCAAGCTAAACCGCGCCACGGCGAGCTAAACCGCGACACGCCGAGCTAAACCGCGACACGCCGAGCTAAACCGCGCCACGCCGAGCTAAACCGCGCCACGCCAAGCTAAACCGCGCCGCGCCGCGCAGTGGAAACACGTGGAGCTGAGGCCAGTCGTCTTAATAGGGAGAGAAGATGATGGGCGTGTGGGCGGCGCGCAGAGGTCCCGGGGCGGGTCTGAACAGGGCGGGGCTGAGGAAGGGCGTCTGGTAGAAGGCGGCGGTGCCCATGGGGTGACGCAGGGCCAGCGGGTTGGTGGTCGCCATGGTGCACAGAGCCGACGGGGAGAGCGGGCTGTGCAGGAAACTGGACGTGCTCAGGCTCTTGGTCAGGTGCTTCTGCAACGCCAGTTTGGTCTGGAGAGAGAGAAAGAGGGAGAGAGGAGGGAGGGAGAGAGGAGGCAGGGAGAGAGAGAGAGAGAGAGAGGGGGAGAGAGAGAGAGAGGGAGAGAGGAGAGAGAGGGGGAGAGAGGAGAGAGAGGGGGAGAGGGGAGAGAGGGGAAAGAGAGGAAAGAGAAGGAGAGAGGGGGAGAGGGGAGAGAGGGAGAGAGGGGAGGGATAGACAGGGGAGAGGGGGACGGAGAAGGAAAGAGAGGACAATAATGAGTTCACAGTCTTTTAGATTCCGCAAATCTCTCTCTCTCTCTCTCTCTCTCTCTGGCATGTTTATTATATTCAAGTAAATTGATTATAAATACATGTTCAGACCGGTTACAAGCGACTTCCAATTAAATTATCTGCTGTCGAGGTGTGAAAACTAAATCTGCAAAAGAGTTTGTTTTGATCCAAACAGGAAGTCAAATTATGGACCTAAAAAATTTGCTATTCTAATTTTTCTTTGTTGCAAAATGTAAAAAGAAAGGAAAAAAAAAGAATAAACAAACAAACACATAAATAAAAATGAAATAAAATAAATTAAAAAAATAAAATAAAAATAAATAAATGAATAAAATGAATAAAATGAATAAAATGAATAAAATGAATAAAATGAATAAAATGAATAAAATGAATAAAATGAATAAAATGAATAAAATGAATAAAATACGAATATTAAAATAAATAAAATACAAAATAAAATACAAAATAAAAATAAAACATATATTTGTCTTATTTTACATTTTAGTTCAATGAGTGGTCCAACCTGACACTTTAAGTCAAAACGACACAAAAGAAGTCCCCCGGTCTCTCCCCACAGACACTGACCTGCGATGAGAGCGAGTTGAGGGTGAACTGGCCGTAAGCTTTCTTCATGGCAGACACAGCCACGCCCGCATAGCCACTCCACCTCACGCTCTGCTGCCGGGAGCGATGGAAAAGAGAGAGAGTTATGACAGGTGCGGAGAAGAGATTAGTCCTGAGTGCTGATTCAGACAGTTCCAGACCTGTCTCGGGGCCCAGGGCGAGGGGGACTTTACTGTGAGGTTAACCTTTGTGACAGCCGGACCAGCGCGCCGCCATGACAACACTCACGGCAGCTAAAGAAGACCGGTTTGGGCAGCAGCTAACAATTATTTCAGTAATCGACGAGGCAGAAATGTTTTTTTTTTTTTTTAAGGGACTATTTCTATTGTACTTTGAAGGCTGAAATATGGTGCTGGAAACTTTCTAGAATAATAGAATAGAGAATATTCATGAGTAAAGTCTGTTACTGTGGACAATGACTAAGTGTTTATTCTCTTTTGCTCTTTTTGATAATATTATTAGGTATTTTTGTGTGATTTAGAGTCTGTATGACGACTTTTAGGAGCGTTTAAACACATCAAGAGTGTTTCTTCTTGTATTTAATTGTATTTAAACAAGAGATTCTAGCATATCGGAGTCATTTTTAAACACCACCGCTATCGTGTGTTAAACTGTATAGTAAAAAGTACAACAGCTCTTCTTTAAAAGTCAACTATTCACGATTATTTTTATTAATTTTTGCAGTCGTTGATGTTGACTCGCGCTCATGAACGTGTTCAGCTGGACATTTAATTAAAAGGGTGCAAACTCTTCCGGTGCCTGGAATGTACCACGATATGGCATTAAACTTACATATCTCCATGGTTACGAGCAAGTACGGATGTCACGTTTAGAATTTGATTGTGTGAATAAACATTGCGATTATGAACATTGCAAAGGGAACAACAATAAAATCCCAAATGTTCTGTCCTTCTCCTCCAGAAGAAGGAGGAGATCAATATGTGACTTTCTTCATGAAATCAATCTAAATGAGGAATTCGACATAAACGGTAAGATAAAAAAGCACTTAACTTTATGATGAAAGAGTGAACAGAAAGGACTTAAATTTGCTTCTAAAATGGTCATATTTCTTTTAATTGAACTAAAAAAATACAGAATTTTATTTTTAAAAATCTTCACTTTTCTATAAATTAAATTAAAAAATCTTCTAAAAAATTTTGTGATTATAATTGTTTTGCCTTTACGATTATATTGTTAAGAATAATCACAATCATCGATTATGGTCTAATAATCTTGACAGCTGAGTTTAGGCCTTAAACCCGTCGTCCTGTAGAACATTCCAGGCAAAGACCCTCCCCCAGAAAAGTTACAGAGCGTACCTTTAAGCTGATCAAAACACAGAAACAAAAAAAGATCATTTAAATAAGTAAAAGTCTGTATTTCGTGAGATCGCGTTTGAAGTCGTCTTTGAATTCCGCATTCTAACGTTGCTTTGATCCGTCCTCTTCGAGCCGTCGTACTTTTCCACAATTATGAATTCTGAAAAGGCTGTTTTTTTTAAATGTGATCAAAAGGCAAAATAGTTACATTCAAAGGACTGAACTTGAGCCACGCGTCTGCAGTCGGGCCCAAAACCGGGACAAACGCACTCGGACTCCGCGGGGTTAAATCACTTAGCGGCGGATAAACAGAAACCGCTGTTTAAAAATGCATTAGCTCACAAGCTGAGCCGAATGCGTTCCAATTTGGGACGTGCGCGCGGTGCGTTCGAGCGCCTCGTCCGCTTCGGGGGAAAAGCCAATTACGTTTTATTTGTCTTCCCCCCGTTGCGTGCGCGCGCTGTTTATTTGCGCCGTGGTCTTTACGCCGACTTACCGCTAAGCTGGAGCCGGGCGGGGTCTTGCTGTGCGGGGTGAATTTGGGTTTGGGCGGTTTTCCGGCCAGCCGATCCTTGTGCCGTCTGCTGTTCATGTGCTGCCGAGCGGAAAAAACAACATCAGTGATTAGATGGCGAGGATCGGTTTGAAGCGCCGTGGGAACGCTTCAAATCTTATCTGCTGAATTAATAATGGCGCTGGGAGTGACTGAGGAGCGTTGCAATAGCGTTATATTAGCGTTGGCTTTTGTTTGGGGCTTTTTTTCCACTCCGGCTGCCTCAAATAACAAGTTTGTGCGTCGCGCAGATTTCCTCTGTTTGTTTGAAACAGTCAAACACCAAAAATTAGGCAAAACCGTGTGTCACGCTTCTTGAAATGCAGAGTTATAGTGAGCGGCTCCATTCCAGTTCTGCCTTTCACATTTGCATCACATCACACCGATATTAGGACTAGACCAGGACTAGACCAGGACTAGACCAGGACTAGACCAGGACTAGACCAGGACTAGACCAGGACTAGACCAGGACTAGACCAGGACTAGACCAGGACTAGACCAGGACTAGAACAGGACTAGACCAGGACTAGACCAGGACTAAACCAGGACTAGACCAGGACTAGACCAGGATTAAACTAGGACTAAACCAGGACTAGACCAGGACTAGACCAGGACTAGACCAGGACTAGACCAGGACTAGACCAGGACAAGACCAGGACTAGACCAGGACTAGAACAGGACTAGACCAGGACTAGACCAGGACTAAACCAGGACTAGACCAGGACTAGACCAGGATTAAACTAGGACTAAACCAGGATTAAACTAGGACTAAACCAGGACTAGATCAGGACTAGACCAGGACTAGACCAGGACTAAACCAGGACTAAACCAGGACTAGATCAGGACTAGACCAGGACTAGACCAGGACTAGACCAGGACTAGACCAGGACTAAACCAGGATTAAACTAGGACTAAACCAGGACTAGATCAGGACTAGACCAGGACTAGACCAGGACTAGACCAGGACTAGACCAGGACTAAACCAGGACTAGACCAGGACTAGACCAGGACTAGACCAGGACTAAACCAGGACTAGACCAGGACTAGACCAGGACTAAACCAGGACTAAACCAGGACTAAACCAGGACTAGACCAGGACTAGACCAGGACTAAACCAGGACTAAACCAGGACTAGACCAGGACTAGACCAGGACTAAACCAGGACTAAACCAGGACTAGACCAGGACTAAACCAGGACTAGACCAGGACTAAACCAGGACTAGACCAGGACTAAACCAGGACTAGACCAGGACTAGACCAGGACTAAACCAGGACTAAACCAGGACTAAACCAGGACTAGACCAGGACTAAACCAGGACTAAACCAGGACTAAACCAGGACTAAACCAGGACTAGACCAGGACCAGTACAGAGCTTAGTACATTTATTCAGTTATATTTATTTGAGTGACTTTCTTTCCGCACACGTTTACGTTTTTTGTTTTGTTTTTAACGTTCCTTCTGATATGATTACGTTTCTCTGTTTAATTTTTGTGGTCTTTTCTATTTAATTTTTTTTAAAATAACAGATTTTGTGCATTATTTAATATTTCTGCATCACTATAGAATAAGGCACAAACACAACACATTTATAAATACGCATTAATGATTGACAACCAAACTACAAATGTAATAATCCTTTAGGGTTAGGATTAAGATTAGAGCTAGTTCATGGTAATAATTAGTTTATCTTTGTTCACTGATTAGTTATTTATTACTAAACATTCATAAATGCTTTGTATCATTGCCTTATAGTTAATGATCAGTCCATTTTTGTTCATGATTAGAGAATAATGTTACATTTTTATACATTATTAGTTTATTTTTGTCAGTGATTAGTTAATGATTGACAAACATTTATAAATGCCTTGTATCTATGCATTATTCTCGAGAGTGTTACCAATAATTCTCCTTCCAATTACATTAACTGCAAATTATAAATACAGTCGAAGTTTCGCCCAAATACTTTGACTCTTTTTACTCTCTATTTCTTGGTTGACTACTTTGTACGTTTACTCGAGTAACACTGGTATTTTGAGGTAACGTTCCTCTTACTTGCGGAGTGAGAGAATAATACAATCTGAGGCGAATTTGAGTGTTTAAAAACACAAAATAAACCAATAAACCAGACGGATCGATTATGAAAAGGCGCATTCAGTGATATTAAACTTCAATTATAGTCTAGAAATGGTTAATCTGTCAATTTCTAATCCCAACCCTTGTGCCTCGCTTTCATTCCCCCCTCTGAGGGCATAAAATATAACATAATATCATAATAATTTGACCGGCTTGGGCTAATTTCCCACTTCTTTCCAGCCAACTTTCCAAATATCCCTTTTTATCATACTATACTGAATGTACAATGATCAATGTGAAAAGAAACGACTTTGCGTACAGGGTTTGGCAGCGATGCAACCACAAATCTAAACCCACGAGGCTTTGCGGTCCGTTTTAACAGCTGATCGCGTCGTTATCACGCGCATGGAAACGGCTGCGGCTCGAGTGTTCGCCGCACTCGCACACAGCGGCCATTAATGTCCTTTCATGCGGCGGGAAAAAGGTCGTTGATTCGAGAGACATTCGTTCATCAAGGTGAAGCTCGGAAAAAGAAAGGCCATTGAGATCCAAATATTGGCTCCGTGATTGATGAAGTCACGGACAATGGCACGCCGGCGAGTCTTCTGTGTTTGCTCGAGCCGGGGAAAGTCATCTCGAGGTGTGAAAACGGCCACGCTTGGTTTCTGGTCCTCAACTAATGGGGCTCGTGTGCAGACGAACTGTTCAAATGTTAAACCATTGAAACATTTTGGCGAAATGGCAGTGTTTGAAACCTTGTGCTGGAGTAAAAGTGTGTGAGAGAGAGCTTCAGGCAGGGGAAGAAGCTATTTACCGTATTTTCCGGACTATAAGTCATACCTTTTTTCATAGTTTTGGGGTGTGACTTACACTCCAGAGCGACGTATATGTGATACTATTCGTTATTTTCACACTGGCAACCGCATTTCACATGTTGATTATTTTCACACTGGCAACCACAAGAGGGCGCTCTAGGCTCTAAGCGACGCAGAAGAAGAATCTGCACTTCCTCTACCTCTGGAGTTTGTGGAGTTGTTTAGAAGTGACACAGAGGAAGAAGAATTCAATGGATTTAGTGATTTGGGGTAAAACTGATAATAATAATGATGATGATGATGATGATGATGATGATGATGATGATGATGATGATGATAAAAATGGCAACAGATCTGTGATTGACTTTGCGTTGCACTGACGTGAATCGCTAAAAGGAATATTAATCAGGCGCATTTCAGAACATGTTATAGAGATCAAAGGGATCAAAAGTGTATTTTCATTAAGAATAAAATACACTCCAGCATGTTTATCCTGTGTCCCTCCTGAAAGATCAAAGCACTTCTGCTCCGCACTTTCTGTATTTCTTTAATTATTGAGTGATTTATGAAGAAAAGAAAAAAAAGTAAACAAAAATGGTTAGTGTTGGTTGACTAAAGACACGCCCGATTGACCGATTAGTCGACTAAAAGGGGGTGTGGCAAAACAATGAAATATCTGTTAATATACGTATTGAACCCAAAGTACACTATGTATACAGAAAAGTACTAATAGTTTGTTGGATATATATATAAATAGATTAAACTCATGATTCACTCCCAAATCGTCAACTAACTCACTTCATTTCTTCAAATTTTTTCTTCTGCTCCGTAGAAATCCTTTTAAACTAAATAAAAAATGTTGACTAATAAAAATGTTGTTCAACCAAATGACTATCAACCAATTAATAATTCCTTAGTTTATTTAATACAGTCTAGTTATTACAGTCTATAGTTTAAAAAGTGTATGGTAAAAAAATCTAATATTGAATATATTTTTACAAATTTAAACAAAAAGCAGAACATAACAAAAAATAATTATTAAAATTAAATTGAAAACTGCGAGAGGCCACATTTAGGAATATATAATCTAAACATTTGTACATTTAGCCAAACACAAACAAAAACCCTCTGCTCAGTCTCTGCTTCCCACATCTTTTGGTCATTGTTCATGTCGCTCTAGCTACATTTTATCACGGCTTTTGTAAGGCAGAGCTGTTTTCAAGGCGACGTTTGTGGCCTGATAAGTGCCTCTGTCTGATAAGTGCACCGTTATTGTGAGCATCTCTGCGTGGCTGCTCTGTTTGTGCAGTAAGAGCATCACTCAGCTGCAGAAAAGCTGTCATGTGTCACTCAAACGTGTTCTGGTGCTTACATAATAAAATACATGACAATAGCACTTTAGGCTGTGTACCGATGAAGAAGACACGTTTGTGAAGAAACAAACAATGACACAGCGAGTTTGTGCCTTTATATACAATTTTAGGTCTTGGCATATCTCTTTCGTTCTTTCTTTAAAGGATTTTTGGCCTGTAGGCTTTGTTAGAAATATTCATTGTGTGAAATGGGGATGGGAGAGAAGGGAGAACATGCAGTAAATTGTCATTGTAATTATATGCGCAATAAAAAAAAAAATTGACTAAATAACTTAGTTTTAATGAAAATTGGCTTTATTAGGCCCGAGCCCCAGCAGGGCGGAGGGCCTATTGCTCCCTATTGCAACTGTCTGACCCCGTACCCCGTCGCCCCTGGCAAATACAGTGAACTAGCCCATGCCGAAGGCATAGATCATGCATACTTACTCCTGCTATGACAGAAAAAGCGCTGCATTCCTCCAAAAACCCTCCTGGCATCGTCCCGTACGCGAGAGTCCATGCCGCAGGCATGGGCCATGCTTGAATCTGCTCAAATCAATGGAAGTCTATGGGGAGTGGGCGGGGCATCCCGACGGAATAGGGAGTAACGAGCGCGTAAGCGCTCGTAATGATGATTCCACCCCATGGCGGCATCGGGAAGGCTTAGAGCTTTCAAACGATGTATAATTTGTTGTTATAGTGGAAACGGCTATATTGTTTTTGCTAAAAATATTATTATTTAGGCCCGAGCCCCAGCAGGGCGGAGGGCCTATTGCTCCCGCAACGCTGCCAAAGGCAGCGTTGCAACTGTCTGACCAAACATGCGGGCGCAGCCCGCATGTTTGGTGCCCCGTCGCCCCTGGCAAGTACAGTGAACTAGCCCATGCCGAAGGCATGGATCATGCATACTTACTCCTGCTATGACAGAAATAGTCAACAATTAGTGAATGGGCGTAGCCCATTCACTAATTGTTGACAACAGCAGCACGAAGCGCTGCATTCCTCCAAAAACCCTCCTGGCATCGTCCCGTACGCGAAAATCCATGCCGCAGGCATGGGCCATGCTTGTATCTGCTCAAATCAATGGAAGTCTATGGGGAGTGGGCGGGGCATCCCGTAAGCGCGTAAGCGCTCGTAATGATGATTCCACCCCATGGCGGCATCGGGAAGGCTTAGAGCTTTCAAACGATGTATAATTTGTTGTTATAGTGGAAACGGCTATATTGTTTTTGCTAAAAATATTATTATTTTTATTATTATTTTTCTTGTTCTTCTGCTTTTTGAGCTCTAATTTGACCCCCTGAACATGCTCAAAAACTCACCAAACTTTGCCCAAAATTCTGAATCGGCGAAAAATTTGATTTTTTCTGGGCCATTTTTTTTTTCGTTAAAAAATGGCGCGACAGCGCCACCGACAAAAGTCAAAATACATTGCGCCTATGGGAGACGCCCCGAGGTCAACTTGGGCGTAAAGCTACGAAATTAGGGACACGCATTCCTCTCGTGAGGACAAAAAAAATATATTATTGTGGCCACGCCCCCAGACTTACCCTATGGCCGCCATCTTCCTTTGAAAATGAAAACACGCTGTGTTAGCCATTTTGTTCACGTGAAACTTTGACGAACTCCTCCTAGGGCGTTTTGCCCACCGACTTCAAAATCGGCGGACGTCCTCTGGACAAGTGGGGCATCTAAAGTTATCCAATTTTTTGAGTTACCTTTTACGGTCTGTGTGCGGCGCAGCCGCAAAGTTGGACAACTTATTTTGGAATATTGCAGATCTAAAAATTGCTCCCATTTGATCAAAACCAGTCCGATTAGGACCTAATTTGAATCAGTTGTTAAACTTTCTAGTTTGGACCAGTTTAGGATGACAAAATTGAAATGGGCGCGATAGCGCCCCCTACAGTGTGACCTTTAAATTAACATTGAAGGTCAAAAATTTGTTTTACCAAAATGTTCTAAACTTTACCCAAAATTCTATTTTGCCGTCCCGATAAAAAAAGCTTATCAGACAAATGCCTTAATTTTTACGGCGTAGTCGTAGCGATGACAGAAACCTCCCATGTTATCCTATGGGAAAACCACAAAATGTCTCAAATATCCACATTTTTATGTTTCACACTTTAACAAACTCCTCCTAGTGCGTTTTGCCCACCGACTTCAAAATCGGTGTACGTCCTCTAGACAAGTGGGGCATCTAAAGTTATCCAAATTTTAAGGATAACTTTTACGGTCTCTGTGCGACGGAGCCGCAAACGTTTCCCAGAATTCTGACTATTTGGCCTTCAGAGTGGCCTATAAACAATAGAGTTTTTCCAAATGACATGATATTTTGAACAAAATTCTAATTTGCCATCCTGATCATACAAGTATGAGAGCCAAAGTCATATTTTGTACGGCGTAACCGTAGCGATGACAGAAACATCCCATGTTATCCTTATGGGAAAATCGTAGAATCGCTCAAATCACCACATTTTTACGCTTCACACTTTAACGAACTCCTCCTAGGGCGATTGCCCGATCAAGCTCATATTTGGGGAAAACCATCTACACAAGCGGGGCATCAAAACTTATCCATATTTTGATTCTAGGTGCTACGGTCTCTGTGTGGCGGACCCGCACATTTGACCGACATTTGTGTTCATTTGCACTGGATTTGCCATGTCCAATGTGTCGCCGTCTGTCAAGTTCTTTTTTAATTCAACACACAATAAGGGCGCCATCTTTATCAAGTCGAAAGCGCAGAGTCGGAAGGCCGGCGCCCCGCGAGGGCCGTTGGATGCCGCTTGCGGCTTTAATTAAATGTTGTTTCTTTAAAAAATAAAAAAAAATAAAAAAAATCAAGCCAGGGTTTCTCAGGAGAGTTGGCAAATGTCGCTAGGCTGGTTTTCCACCCAGAGACAGCAGGGGGCGACGGCGGGAACTTCAAACGCCCCGAAAACACATATTAAACCATCACAGGGACTTACAAAGACGTTCAACAAGGTGAAAATGTTACTTAGTTCTGCTTAAGTAAATCCTCCTGTATTGTACATATTATTATGTGTAATTGGCAATATTTATCTAAAATGTAAATGTAATATAAAAAACAATTACTAGACTAAATAACTAAATTATAATGCTGTTTGTATATATTTTTTTATACAAATACCATTGTTGGCTTTACAATTGGCTTTATTAAATGTTTCATTAAAAAGAAAAAACAAGCCAGGGTTTCTCAGGAGAGTTGGCAAATGTCGCTAGGCTGGTTTTCCACCCAGAGACAGCAGGGGGCGACGGCGGACACTTCAAACGCCCCGAAAATACACAGTTAACCATCACAGGGATTTAGAAAGATGTTCAACAAGGTGAAAAAGTAAAATGCCTTTCATTAATTAATAATAATAATCCGCAATATTGACCTAAAATCTAAATGTAATAAAAAAACAATAACTTGACTAAATAACTGAATTACAATGCCGTTTGTATAAAAATTGGCGCTACAGATGCAAAGGTGTCCGTCAGTTTGCTGCGGGACATCAGACCGGCGTCCTCTCACCTGGCTGAGCTGTGTTTCCGAGTTGACGGAGATCTCGCAGACCTCGCACTGGTAGTTCTTGCTGGGGACGCCCACGCTGCCCTTGGTGCCCAGCCGCTTGCTCTTGCAGCCGGCCCGAGCGGACGCCACTTTGCCCCTCCGCCGCGGCAGCACGCTCTGACCCTCCAGCATCAGCTTGTGCTTTGTACCTGAGGACGACAGCAGCAAGAGGGGTTCATCTGGGGGTGGAATTGGATCGGAACTACGCTGCACAGCGTGTCAAATACATATATGGCTTTAGTTTGTTCAAAAATCTTTTCTAGAGAAAGTCTTTTTGAAGAGAAAGGCAATATGGGAAAAATAAATTCATACATAGAGCCATTTAACATGAAAAAAATCTTTACATTTCTCCCTTCAAAGTCTGATGCTCCCAACCATATGCTTGACAACGAGAGGATTAGCTTTGTATAATTGCACAGCCGTATTTTCTTTTGCCTACTTTTGTTTCTGTAGCATAATCGCCCTCCACTGTCAGTATAAAAATTAGCCAATTTTTTTGTATTTTTTACGATACCAATGCCATTTCATCCCAAAAATTACACACAGTGCTTCTAATAGAGCGTGTGTTTTTCATATAGCTATAGCATTTTAGTATCATCCTTGAACCAGGAAGTAACACTGGTGTGCGCTATTAGCATGCTAGCTGGTTGTTGTTAGCAGTGGCGTAACTGCACAACTCATAAACTCATCACGGTGACTAATTAGGAACGCATTAGAAAATTACAGCTTCTTTTTCTGTTTTTAAGACAGGTAAATTGGGTAGGCTACAGTCTTGACTAAAGTAGCTAACTTAAAAGTTTGTCTTGGTTTGTAGTCATTTTTGTTCCTGATGCTCCTCGTTTCCAATAATTCCATAGTGAATGTTTTAAAGAAAATGACAATAAAACAAGACTAAGAATGACCTCCGAGTTATGGCTGAGACCAGAAAAGTTGGGAATCTAATCCCAAATGATTGTTTCTTGTGAACTGTTGTGGTGAGTGTAACATAAACTTGGTATAAATGATGTAATGTAAAAAGAGCAGCCGCCTAAATAACACATTTCATTGGACAATATGTTGGTGTCGGTGATTTTGGTCATTTTGGGGGGAGATTTTTCTATTATTGGCAAAGGTCCAATATTGAAAAAAAATCCATGACATTCAATTTGTGCCCCCCCCCCAGGCTTTATATGTGAGTGAAAATAAAGAAAAGGAATCACACCTAAAGAGGTGGTTGTATTTGTACATAATTATCATAAAAATATAGTCACACATACATTTTTTTTTTAATAGAAGAGTTATATTTGTGTCAATCTGTGGGCCATTACAATGTATTGAAAAATATCATTATCAGCAACAAAATACTGGAAATCTGTGTTGAGTGGACCTGTATAAAAAGCTGAATCAATAAAGAAAATGTATCCAAAATGATGGAAAAAGCTCAACATGGGAACGTACCGCTGTTGTGTGCTTCCAGTTGCGAGGCCGAGTTGACGGTGACTTTACAGACGGGACAGTGGAGATGCAATTTGCTCTTCTTGCTTTCCTCGTCCGGTTGTGACTCCTCGGTGACGCTCGACGACTCGCCTTGGCCGCTCGGATCCGTGGCTTCTTCCATCTCTTGGCCTTCGGGGGCGCTGGTGTCTGAGGCCGTCTCGGAGAGCTGATACGAGGGGGAGTTTTGAGGGGGAGAGAGAGTGACCAACTCCAAAGACGACGCTTCAGACTCCGGGGTCAGCATCACGGAGATCTTGGTGCTCTCCTCCATCTTGATTTCCAGAGTCACAGGCTGGAGAGTTGACTGCAGGGCTAAAGGCAAACAAGGAGGAGACATATGTGTTTTTACCCCTGAATTTAGTATTGAACAATAGCTTACAGCAGAACTAAGAAACTTTGACAATAGAGATCCCCCTGCAGCTCCCTTGACACAACACATGGTTTTTCATTTAAAAAAGAAAAGAAAGAAAGAGCGAGGGTTTCTCAGCAGAGTTGGCTAATGTTACAAGGCTGGTTTTCCACCCAGAGACAGCAGGGGGCGACGGCGGACACTTCAAACGCCCCGAAAATATATCGTTAACCATCGCAGGGACTTATAAAAACGTTAAATTAGATGAAAATGTTACCTAGTTCTGCTTTAAGTAGATCCTTACTGTGTTTTACATTTTAGTCAGTGTAATCCTTAATATTGATCTAAAATGGCTTAATAGAAACAGTTCCGTTGACTTCCTGTTCAAAACTGCAGAACTAATCAGCTCCGCCTCTTCAGAGCGACATTTCACCGTAACGAGCAGTGGATTGTCATTTACAAAAACGACTTTTGATGTGTCACTCGGCATTGTAATTAAACAAAAAATAATTCCACATAAGTACAGGGATGTGAGCGGGGATAGGGGGTGGGGGGTAGGAGCCTAAGTTGAAGGACAATACATCTATCAAGCAGGAATCAAAATACAACTTTGTATAAAGTAGAAAAAGCTTCAGTTGTAGTCATCTGGACTCAGTTAGAAAAAATAGACGTTTCGACTCTCATCCAAGAGTCATTGTCAATAAAAGAATTTAGGTCGAGAACTTCGATAGAAAGAGGAAAAACATGTCCGAAATGCCCTCTGCCTGTGGTTACCCCGCTTGGGCTGTCAACAGAGTGAAGAGAACCAAGAAGCAGGACAAAAGGGAAACTGAACAGAGAAGGAAGGGTGTTTCTATCCCTTATGTCTCTGGCCTGTCGGAAAAACTGCAGAGAATTTTTAGACAACACGAAGTCCCTGTTTATTTTAAACCAGGAAACACTTTAAGACAAAAACTGGTTCACCCTAAAGACAAGTTGCCGACTCAAAAACAGAGCAATGTAGTTTATTCGATCCAATGCAGTGAAGAAAGCTGTAAAGAACGTTACATAGGTGAGACAAAACAGCCTCTACACAAGAGGCTCTATCAGCACAGAAGAAATACAAGTTCAGGACCACAGAGCGCCGTGCATCTGCATCTTGAAGCCTCTAATCACTCGTTTGAAGACGGTGAGGTGAAGATTTTAAGCAGGGAGAAAAGATGGTTTGAAAGAGGAGTCAAGGAAGCTATTTTTGTTAAAAAAGAAAGACCTTCTTTAAACAGGAATGGAGGGCTAAGATTCAATCTTCCTGTAGTCTACAATGGGATCCTGAACCCCTGGAGAGGTAGAGGACCAGTACCAGGACATTTAGATGCTAATCAGGTACTCAAGGTGGGTGAGCCAGGGTCTCACAAAGACAAAGGGGAGACTAATAGCCCATTAAAGGGTTGAATAGGCTCGGTAGATACCAAGAGGGTAAGTTTCTGTTGAAACAAACAACTCTTTCTACTTCAGGAAGGCTCCGCCCAATGGGCTGGACTTACCACGGAATAGTATAAATATCGGAGTTCGCGACCTAAATTCTGTTATTGACAATGACTCTTGGATGAGAGTCGAAACGTCTATTTTTTCTAACTGAGTCCAGATGACTACAACTGAAGCTTTTTCTACTATGGAACACGCCTGGACGAATGAGGGATTACACCGACAACTTTGTATAAACTAATAATGAGGAGGCACTCAAGATTAAAAGCTCAATAACATTTGATTTGCATAATATTTCCTCTTTTAATAAAGCTTTTAACATTAAAATTGCAAATGTTTAGTGTGGGGAAACCTCAGCATCTTAATACATTATAAACCGTAAACCAAATAGAAAGATTAACTTGCTAAATTCCCATTAGATTGTCCTCTTATCTCCAAATAGCCATTTTCACCGCTAACGCTAACTTGCGGCGCACATTACGGGGGGGGGTTTACACGTAATCACTTTGTGGCTTTTGTTGATATCGTTCTTTGCTTTAATCCGTGTGAAACGAGCGAGATTAGGTCCACAGCAAGTCAATGCAATCAGTGCATTTTGTTTTTTTTACCTTCCTCGCTCGCTCGCTCTCTCCGGGCCGAGTCCATTGGAATATCAGCCGAGTCAATACAAAGAAGCTAATCGACTGCCAAGCCCATAAGTCACTAGTTCTATCACAGGACCACCCCAAAGCCCTCCAGGGGAATCCTCCACCCAATAACGCCGCGCAATCGCTCGCTATACCATTTAATTTACTGGGCCTTCTCTTTCCATACACCTTCAATGCATCTGGCCCACATTGATTTTCCCAGGGGTAAAATCCATCATCGGAGATACGGGTCCCTTCTTTGTTCATCGGACCCTCTAAACTACCTACAGTTCAGCCGCAAAGGGCAAGTTACGCGTCAATAAACCACCGACACGAACAACAACAGTGACGACAAAGACCAAATGAAAGAAATGTAAATGAAAACGTCTCGCGCGTATCGCTTTGCCGGACGCTCAAAGTTACGAACGGTTTCACACGCTGCTTGCTTTTCACGAGTTGGTGTCCGTGCCGTGCCGCGCCTGCCCCGGGGCGGACCGACGGGCTGTGTGTGGCTGCCAGTCCGGTTAGGGATGCACCGATTTGGATCCCTCTGTTCCTATTCCAATGTAGATACTTTGGGTTTAAGTATCTGCAAACACCCGATATCAACTGGGACACAATAAACGTACAGCTAGATCGATCCGGTTACGCTACGGAAACATTATGCAGTCTTTTAAATAGCTACGGAACAGCTTTGTGTAAATAAAGGTTCAAAGTGTATGAGACATTCTGGGTCAACATCAGCCGGTCAACACATAATCTTAGTGGCCAAGACGGGACATTGGCTAAACCGATATCTTGGAACTAATACCAGTATTCGTATATCCACAAAGCACTTAGTTTAGCAAAGGTTCAAGACTCGCAATGATAATAAAGATAACTTGCGGGGTAAATGCTGTTCCTAACGTGCATGCATATTCTTTAGCCTTTAATTAATTCTTGGTCCAATAAAGACATGTTCTGCTGTGCGTCGGTTGGACAGATAAAAGAACATAACTCCCTGTACCAAAGACAACAAGATTACAGGAGATCATGCAGTTACATATTTAAACACACAACTACTGTCTTTATCTGTAAAAAGGCAGATCAAACTCACATTTCACAACTAAATCTCAAGATAATTCAGCCCTGTGCTTCCTCCTTTCTGCTGTGAATATAAACCCTTTAAACTTCAAAGCGCATAATGTGTCCTTTAAACTTTAATTGATAATATGTGTCCTTTAAAGTTTAAAGGACACATATTATGCTCTGTTTAAACATCATAACTTTACTTTGGCGACTTCTGTTTTAGAATTTAAAATAATGTATACGTGGAAAAGCACACGTTACTTTATGTCATTCAGGCGTTCCCTCATCGGGATCGGCGTTAGCGCTCTATCCACTGGCAGCAGAGGGTATTACCGAGGGGAATTAAACAAAAGCTAGCTTACCCCCGACATCATAGTAACTGAGTCGTAATGGACGGTGGAAATGCTATGGCAACCTGTATTTCCACCTTTGACATCGCAAAGTTGGAAGTGTTTTCTGAGGCTCGGGGCGGAGAGGACTCGTCAAACTAGCGCAAATCAAGCTAAATGTAACTCTGGGTTTGTTTTTGACGAGGGAAGAGTTTGTAAAGTAATGTAAGTACTGTAAAAAGTAATAGTTTGATTATATTGTGAGGATGATTTGATTGCGTAAGGAGAGCGACCTCTGACGAACACGGCTCCCTCTCTCTCTGCGGGACGGGGGCGGGGCAGGAGGACTTTATGTGAACGTCACGAGCACCTGAGCTTGCGTCTCCCGGGTAACGATAGCGACAGGGACAGGGAATCAAAAGCCTGCACGCTCACAGGGAGAACAGACAGGGTCATTTTAAATAACCATGCTGCGTTTGGCAAAGAAAGTAAAAAAAGTTCAGCTTCAGAAAGGAGTGAGGAAGCGATAGCAAAAAAGATGTGAATATTTATAATAATGCGAGTCATTATAAAGTGACCCCAAAACCGTCTCTGAATGTGAGGAATTTATAATAGAAAAATGTCGTCTTTCACTTCTCTTGCAGCTGTATTAACCAATTTTCAAACTGTAAAAGGTAGAAGTCGGTATATAAATAGAGAAGAAAAAAACATATATAAGTCGCACTGGAATATGAAATGCAGTTGCAAGTGTAAAAATAATAAATATCACATACTAGTCGCTCCGGAGTATATAACTATAAATATAAGTATAAATATAAGTATAAGTCACACCCCGGCCAAAACTATGAAAAAAGGTGCGACTTATAGTCCGGAAAATACGGTAAAAGCAAGTGGCCAAAAAGTTTCACCTTTCATCGTACATTCATTCTCGTCCGACTCTAACACGTTCTGGCTGCGTCGCCCACTTGTCTCTATGGCGACGGGTGCACTTAATGCCAGGCTGCGTGACATTTCGGGCGAAGCAAAGCCAAGTCGTGCAGCAGTAAAAGTCACTTGCGCACCTTCAACTTCGCCTGCCAGAGCCCCGAAGAAAAGACTTGAACAAAAACCCATGAATATCTTATAACTTTAGTGTTTTGGGGCTCATTATTTGTCAAACTCGTGTCGGATACAGTGACAGCTTTTTTGCACCGACATCGAAAATCTGTCAAGGCAAAGGCCACTATCGAGCGGCCGCAGTCTGGGATCGCGTCTGGATCGATGGCGGGACGCGACCATCTGTACCAGTTCACCTAAAGCACGTGACGCGGACGTTCACTTTCAGTCCAGAATCACAAAAAAATAGTACCAGTAAATATTTAAAGGACATTTATACACATTCTCATCAACGCAGCACTTTTACTCTCAATATTTACCAACCATGATCCAATCGGTCATCAAACAGAAATCTGGCCCGACCGTTGCTTATTAACCGTATATTAGGCTGCGGAAAACATTGCTTTTAATTCATTATCGACGGATACAGAGCCCACAGAGTCGTTCCAGCGTGCGGTTGATTGGGTCTTTGGCGGATAACGATGTCCCTCAGTATTACCTCATTTCCTTTTTGTGAAAGTGAACGTTTAAAACCATTGATCTTTCCTTTTTATCGCTCCCATTACGCTCGCTAATTTGTATTTTCATTGCTATCCTGCTTTTCAAATAACGGAAGTAACAACAATGAAAGCGAAGCATCGAAGTAGCGACAGGTCTAATTAGGAGTTTATTTGGACATTTGAAAGACAGAATGTATGCATTTATTGAAAGCAAGAATATGTAGCGGAGAGAAAATAATCAAGTGCAAAAAATAGATTCCAGATTTTCTAATAGGTGATTGGAAAAATGGCAGGGCCTGTGTACGGTTGTGGGAAAAAAATGGCGCTAAACTGGAATTTGTGATCTGATCCCTGCCACAAAATGCTCTTGCAGTGATAATTAGCGTTGTTCCGATACCGTTTTTATTTTTTTTGTTGTTTTTTTGGATCCGATCTGACACTTGGCCTCGGCGCGTCTTGGCGGATCACGATGTCCCCGAGTACAATCTCTTTCTTTTCTCTTCCTTTTTTGAAGCTGAACAATAAAACGATAACATCTGTTCCTTCGTCACGTCGTTACTTCGGCTAACGAGAATAAAAGCAAATCATCTACAATCTAGGGCGCGGTCGAAATACGCGATGCAGCCGGGGCCGATCCGATACTTGGCGTCCGATACCGCAGTGTGCAGATAAAAACGACACCGATTACGCAGGATTAACGGCGTCTGCGTTAGCGCCGTCGTTGGGAAGTCTCTGACGTTAAAGCTCTGTCTCCGTTTACTCTAAAGGCTAAATGAAAAAGCACCGAAAAGCAAACGGGAATTTTCTTTTTTTTCCCGTCATTACTTTTGTGTCTGCAGAGCCTCCGAATTCTGTACCGTATTTTCCGGACTATGAGTCTTTTTTCATAGTTTTGATCGGGGTGCATCTTATACTTATATTTATACTTATACTTATACTCCGGAGCGATTTATATGTGATATTATTTGTTATTTTCACACTTGCAACCGCATTTCATACTCCAGTGGAACTTATATATGTTTTTTTCTTTTCTATTATGCTTTTTTTTGGCTGGTGCGACTTATACTCTGGAAAATACGGTATTCAAGCTGCGACCGTAAACAGCTGCAGCTCTCGAATACAGATCCTTCAGGAGAATGTAGTGCGGTGTTTGCTTGATGAATGTGTTTGCTTTGGAACTCGCAGATAGAATATGTAACAGCAGGAGTGGACCGGGATTTTAATTGGATGCAGTTCTTGCTTTTAGCATTAGCGCAGAGTGAAAAAGAAAAAGGCGTTGGATTAAATTTTGAGTTTTGATCCTCCTGCTTCACAATATCTGAACATTGTGATGAAGTGTTTGCATATATCCCAGTATCGGGACCACCCTGTTATGTTGTGATGCAGTGTTTTTTATGGGTTTGGCCTCATGAGTCATGAGTGAGTAACAGGTGGATCTGGTCAGATGTCACTGTAGTGTGAGTGGAAATATACTGTATAGTGGTCGACTGGTCAGCCACATTGTGCTGTGACTAGTCAAACTGTTATTTCTATTGCACATAGATATTTTTAAACACATTTTTAACCAAATAAAGGTTCAAATTGTGTTTGAGAGCTTCTAGATAGTTAATACTTATGAATAAACAGTACATTTTTTATGTTTTTTTTTACCTAAGTAAGTAGTAGTAGTGGTTAGTAGTAGTAGTAGTAGTAGTAGTGGTGGTGGTAAGTAGTAGTAGTAGTAGTAGTAGTAGTAGTAGTGGTGGTAAGTAGTGGTGGTGGTAAGTAGTGGTGGTAAGTAGTGGTGGTGGTAAGTAGTGGTGGTAAGTAGTGGTGGTGGTAAGTAGTGGTGGTAAGTAGTGGTGGTGGTTAGTAGGTTAGTAGTAGTAGTAGTAGTAGTAGTAGTAGTAGTAGTAGTAGTAGTAGTAGTAGTAGTAGTAGTTTTTTAAATGTTTTTTGGGATATATATATATATAAAAAAATAACATTGTTGTAGTAATAGTCACAATTATTCCAATTAATGGCTCCAGCTTTTCTTTAGAGCACAAATTGGGATAAAATGTAAACAGTGATCAAGGCTTTTCTGTGCGACATATCGCCCAATTCTAATTTGATGAATCCATAAATCGAGACAGAATTCCTTTATGTTCCTTTGGACTCGAGGCGGGTTATTGGCCCCCGACGGCCCCCACGATACGTCCACTCCACCTCGCACTTCGCTCCACGCCAGTCGTTCCAAAGAGCCTTCACTCGGAGCTATTGCGTCTCCAGGACGTCTTTTGTGCTGCATTGGTTCGCGCTGCTGAATTTTAATTTCACATTAGGCCAATCGCACAATTGCCTGGCTTATTAAATAGTGTTCCTCTTCGGCGAAATCGCACTGGGGGAATTATGAGACATTACAAAGTGTATTAAAAACCGGCAATTTCTATTCATTCATTTTTATCTCACTGTTCGTTCTTCTATTTCTTCTTCATGCACAGCGGCTCTTTCGAGACATATTAAATGGAGATTTGATGAGGGCGTTATCAGCAGCCGAGGCTTTTGTCCACTGTCCTCAACAGACTCAAAATACTCCAGGAAAGAAAAGAACAAGAGTCTATACACGCTCTGAAGTACAGGACATACTCGCAGTGATATCCTAACAGTCCATTTGGACAGTACAACAGCCACGTACTAATTGAAACTACTTTGGAAAATATCGATACAGAAAATTACTCAAGGACAAACTTGGATGCGTCTTGAATAATCGTAAGATATTACTTAGAACTACAATTCATTTGTGCTGAAAATGACATACTATTGTAAAAAGAAATAATGATAATAGTAATCATAATAATAACAATAATAATAAAAATAAATTATAAAAAATATACAAATAATCATAACATTCATAAAATAATTACAATAATAATAAAATAAAAATAATGAACATTAAAATTATTTTATTTTTTAAATTGTATGTTCAGGAAAAAAATATATTAAGCTTATATATATATATATATATATATATATATATATGTATATATTTAATTAAAATCAAGTCAAATGGAAAATTGTGATTGTTCATTGTGAGGAATAGAAAATGGGAATCATTTTTGTCATTTTGCCCAGTCCAAGATCGTAGGTGCTCAGGGCTGCTTCAGTGATTTGCGCATTATTCCGCTGAGGCCAAAGCTGCCCTGGGTCGACTGACAGAAGCGGCGCTGCCAATCTGCCAGCTGCACAGTCACTGCTTTTTTGCATTTGGACTGATTTATACGGAATGATCGCTGCCTAAATGTCATATGAACCGCCAACACTCAGGATCG